>NC_140212.1:11583395-11893395 GCF_951802725.1 Rutilus rutilus | reverse complement strand
AACTCCATGACCTCTTTACAACAAAACACATGGTCACATCCGCACCCCACCTCCAGCTTGTTGTGATGGATGGGGCTCCTGTTGCATCATAAGCCCTGATCCCTCCCTCCTGGCTAAAACCTGGATTTAAGGCCCGTGTCCTTCTGCCGAGGGAGGAGTAGGGAAATGCACTAATCCATCGGGCACCGCACACATCCCAGCGTCCCACTCCACTTCCAGATTATCAACGCGGAGCTCCACGGTCGGAGAGAGATGTGAAGCATGCGACTGTCTTAATCCCTATCAAACCGCGTCCGTTCTGAACAGAGCAAAGTGAGAGGGACACGTTAAGGGAAGTGTGTATACTATCCGCGTGTAAGGGAGGTTTCCAGGTCATGGTGGCAGCTGGCAGGAGATGTTCAGCGCACGCGTGCGTCAGTCGTGAGCTGCAGATTAAGGCACTCTTATTAGCACGCTTTCTGAGAATCGGCCCTGGTCCCGCCCTCACCCCGACCAAGTGCTCAGCCAATCTGTTCCTCAGTCGGGGCCGTGTTCACAGAACAGCGTTCAGCTCTAATCCGAATACATAACCACAATTCTATCTTAACATCAGAGCGTTACGTACCTGATTTAAGTGTGATGTCACTCGTAAAATCACTGACAAGTGTAGTGCAATCTTTGATACTTATGTAACATAAATACACTAGTGAAATTCTTCTTTAAGGCTTTTGTATTTTTTTATAAATTTAATAAAAACATTTTACAATACAGTGAAATTTTAAGTTCGACAGTTTTATTAATCTATGCTAATGTTCGTTTAAAAACATACTGTTTATTTTTAATTCATATTCAATGATAAAACATTAAATGTTAATTATGTAACTTGAAATAGCAAAAGTAATTGAGTTAATCCATGTAATTTTATTGTAAAGTGTCTGTTTTTGAATTAGGGGACCAAATTTGTTTTAATGTTTTAATATCAGCATGCAAATTTCCAATGTGACTTTAAGGCTTCACTGTATATAATATGTAATGAGTTACTGGAATATACCATAACTTTATTTTGAAAAATTGTGATCCAGTCAACACCCTTTTACACCCTTTTGTCCTATCAATTTATGTGTTACTTTAAGGAGAATAGTGGGGTTTTGTCCCTCTCTTTTTTTAACATATTTTTGCGAGTTTGCTCCCTATCACTTGTTCCCCATAGATAAACTTAGTGATCTGTGTAATCAGCTAAAACTGGATTTGGATAGACAGAGGAAAAAGCTTTGCTAACGCAAGCAAGCCAAAGTTACTTATTGCACCGTCAGTCTCAGAGCTGTAAATGTATAGGCATCCTTATAAGTTTTTATCTTTTTATGAAGGTTGCCATTATAGACGAATGGTAATAGCCGTCTGGTGGTATTGTGTCATCAGGGGGATATGGGGCAGAAGTATTGATTGTGTTAAGGAGAGGATATGGCTCTCCGCAGGGGGTTGTTCCTCCAGCCTGGAGCTCCACAAACTCTGGGGCAGAGCTTTAATCTCTGCTAATATCTTAATACACACTGCATCCCTCTGGCCCTCTCTCTTACACACACACACAGGCGTTCATGTAGCAGTAGCTCTGAACTAATGGATTATCCCCTCTACTAAACCCAGCCTACCTGTCTGTCTGCCTGTCAGTTTATTAGGAAATTTGGTTTGCACAGGTGCCACACATCACATTAATACACACATTCAAAACAAAGACATTATAAGAGCATGAATACAAATAGTAAGGAAAATAAATGTCTATCTATGGCCTGATGGGAGGACAACAAACTCCTTGTATAATGGAAGTGATGGACAGTTAATTATCGAATAGGCTTTTTTAACAACACGTTCTTTACAAATGTGTGTTGAACTCCTATCACCTTGGAGGCAGTCTTAATCAGCTTAGTCATTATCTATCTATCTATCTTGCACACACTTTTATCATTTTTTTCACAAAGCAAAATACTACAGTGAATAAAACTGCACAGATGCTTCCTGAAGTAGGGGATATATTATTCCCACCACCATCATCATCACTTTCTAACACTGATGATGTTCTCACCATCATGCGCACCTCGGCATCAGACAGTGCGTAAGAGAGATGGACCCTAATCTCATTCCACTAATGCTCTCTTTACATTAGAGTACAGACCGAGCTCTGTCTCAGCCATGCTCTTTCTTTCTCTCCTAACCAGGGATTATTCACTGAATGAGAGGAGTAGTCGGTACAGAGGAGGGGGCCTGGAAAATGCTGTGTAACCCGACCCGGCTGGCCCATCTGGAGAAGGCCCACATGGACAGAGATTTCCCACAAAGCAATTACTGCAGCCAAAGTTTCGGCAGGAATCTGACAATGTTCCTTTCTTCTCCCGTATACGCATATTTACTTTGGATTTTCTGACGTAGACAGGTAAACACAGGTGAACAGCAAAAGCGGAGAGATACTGAAGATAATGATAAAAAACCAATGGAGAAAGCTATACGACTGAATGAATTTAATGGGATTTTCCAATGCATTTGGAAGTCTACACAACTGTTAGATGCAAAAATGAGTCTAAATAGGGATGAAACCACTATAGTGGGTCGCATTTGTTCTTCAGTGACCAATATGTACACCATTTCCTTTTTAACTGCTCGTAAATAATGTATGAACATATTAAGTTCTCTAACGAATTCTCCATATTCTTTAGAATGAAAATTAATCTTTAGTCGATGAGGTTCAGATTTAGTATCCAAACAGTTCACCTACAAGAGACCTGGTTGACACTAGAAATGGCATTACACTTCAATGATGGCTAATGTTTTCATATTGTCATTCATTCTGTATGAATAGATTTATGCAAAAGGAGATAAAGAGGACTTAATCCAGCAATCCTCTCCTCACCTACATTAGCAGCCATTGACCCAGATACAGGGCAGCCTCTCCCTTTACCAAGCGACAAAACACAAGCTGTTTCACACAAATGCCACACCACTTCTCCAAGAGCCAGTCATTGTTTATTTATTTATTTCGAGCATGAATATGAACATCTGGTTGGTTTCAGTAGACTTTGATTAGTAACAATTTAATGCCCTATTTTGGTTAACACAGCCCCAAAAAAAGAGAAATAAGTCTTGTGTGTCCAACATAATGAGATTCACAATGAAATGAAAGCCAAACATGGCCGACTAGTATCAGCAAGCAGTTTGGATCAATGAGCGAAGCATCAGGAGCTATGAGACTGTGGTGCGCAGGGGGGAATATTTGAATTTCACCCCAACCCGCAATACCCACAGTCACTCACTCGGGGGTGGAGCCTGTGACATCACTGAAATGCAGTCAGGGTTCAAAATGGTGCTCTCAATTTTTCAGAGATGATATTTTGACAGTGGAGAAGTTCTCAGGTAGTAGTTGGCAAGTCTAGAACCACCGGATCTGACTACCTCACCAGTGTGAGTTCTACCATTGCCAAATACCGTCAGAGAACCTTGCGGTTTTGTCCTTGAACTCGGTAGCGGAGGAGAAAATGGCTGTTTTTGCCACAACAGACAAGCAGTAATTTTTTGCATTTTTATTTAATTCTATGGAAAATAAGAGATGAACAATTAATGAAGTTTTTGGGTAAGAAAAAAGGCTCTAATACACTCCTAGAAATACTCCTTTTGGTTCCATGGACGTTAATGGCTTTTCATGGAATCATCAATCCCAATGAAGAACATTTATTTATAAGATTGTAGGCGTAAAAAACCCAACATATTTTTAATCAGCAACTGTAGCACTACACAGAAGTACAGAAAAATGTTTGCAAAAAATGTTTCCCTTTGAAAGAACATTGATCGATGAAGATGCAGTTGCTTCCAAGAGAAGATGAATCTCTGAACGTCCTCCATTAATGACGTCCGTTTATGGCGTTTGATGCAAGACAAAATGGTTTCGTGTAATAATGCAACTGTACAAATCATCTCCGTGCAAAACCACCGTGAGCTACTTCTTTTAGGGTTCAGCTGCAGTGATAGAAAGGAAAATGTCTTCCGAAAGATCCGAGATTATTGAATTTTCGGCTTTCCGCAGCAAAGGTCGCTTCTTATGTTACACTGGGCAGAAGGATTGAAAATAGAACATGACTGCCTAGGAGAGGATCAATCGCGCCAACGGCTGTCTGTCCTTTTGCTCGTGGTCAGGAGATTTTTAGCAGCATTTCTGTCTTGTCCCATATTGGCACTACACATAATTGCTCAACGTATATATAAAAAAGCAAAAATGTGCTAGTGCCAAAACAGGCAAAGAAGAGGGACAGCAGAGCGTCCGGCTCAGCAGAGAGTTTGGAATCTGTACCCACTTACACCAGAGAGCAAATCTGAAGCAAACTGGCCATCACGTGGTTCTTTCTCTGCTCTGTTTATGGCCCTTTGGTAATTCACTGATAGTGTGCTTTCACAGTGAATTCTACCAGTGCCATACACAGAACAGGAGTCTGTCAGCTTCACCCCTTAAGACAACCTGCGGCCTCCAGCAACACCAATGAAAGAACGATTGAGCAGCGGGGAGGGGGGTGGACGGGGGAGGTTGGGGAGATTTGGTTAAGGAGGTTGAGAAGAACCCTTCTTCCTAAATGGAAAAAGAGAGAGAGAGACAGAGAGTGAGAAAGGAAACGCTAAAGTGATTTTCAGAGAGACAGCAAGCCAAGAAAGACAAGATTCACTACAGAATAATCCGGTGAAATAAAAACGGTTAAACCAGTGGAGGGAAAGTCTAGTTTGTATGCATTTTGGCAGATGCTTTTGTCTAAAGCAACTTGCACTGCATTTTAAGATACACATTTCATCAGTTCACACATTCCCTGGGAATTGAACCAATGACCTTGGCAGCTTTGGTGTTTCTAGCACCATGCTCTTGAAGATTCTTCATAAAAGACACTACCAATTCATGGAAAATGAGAATAAAAATCCAATGCTTTGCAAAGCTGTAACTTTTGTTGGATTATCACTAAAATTACAAAGGACACACTAGTGACTCTCCACATGGGTACATAGAAAATTTTGAATCAATTGAAATGCTGACATTATCCTCCATAATGTGCTCAACCAGGCATTTTAATTAGCTGTTGAGGAGATTACACCAAGTTATATTAATACATAATCGTACTTTATGCTGAGGAGGGACTTGCATCTCCTTAAGAACGGACAGTCTTTTCCTCAAATGAAATTGTCTTTAGATAATCTTTAGAGATTATCAAACAAACTTCTGGATTTATACCAAAAGGACGATCCCTTTACCGTTTCCATGTCCGAGCATGATGGGAGTGATGATAAAAAACAATGATGTCCTTCCAAACACAGCAGACAAATGTGCAATTAAAGCCTGCAGAGATCCATCAACGTGCTCCTTTAGTACTTGACATCACCCTGAGCATAATCATCACCATTGAGTAAAGCGGACACAAGAGACGCCATGTTGCTGGGTTCACTATAGCCTTAAGCAAAAAACCCAACACTACATTATCAAACACACAGCACCCAAGAGAGCTTGCTGCATTCGACTCTATATCTTCTGGTTACATGCCATCTGCTATGGGAGAAGCCACCAGACCTCGAGCACCCTCCTCCCCGATAGGCGAAGCCTACAGCCCCACCCAGGAGGACCCATGCAGGAACAGCCATTAGCTCCTGCTCCCTCAGCTCCTGCAGGAGATGGAGGCCAGATTGATTCCAGATCAAAAATGATGTTCTAAGTGATTTTTCAGACGCCCAAATGGCTCCCGGAGCAGGACTCCTCTTGCAATTTCCTGGAATAATCAATACCTCTAAAAAGCCAAGTTGAGAAGCCAGCATAGTCAAATTGGTCTAGCTCATTTTGTTTCGCCCCCACCCATGCGTAATGAAAGAAACAAATTCTCATATGATAACATCATGACGACTTCACTGTCTATTTTTTGCTGAGTGTCTTGACACAAAGCATGTTGTAAAACATGAAAGTGCGCAGAATAAAATGTCATCACTCTCACAATTTCCCAAATTGTGAATACAAGAGTGTGAATCCAGTGCCTAACTATATAAAATGTGCCAAACATTTACTTTACCAACACAAATTATCTGTTTTAATTTCTGTTTTATAACAAAAAAATAGGCAATATTTACAGAAATAGCATAAATTAATTAAATAATCCACTGTGTAATGCTGATGATTGTTATTATTTGATCCAGAATCATGGACTATTATCTGATTTATTATTATTATTATTATTTGAATTCAGGTCAATCCACAATACCTAAAAGACCAATTCATTCGATCCTGATAAAATTATAACTAGGCTATTTATATTTTTCAGATTATTCAGAGGTTGATCTTGAATGCAGTGTTTTTGAACCCTGCACTGCGTCATATTTCTGCCCGGTTGTTTTTACATTGAATACGGCAGGAGTTATCGAAGTTTTTTTTTTTTGATGTTTTTAGTCTCGTCATTTTTTATCATCATCAATAAGCTTGCGTGCGAGTGCGTTGGCACCTCTCGTTAACCTCAATAACAGTCTCAAAGCTCCCGGTTAATCGCATTTGTCTAATTAGCTAGTATCTCCTCGAACTTCAGTTATTTTAGGAAAGATTTGGCCAGACTAGTTCAGTCTCCCCCAAAAGGACAACGCCCGGGGCTACTCGTTCTCCCAAGGTGATTGTAGACAAAACAATCACTGATATCGCGTGTGTTGTTTACCTGAAAATAATATATTTTGTAGAAAATATAAATAGGCTACTTGTTTTATTTATTTTAAATACTAATTTTTAATGTAGGCATTTGTATGTTTTGTGGTGATGCGTGGCAAGATGAAAATATCTAAAATATAGGCTACTTGTAACATGCAATGCAAATAAAAATATACTTACATTTTATAATAAATTAAGAGTTAATTCTGAATTAATTGTTCATGTGGGCTAGAATAATTTTCAGTGTCATTGTTTTGCTTTTGTTGAATTAAAAAAAAAATCTAAGTTATTAATGTATAGCTACATAACCCAATAATTTTGCGGTTACATGTTAGTAACTTCGACTTTTTATCCACATGCAGTTGATAGAATAACGAGTTGCACCTAGACTACTAAACAAATCTCTTTAAGCCTATGCAAACAACGCAACAACAAAAAAAAAAAAATCAGAAACAAAAAGATTATCACATTTTGCTATATTTAGGCGGGACCCTGGAAATGGTGTAGATGGGTTGATGACATGAAATACTTTTGGGAAGCGGTCTGACCTGCTATTGTCACCTAAAACCATTTTAAACTAAAATAATTGCTACATATTTTACAGATAGCCTATTATAGGCTACATCGTTTTTTTATTTTTATTATTAGGCTATAGCCTACATAATCTCATACTGAGTTATTTTTTAGTATAATTAAATTAATTGAATTGGTAATGGCAAAAAAGAAGTTTGAAAACAGCAAAAAAAAAGTGGCGATCAGTTACAGCACCTAAAAAAAAACACGTTTCCTTAAATATCTAAATAAATTTGAACATAACATATTGATGCTGATAAAAACGTTATGCGTCAACCACTCAGATATCCAGCCCTATTTTTGCAGAGGGATGCTGTGCATGCATTTCCACACATGCGCCTTATTTCTGCACTGAGACTACAAGTATCCTCTGTTGTATCCTCTGTAAATAACCTTGAGAAAAAAAAACATCCAATATAATCTGTAATATAATAACAAAAATAGCCTATATAGTTTTTTTTTCCTTCTCAGTCCATAAAACCCGTAAAAATATGTTAATTCATAGGTAAATATGCAAGAAAACAAGTTATATATATACAATCCATTATTAGTCTGAAATTTACGTTTGATTTTAAACAATTATTTAAAAACTTACCTGATGCGTGCGTCTCAAAATCCTGACTTTTTTCAGACTCGGCTTCTTCCTTTAGTTTATTTATTTATTTATTTATTTATGAACGCTAACACAGCTTTTAACACAACTAAAATCTAAAAACTTGCTCTTCTCTACGTTATTTGCACAGGTTCGACGACAATCTGAGCGATTGCTATCGAAAAACGACCCGACTTTTCTCCAAACGCGCCACGCCGAGCTCGCGCTGATTTAAACTCGTTCGCTTCCATGAGTGAACGCGGATTTATCAAGCTCTCTCGCCGCATAATCGAGCATTTTTCAATGAGACAAAGAAGTCAAAGCGTCGTCACTGACTTCCTGAGTATCAAATAACAAATGCAGCCCAGTTTTCCCCCCCTTACATATTCTCCCTCTCTCTCTCTCTCTCTCTCCCTCTCTTTTCCACCTGGAGAGTCACTGTACCTGCGCAGCTCCAGGTGCTCAAACGACTCTCAGAATTTCAGCTTTTCTCTTCTCAACATGCAGACAAAATTAAACGTGTCGATATGCACAGAAGGTAGCCCGCTTGTTTAGTCTGCAACCGTGAGGATTTGCCAATGGAAAGATAATTAGTTAAGCATCTTACCCCAGTGCCGAAGGAATAATCCAACCCTCCTCTTGTCTCCAGCATTTTGATGTCACTAACTCAGGTGCTTTTTTCTGTCCTTTTAAGGTGGAGCTGACGGGAGGCGAGGCTCTCTGATTGAGCTCTGCTGCACTCCTAGCATAACGTTAGGCTACAGCTGGCACTGGGTTACTTCATCTTCGGATTAAAAGATTTTCAAACCCGAATTATTCTGGAGACGGGTTTTAATTTTACCATACAAAAATGATGAACCGAGCAGCTTTTTAACTGCAACAACAGCACCATTTTATAGTCTCAGGAGTGCGAATTATTCGAAGATTTTCAAGAATTCCTGTCAGTAAACAACCCAAATTGTCTATCTCAACTATCTCGAAAGAGTTAAAAACAAAACATTAACGTTTCTTTTCATATAACTTTCTGATATGTAAATCTACAAAGCGAAAAATAATGCTAGTTGCTTTACTTCTGTTTGTCAGCGATGGACATCCGTTGGTTACGGTTAGCCTCCGTCATCACGCGAACGTTAATTTAACGAATTCTAAGTAAATGCAAACTTTTGTCGTCACCGAAACGTTGTTGAAACGAGCTTATTTTTAAAAGATCGAACGCTGGCCTTCGTGGTGTGAATTCGTGATATATTTTATTTGGCAAAAATACAGCAACCAGTCTATTTTTTTTATATTTCTTGTCCCAACACGCCGTGTCTCTGATTTATATTAGGCCTATAGGCCTACTTTTTTTTTTAAATTGCGCAGTATACTTTGCATGTCTTATTCTTTATTTATCAGTGCTGTACTAATATAGGCTAAATGTAAATAATTTGAACAATAAATTATAAACAGAATATCTGAATATACACTGTGAAAATAGTTATTTAGAATATGAGCATGCCTTTAATATCGCAGTGTTCGGACTAATTTGTCGTTAATTTAGTTTAGACAGCAGAGCAGACTCTTACAAACACATATTGGACTAAATGTGACGTGTTGTGAGGGCCAAGACAGGTGTTTACCTGTATTACTGGCAGACAAAGAGGCTCTGTCTGTATTGAGAGAGAGAGAGAGAGAGAGAGAGAGAGAGAGAGCAAAAGGGGGAATGAAAGAACTCATCTGAAAAAGAGTCTTGAACCAGACTAAATTGGTTTGCTAGTCTGAGCTGGTCTAACAGCCTAACCGAAGAGAACTTTTGCCTGTTTTTGTGCACCGGTCAGTTGGCTGGGAACTAAACCAGCTGAAGACCAGCTATTTCTCTGATCTAGAAAAAATTATTCTAGAAAAAATAAATAAATAATGATAATAATACAATTTAAAAAAGCAGCATACATCTTCAGCAGTCTATCAATAAGTGATAATGCATTGCATTGGTTCAGGATTTTCTCCCTGTGTGTGTCCCGCAGGTCTTGGGTTTTGGGATCAGATGACATCATCCAGATGGTCAGTAATGAACAGGCATTCAAACGCACCATTTCATCTGCTCTATATGCCTGCAGGCCCTACCAGCTACACGAGCATCCTTTTACATAACAGTCTTCCTTAGTTAGCAGTCTGAATCCATTATTGTGCTCTGCATTGTTGCTTGAATATAAAAATATAGGCTATAAAATAGTACCATATAAAGTCTAATTCTGTTTATTTCTAATCTATGTGTATAGTCATTTCTGACTATTTCGAATAATTCCTGTATAGGTTTAGGTCTGCCTGCACCCCAGTGTCAACTACTTATAGGTCAAGGATAACATTTTAGCAGTCTAAAAATAAAATGATCTTAAGTTAAACTAATATAAAAGGTTACCCAATGCAGGCGTCATCACAGACAGTATCCCTCCATCCTGGAAGACATCAGGACATCTTTAGAGCAGCTGCAGTCGGTGCATCACAGTGGATGGGGAAGCGAGGCTGTCCTCCATTGGGTCGCTCCTCGTATATATATACCGGTCCACGTTACCCACAACCCCCGAGTCCACTTACCTGCTGTTGATAGTTGAAGCCTATACTGACACCTCAGTGGAAAAAAAAACCCTCTATATTTTTAAATTATGCCGGTGGCGTTAGTCTGGCGGCTCTGGTTACATCTATTCAAACCGAATAGCCGGAGTGAAACCTATCCCAAGGGCTCTTTGTTGACCAGTCAGCCCTGGTCGAGTCCTCCCCTCACCCGTCCACTCTTCATTCACCTGATTAACTTCTGGAAAAGTTGAAACACGAGCCACGGATCACCTGTATGAGGGAAGCTGAGTAAAGCTGTTGAATTTTTAAAATAGTCATTTCGTTGCAGCTACCTGTCGGTCCATATGACGTTTAGAGCCCTCCCCACCTGCCAGGACGGGTATCGGGTGTAACCGGCCCACTCTTCTGGCACTACTGAAGCCCTCATCGAACGATACATGATACGGGCCTAAGGAACAAAAAGCGTGGTGGAATAGTTTACAGATGACCAGCGGAGCATTTGATGTACTGACAAACATCTATCATACCTCGTCTGTTATATTATACATTAAATATTATATACTATAGGGTTAATATTATAGTTATAAGAACTATATAACACTTATACGTATATAGAGTGTCACCAACAGTTTTCAATCCACCGTTTGTGGTTCAAATGATTATTTAAAATAATTAAAATAATTCTAAGAGATTGTAATTATTAATATAGTTTGTTCTGGGGTTTCCACAGGGGGGAAAAGTATTATAATCATTAAATCCCTTAGTAATAAAATGATATAAAACACTTAGTAATAAGAAAGTATAAGAAAAGAATAGCTTGCTTTCTTTCTAAAATCATTTTAAATTATTATTATTTAGGAATTCCTATTTCAGTTCATAATATTAACAATATCAAAATAGAAAGACTGCTATTTTTTTTTCATTCATGTTTTTTTAGTAATACTGAAATAAAAAATGTTTAATGTTAGATGTAGGTGTTACTATAAACTGGAAAATATTTCATTCACATATATATAACAGAGATATCCAGGATACTGTGTTAAATCTTAAATAAATAAATAATGATTATATATATATATATATATATAAATTATTTGAGCTGTCAAATCGATTAATCACATCTAACATAAACTATTTAAATATACAATATATGTGTGTGTGTCTATATATATATGTATGTATATATACACATACATAGGCTTAAATATATATACATTTACAAACTTTTGTCAGATGCAGCTAATCGATTTAACAGTAACAATTTCTTGAAAGCAAAATTTTGTAAAATTTTTGTTGCTCATAATTTAGTCCCTTATTTGTAAATGAAATATGTATTACAATTTTATTTCTGAATGATATTTCACAGCATCTCTTAAAAGCTTTAAAACAAGCTGCAAAGACACAGGAAGAAGATGTTATTGCAGACTGTCAAAAAGCTCATTTTAATCATTCTAGTGCGGATAATGGTTTGAGAATATATTGAGATGCTGTTAATAGACTGCATGGGGGTGTAATATAATTAATATTGATCTGATATTGTTTGGTCCTAAATGGAAAGAAGCATTTCAGATAATCAAGAAGAAAATAGGAAACTTGGTATAAAAATCTGCTCATGCAATTTGATTGTTAAAGGATTAATAAAATAAAACACTTACTAATAAGCACAAAATACCTGAATAAAATGATATTTAAATAACAATACTAATACTAATAAAAGAATAGTAATTTTGTCCATGTTTTTTTTTTTTTTTTATCACCTTACCATCAGCAACATTTAACTAAGTTGGCATTATCAGTCACCATGGAGACGGGGAGTCAGAGCATCTGCCATTTGTGTCTTTGTCTGAGGCGTTTTTAATCAGACGGTCATCCATTAATAACAGAGCTGGGCTGGTTTAGTAACCGAGTCCTTGACACGAGAGACGCTCAGCCGCTCAACATCCACTGTCTCACATGTCAGCATCAGGATGCCGTTTCACAGGAGACGCACTCTGACATGAAATGAAAATAAGACAATAGTTTAGCTTATGGTCTTGGTTGTTTCTTACAATATATATTTTTTTATTATCATACAATGATGCAGTCAAATCAACCATATGATACCTTGATAGGACACACTATGATTCTGGGTGTACCCATGTTCTAAGAACATTTAGCTAACGTTCCCATTAAGTTATTTCAATGGTTTTGGTTACGTTTTGGTTATGCGAACTTTAAAGGAGCAATTAACGTTATGAAAATGTTACATTTGAGTTATTTTGATTATTAAAGACCAGATAAAAAGTGTTTCTGGAAGAACGTTTGTTGATAACCTTGCCAAAACATTCTGAGAACGTTGCTTGTTTGCTGATTATCTGCAAACTCATTTACTGATTAGAGTTCAAAAGTGCAGACTGTGATTATAGGGATGGATATCAACTGCCGCATCATTCTTATCCTTTCAAAGCTGCAGTCCTGTTAAAGCTAAACAATATTTGCCATTCATTCTGAAGCACTTTCAACCCTTTTTTTTTTTTTTTTTTTTGTATATCTTTCCATAATTAAATTTTTCTGCGCATGCCATCTATCAGATTGTTGCGAAAACAAATCCCGACACATTACCTCTAAGCCCTTTAGTCCGAAATTGTTTTAAGTGAAAATGATGGAGACATTAACGAATATGAAAGAGTATCAAGCTTCTCCTGTGAGTTCCCTGAACCACAGGGACTGGTCACATGACGGTAAAGCTATAATTCCGGCCAATCAGGGAGGCAGTCTGGGGCTGGGCATTACATCATGTAGGCCTGTAGCCCTCTTGACCATCGCACTGCAGATAAAGGCTTTAAATATTTCATTGAGGAGCTCATGTTTCTCCATCACTGGAGGTCAGGTCTTTGGAAAGAAGAGGAATACGCACTGCCCCATTTCTGTCCCAGCTCGATGTCTTCTTCTCCTCGACTACTTACTCATAGACTCATGTTAATGGGGGGGGGAATCTGGAGTTATAATGGGGTAAAACAGATGTGCTTAAGGTACAGAGAAGCAGAAAAAGCAGGGGGAAATCTGAAGGAGAGCAATGGCATACAGTTTGTACTCATTTGTTAATTCTCCTTAAGCATGAAAGAACAAGTGAGGACAGACTGCTGCGTGACAGAGATGTTTGGGTTGAAAAGATTAATTTGCCTTATGCTACTAAATTGTTTCCTCCCTTGAAAACGAGTGATATCGTCCCCTGCAGGCCACTAATGGCACTACATTTGGATTAGGATTCTAGTTTGCGTAACTCATGGACATGGGGAACCTGCTGGTCAATGGTAAATGTGAGCAAAGAAGCCTATGAAAATACCTTTTGATATTTAATTACAAAAATCTAACTTCTCTTCATAAAATCTCTTTATGAAATAAGTGTTTTTCTCCAATACACGTTGGCCATAATTAAAGTCACCCTTTTATTCAATACTTTTTGCAACCTCCTTTTGCCAAGAGAACAGCTCTGAGTCTTCTCCTATAATGCCTGATGAGTTTGGAGAACACCTGACAAGAAGATCGCAGAACCTCTCCAGATCCTTCAGATTCCCAGCTCCATGTTGGTGCTTCTCCTCTTTAGTTCAGGTTCAGGTCAGGGAACTGGGACCCCCGTGGCAGAAGCTTCATTTTGTGCTCAGTGAAACATTTTTGTGTTGATTCTGGTCCCTTCTGAAGTCCCAGTCGTGTCTGTCAACTGAATATATATACATATATGTGCGTTAGGACGATAGACACGCGTCCTCTTCCAGGAGGATTCAATTCGTAACATCTTTAGTTGATTGGAACTTCTTAATTATTGCCCTGATGGTGGAAATGGGGATTTTCAATTCTTTAGACATTTTCTTACAGCCACTTTCTATTTTGTGAAGCTCAACAATCTTTTGCTGCACATCAGAACTATATTCTTTGGTTTTACTCATTGCGATGGATGATTAAGGGAATTTGGCCTTTGTGTTTCCTCATATTTAAACTCATGTGAAACAAGAAGTCATGGCTGGACAATTTCATGTCCCTAGTCACCTGGTGTGCTAAAAAAATGAATGGGAATATACTTATACTTATATATAGATATTTGACTCATAAGAATTTCTAGGGAGTGTTCTAACGTGTTTTGGAGAAAAATATTTATTTCATAATGTGATTTACCCACCACCACTTTCAATTGTTTTACTTCAATGAAAGGTTAGATTTATAAATAGTAAGATATAAGTAATGTAATGCATTTGGGCCACTTTTAGATGGCCTAAATTATATCTGCTATGTCTTTAGTGCTTTATGCTGTGATTTATTAAGTCTATTTTTTGGATGAAATGAAGAGGCTTTTTGGTGTTCTTGCAACAGTTTTAATATAAATATTAGATAATGGACTTTAATGCATATTATTCTCCTCTTGGCCACTTTTGAAACCTGTCTGCCATCTAGTGGTGGTACAGAGTAACAACATCATACATGTAAATGATGAGGCCGGGGGAAGCATCCCTATACTAGAGCTAGGCTTTACAATTTACCCATTCACTGGTATTCAAAATACATCTCAATATTTTTAATATAAATTCAAATATATCGGAATATCATTTGGGCCAGTCTGAATCATTTGAGTTTTACAATGAGTTGTAATTTAAGTAGCCTATTTCTATTTAAAAAAAAAGCATAGATTAATGGTCGATATGCTCTGGTCAAACTCATTTAAAGCGAGGGACTGAGTGACCGTTAGTAAGTTCATTGTGAAATATATAAAAAAATCATGCTGATTTCTGTATTAGGTGAAACGTTATAGATTTAAACAAACCGACAAATCCAGCAAAACATCATAAAATTCATACAACGGATTTATACTTACTGATGTTTAAGCTGTAGCTTTCGCGCCAAAAATGATGTAATTTCCTGTGAGATGACGTAAGGAACGGTATTTGATCATTAAAGTGATTGTCGGTCTCAAGAAAATCAGTTTACAGTCTATGAAGAAAATGGATTCAAACTAAATGGCAATTGAAATAAAATGGTTAGCAAAACATGCTTATTTGTTTTATTTTTACGTTTTATTTTATTTTTTAAAAATAAATACATTTTATTTTAAGTTCGTAATACAATTCCTTTTTTTGTTAACAAGAAAACATCTACTTATTTACTTCATGATGATTTAATTGTGATATTGTCAAACTTATATGATGGGGCGGGGGGGGGGGGGGGTGGGGTGGGGTTATCGTGAGTTTAACATTTCACCCAATTAACACATGATGGGGACACTAAAATGCTTGAATGAAAATGAAAAACAAAATGACCCATTTTAAAGAAAGATGCAAAGCAGTTTGTACACATATTTAATATTTTATTAAAAAAGAAGTTATTACAGTTTACTGTACACAGCTATTTAAGAGATTATAATCCTATAGATAAAGAGCATTTGTCCTTTGTGACAGGCATGCCCACTTCACAATGCAAAAAAAAAAAAAAAAAAAGAATGGCAAAAAATAGAGTAAGATTAATGGTTAAGGAAATAAAAGGGGCAAATTACCATAATATCTGGGATAAAAGAAAAAATGTGTAAAAGGAAAAAAAAAACAGTGTATTTTCTTTTTTAAATCAGCGTATCACACACTAGGTACTAGATACAGATACTAATTAAAAAATAAATCCATGCTGTGTGCCCACATAAGCCCCATGTCTGCGCACCCTCTTGAAGCACAGGTATAAGGGACTAAAGGAGTGGACAGCCAGGACTCAATTAGACTGGACTCTACACCGGACGCATGCAAAGTGCACTGGAAAGCTCGTCATCAACACAATTGCAAGAGACACGATGCCATTGGCCGAGAGGGCCAGCAGGGGGAGCCTCTGAGGCCACGGCAGCAGCCGGAAGACACATCTCCTCTTCTTCCTCTCTCTCTCTCTCTCTCTCAGGCAAACAAACAGCTGGAGACCACGACATTAATAACTGCTGTCCCCTGAATGTGTACGTGTGCAATGTTTGTGCGTGTGTGTAAGCACTGGGGGCTTATGAGTGCAAAACACAAAGGACACACTGTAATTATTTATTCCACCCCACCCACTAAACAACTTAAAAATAAAAAAAATAAAAACTCCCTTCAATCCCACACACCTTTTCAGCACATATTACCTGCTCAGATGGATGCCTCTGTTATTGACATGAGGGGAAAAAAATAGGAATTCAAAAATTAGGAAATAAATTCACAAAAAAATGGTATAATTTCTAATTATATCGGAAGCACACTTATACATTTGTTTATTTGAGATTCTCAAATTCTTTAGTCATTTTACTCTTTGACATGACAGTTAAAAACAAAGGAAAAAATATATGTTTTTAAACTAAATCTCCACATGTTGCCTCTCACATTGGATCAAAAACGAAGCAGAAATGAAAGAGAAGCTGAGTCTGTTGTGTTTGTCAGGGTGCGTGTTGCTTGGCATGGCAAAATGTTTACCAAGGCAACCAAACCACAACCGAGAAGCATTTTCTTCCATACATGTCTGAAAGATGTGAAAAAAAGGCCTGTCTAAACATATGCCGTCTCTCTCCTTGTGACCAATATAACTTCCTCTTAATACAATACTGCATATAAGTGGGTTTTCTTCTTTTTCTTGAAAATATGAACCCCCAATGACCGCATGAGGGAAAAAATAGGAATCCAAAAATTTGATTTAGACTTAGTAACTGAGACTTTTCTTTCCCCATTGCACAATTTGGCCAATTCTTGACTTGGGCTAAAACAAAGTCAAATGCTTTGCCCATAAAGCATTGATTTAATTAAAAATGAAAAACAGGAGAGAACGTAAAAAAAAGCCACGGGATAAAAATAAGCAGCTCTGAATCGTTCAACGCGAGCCGAACTAAACTGAAACACCTCCCCTAATGCCATTCCGCTGGGGTCGACGTCTGTTTTGGAACGTCGTACGCGTCACTTCAACCCCGTTTCGTTTACATTTTGGACGATGAATGAATCTGCAAGTGCATTCAGAATGCGAGATTTGTGAGAATACTGCAAAACACACACACACACACACAAACTAAATCTGGTTCTTCATGTTACCAACATGCCACTGATGATATCTGGAGATGTTGAAATTCAAAAGCTCTTTATACAGAAGATATCTGCCCGTTTCCACACCGTAGCGGCCGAACCCCACCTCAGCATTAGTAAATGTTACTCGGCCTTCTCCTAAAACCACAAGAAGTTCCGAGGCAGATCTTACCAAATGGGATCCTTCGATTAATATCTGTATTCGGACAAGCAGGTTACGAAACCTAAATCCATATGAACAACTATTTTTGATTTCACCACCCAGTAAAACTAACTAGATCTACATGAGGTCAAACAACAGCTATCATAGTTATGCACAAGCAATAGGAAAAGATGATGAACTCTACAAATGTTAGTAAAAGTCTTTTTTTTTTTTTTTTGTCTCTTTTCTCTTGAAGGTTTCTTCTAGGCTAGACCAACAAAGTCCTACACGACTCCACTTCCGCATCATACAACAAATGTACAAAAAAAGATGCTCGTAAATAGGGAGAGGGTGCGAGACATTAAGAGGAAAAAGACAAAACACTCTGTGCATACAATGTTGGTACAAAATAAAAGATTGTGCTCCGTAAAGCAGGACAGTCACTTTCCTGGTCGTTTAGTGAAGGTCACTGTGGAAGGTCACACAGTGTAGAGCCACGTTTTGTGGGTGTGGGACTTCCACAACGAGGGAACAAAAGCCAGAAACATCGAGCTAGTGGAAAAAAAAAAGTTGAGCTTCGGTGTGCTAGCCTCTACATCTACATCCTCTTTAAAAAGACGCTCGAGGAACTTAAAGGGAGTCGTACTGATATTTTCCGCCGTAGACGCGCTGGATCGTGAGCTTGATTGGTGAGCAGAATGTGTGCGACGTTCTGGAAAATCCTGATGATTGCTTTAACGTACAGCGTGGAAACTTCCCCTCAAGGTGAGAGCCAAATAAAAAGGAGAAAGGAGAAATTCCTCTCTTGAGCGTTGCTATCTTAAAACAGCTGTTTAAAGAGAAAACAAACAAACGAAAGACGAAGAAGAAAAAAAAAAACCAGGGAAGCAACGAGAATTCAAAATGACTCGCGCTGGATCGATCAAAGCGCTGAGGTGGAGGGGAGTAATGAGGCAAAACGTGTCCGATCCAACTGCGACAGCTCCACCTGAAGACCGTCCTTGCAAAAAGGTCTAAGCTGAGGGGATTCATATATCAGAGCATCACAGACACAACTCTCAGTACGTTAGTAACATCACAAGGGCACCCCCGGTTAAATACGGCCTCTGTCCCGTCGGTCTGCGTCGGAAAAGGTGGATTAGGGAGGCGATGACATGCATTCCAGCTACGCAGCTACCAACGTGGAATCGAGGGGGGAAACACTACAAGCCTTTCTTTTGTCGGGGTGTCGGAGAGAGCGAGTGAGAGAGTGAACGGGAGAAAAAACAAAGGAAAAAAAACAAAAACAACCACCAAGAAGTAGAGATAGAACACCTAGAGAGTGTGCCCGGCCGTATTCATCGTCAACGCTAGATATCCATAAAAATCCTGGTTTAGTAATAATAACGATAAAAAAAAAAAAAAAAAAAAAAAAAAAAATCACCTTGTTTAAATATGAATCTTTTATAGTCTGCTTCGCATGGTTAGGAAATAATATAGTCTCTGTGGTAAAGGGGAGAAACTGTCGCCCTTAACTACAACTCCATGTCCTGAGCTTCGTCCTCTGAAAAGTCAGACATGGAGCTTTCTGAAGAAGAGTCGCCCGCTCCTTCCTCCTGCTCCTTCAGAGCCTCCTCTGTTGCATATTTCTGGATGTATTCTGAAGAGAAACAGCGAGACAGAAAGAGATGGATGGGGAAAAGACAGAAAGCAAATAATTATTTCACTACAAAAAAAAGATCGAATTTAATAAAATAATGAAGTTAATCACACTTTTGTATCACTAAATTAACGAATATATACCTATATTCACACTATTGTTCAAAGGTTTGGAGATTTGTTTGAAATGTTTTTGAAAAAGCCTCTTATGTTCACCAAGGCAGCATTTATTTGATCAAAAATACAGTAAAAACTGTGTAATTGAGAAATATTATTACAATTTGAAAGAAGTGTTTTCTATTTTAAAATATTTTGAAATGTAATTTATTCCTGAGGGTTCAAAAGAACAGCCTTTATTTGAAATAGACATCTTTTGTAACACTAAAAATTTAAGTCTTTACTGTCACTTTTGATCAATTTAATGTGTCCTTCCTGAATAAAAGTAATAGTTTATTTTTAGAAAATCTAAGTGACATTAAAACATTTTTAACTGTAGTGAATTTTTACCAAAACATTTTATGTTGGGTCATGATACCAACATTCATGCTTTTGGAAACTCAATTTGCCTAATGAAAAGCATACCAAAAATAAAAAATAAAATTCACAATATATCCACAAAATTGCTTAGAAATACTATGAAATACATAATGGTAATGACAGTAATTTGGCTTTTTAAATTCAAGAAGACTTAACTTTTGCAAGAAAAAGATATACGACTGGCCAAGAGTGATGTCCAGAGGAGAAATTTGGTTTTAATGAACCTACAAATTCGATTAAATCATCATAATATGAGGACAATATTTTATGTATTTTTTAAATATCTTAAATATGAGGGAAGAACAAAACACTTAACTTGGTTAATGTATTTATCAGACAAAATTGTTTGGAAAAAAAAGGCAAACAAAAGCTACAGGTTTCATTTTACTATTGGAGAAACAAAAAGCTCACATGAAAAAACATACAGTGGCTACAACATAATCAGTTATTATCATTTTGTCGGTTCTCTCTTGTTTTGCATGTGTTAATCATTTCTTTGTATGACAGCCAGGTCAAAAATGATGTCTGCAATTTGACGTTTCATTATGATAACATTTTTCAGAGCAGAAGACACAGTAAAGTGGTGATGTGAAACATGGTGACAGATATAAAGATGTACCAGAGGCCAGATGGAGGTTAAACCAAGAGAACAACCAAGTCAAACGACAGCAACTCTCCAAATCACCTTTGATTTTCTGTTTGTAGTCCTCTGGCCGGTGCAAGTACATGGCTGCCGCATCCCCGTTCAGAGGGTCAATGGGGTTCGGGTAGGCCAGTAACTGTGGCAAGAACGACTCGAAGATATTGGTGAGATCTGTGAGGAGAGAGAAAGACAGGAAGTAGAGCCTTTAATACAGGAGCAGAGCAAAAGTCTTATGTTATGAGCCCTACATGCAGCACAAAATGGAGGATTTGCGGTGAGTGACATGATTATGGCCTAATCTCCCTTTCAGTGTGGGGGCTGTAGACATAGATCTCTCTCTCTCTCTCTCCTTCTCTTTTCTCTCATAGACAGTACTGTACATTCTAGCTGTCACTATTATACAAACACAAAGTGGACAATGACATAAAGCAGCTGAGTATATATATATATAAACCAAATACGGGATAATGGACAGTCAGCTGGTCATTAATCACGTGATCAAGAGGCGGTTATTACACGGAAAATTAAATTAAATTAGAGTTTAAATTATTTGCGGAAAAAAAGAGGACCGCAAAGTGATGCTTTACAAACAGATTTAATAAATAAAATGATATCAGACTTTTTTTGTACAGTATCGATAAAATAAATAATAGATTGTAGTTTGAGTAAATGAAAAAATGTAGGTGGAAAATTAAGTGTGAACAGAAGAATAAAGAATAAAGAAAGAAAGAAAATATATGAATAACAGACTTTCTATAGTATCTACAGTACAAATTAGCGAATCAATGAAGCAGTTAATTGAGAAATATTGGAAGTCTACATGCCACTGTTTTAATTAAACTAGTTAATATTTATATTAACACTGAACTTTTGGAATAAAGCAGTGTGTTAAATGTTATGTTTGTTGTGCTGTGGAATTGAATCATGAAACATGACCACTCTATATGATAACACTATCTGAACACAGAATGCAGAACGTCAGAATCGAGTATTTCAGAATAGTATCTTCAACACTAGGATGCAAACAACTTACACTTGTATTGAATGAAAATTACAATTGTCCTAAATTTGTGACTTGATCTATTATTATAAAGACAAAAATGGAGAGACAGCTGCAAAAAGACAGACAATGGTGCTGTGAATGATTGCTGGCGGGAATGGGCCATTTAAGTGTGGTTGTTAGGTGAGCTGATGCTGTTTTCTGACCTTGCAGGTATTAGCTCATTCAGAGAGGTTAAGAGGATTACTGTGCACCGCGGTCCTGTCTAAGGGACCGAGACTTTATTCTACTCCTCAGGCAGCATCGATGCAAGCTATGGCTTTTTCCTGAGCATTTACTCTCAATATACATGAAAGCAGACACATAATCGAGATCGCGTATACATACCATAAAGAGCGGTCCATGTCTGGTTGATCACATCTAAACACACGGTCCCTGACCTGGACAAAGAATAACAGTCTTGGCATTAGAGTAGGGGTGATGATTTAAATTAATATCATTATACTGTGATCTAGTCAAGTCACCTTTATTCATATAGTGCTTTGTACAATACAGACTGTTTCAAAGCAGCGTTACTATGATAACAGGAAAATGACAGTGACACCCTATCAACATTGTTTACTTCCACTTCTCCATTCCATATATATATATATATATATATTAGATGGAATGCCTAGGCTAGGAAATATTATTAAATAAAAAAATTATTAAAACTAAAACTGAAATAAAAATAAAGCTATATAGAATTATTTGTAAATAATAATAAAAATGTCAAAAGCACATAAAATTACTGAAACTTAAATTCAAATGAAAACTGAAAATATTGAAATAAATGCTAATTAAAAACAAAATACTGTTGAAAAGAAAGAGTTAGCTATCGCTGATGTCAAACATTGCATGACTTGTAGAGTTAAAATAAATATCTGAGGGCTAAAAAGGAGGATTTAAGAAAATACATTATTCATAAAACTATTTTATTGGTTTGAAAGAGTGTGCTTAAGTCTTTGGACTACTTTTATAACACTTTTGGTCCTTTTTTTTTTTTTTTAGCTTTTCAGCACCTGATCTCCTGATGTTGTTTTGAATTTATGGAAAAAAGCAGTGCGAACATTCTTCAAAATATCTTTTATGTTTCACAGCAGTAACTAAAAGTTTTAGAATGACATGAGGGTGAGTAAATGATAACAGATGTACATTTTTGGATGAACTATCCTTTTAAGAAAATAACTTTTTGCTCAGAGCAAACCAGAAGGCAATTCAGACTCAGAATGAAGAGACTTACGCTTCATCGATGTTCGGATGAAAAATCTTATTCATAAATCCTGCAGAGAGATTGAAGAAGAAAGATGAAATGAGATCATAGATAGAAATAACAGCATTTGATTGCATATGTTTCCTTAGACTTTTTAAAACTAATTAAATAGCAAGTATTTTGCTTTACATTATTTATGACCATTTCCTCGAATCAAATTACTGTATTATATATTCATTAAATAAATAATTAAATAAATATTATTCAAATAAAAATTATTTGTGTGCTTAATTGTCATGAAAATTGTCATAAATATAAAAAATCCTAATGGTCTTAAAATGGTAACAACATTTGACTGCACAACATTGGCTGTTCCTAACCTTTCTTCTACCACACCATCTTTACAGACAATTAAATATGACATCACAGGGATGTGATGAGCTTTTTCTACCGAATGTTTCGAATGTACTCTGCCCATAATTTCACAACCACACCAATGTGTGTGTGGCTTTTGAAGAACACTCAGCTGATAATGGCTCTTTTGAGATACAAGTATAGTAATACTGTACCTATAGAGGGAGATTTGAAGGGGTATTTGTCTGGAAGATCTACTCGCACCTTCCATACGCCCCCTTCATACGGTGCTGTCAGAAAAAACAGAGAGAGACACATGACCATTCAAGAAACAATTCACATCTCCTCAAGCATGTAACACAGTAATGCTTGTGCTTAAATGACTAAGCGTAGAGGTCTTTGTATTCAAAAGTGACGGTGTGTGGGTGTAACTCTAATTCTTAATTAGATAATTATGAATTTTGTATGTGTAATGACACACGTGTGGGTGTGTACATGTGGACAGGGAAGCTGTGGTGTTGGCCTCGTGTGATATGGGGTATGGTGCAACGTGTGCTCACTCCAAGAATAGCCTGCTGCAATCTGACCCTTGTGGCCACAGGCTCAAACTCCAAAAGGTAAAGCCTAGCCGCAGAGGTCACGGATAAGACCTGCTCCGACCTCTCCAGTGGAGAGAGGGAGGAAAGATCGTTTAACAGAAGATGATATGATAATTAAAAAGGGTCACGAGATGTTTTCTGAGTAAGCAATGACGGCATGTCCCAAACCAAAAGTTGTGTAAGATAGGCGTGTTTAAATATGCAAAAAAGTGGCATCATTGCTTCACTAGGTAAAGAAACCGAACAAGCCCGGTCAAAGACATGTCTGGATCATATTTCGCTCCAAAAAGAAATAAGAAAGAAGTTACTGTAATGATTCAGAATCAATTAGAAGCCTTTGATTTTTGTGTAAAAAAAGGAAAGAGAAAAGCATGAAAAATAGAGTTATATATAATTTCACCCCAAAATCAAATGAAAAAAGCCCATTTTTAAGACCTTAAGATTTTTTACATTTATGACAATTTTCATGGCTATATATATATATATATGTATATAAAAAGAGAAAAGCATGAAAAATAGAGTTTATATATATAGCCATGAAAATTATGTCATAAATGTAAAAAATCTTAAGGTCTTAAAAATGGGCTTTTTTCATTTGATTTTGGGGTGAAATTTGACCTGGAAATGATTTCATAAAGAACATATATGTAAACAATTTAAAAACAGACTTACTTCCTTGTGGTCCATAAAACTTCACTACAAATTCGTTGAGTCCACTCAGGATTGTGACTTCATGTTTACTCTCAATGCTAAAGGAAATCTGTTAAGGCAAATTCAAGAGCTTTGATACTAACTGTAAGCATTTCACAAACGCAGTCAAGCAATATCATTCACAATTAATTTATAGAAAATACTTAATAAAAATAGCACATGGGAAAATGTAGAATGAAGTTTAATCAGGATGAAATAAGACAAGACTCATCATCCAAATTAAATTAACCTCGAGTTAAAAGAAAATACAACTGGGAAGAGGCACTAAAATGACCTTTCAACGTACAAAAAGAGCAGATTCACACCAACAGATCGATCTCACAAACCACGTTTCTCACTCAGCCTTTATTCTCTGACCATCAATAATTATCAAGAGGTTCAGCTCAGCAGATCGGATAGCAAAAACACAATCCGTGGGTCTGACCCACACGACTCTGACTGATGCGCAGGGCATCAGGGCAACTCAATACCACACTCCCGTCATTAGCTACGGTTGTCAGACTGTCACTTCTCATATTGATGGCACAGAGAGAAGCAGTCAGACCCTCGCTGAGCAAGACAATACATGCTCACCCCCACACCAAGAGCATGACGGAGACCCGACGCTCTCAAAAACGTACACACAGTCTGCCATCTCGGCTTGAACACAA
The DNA here is from genome assembly GCF_951802725.1 of Rutilus rutilus. Lineage (NCBI taxonomy): Eukaryota > Metazoa > Chordata > Actinopteri > Cypriniformes > Leuciscidae > Rutilus > Rutilus rutilus. Next base: position 11,868,429 of record NC_140212.1, on the reverse strand, counting down.
CACGCACCCAAAACACAGTTCTCAAGCAGACTTTGCCATAGTCATTGTTCGTAATTTCATGATGCTATCATGCGTGTCAACTGTCAGCTGTTGTGTAGGCTGCACTGTGACTCAAACCATACACTCACGCTGCCCAGACTGGCTCATGAAGGCAAACATGTTTACGCTCTGTTAGAACCGTGATGTGTCTTGTGACTTGTGTGAGAGTTTAACCAGTTGAGTGCTTGTCTCAAGAGTGCCTGTCTCAAATGATGATTCTCTGCTCTACTGGGAAACAGAGCTGTCAACTTCAAGTGGTCGCCTTAAAACATCTGGTGCGAAAGACTGTGTGGCTCCTGGGAGAGGCGTGGAAGGTGCTCTCTTTCCGATTTTCACTCATTGTGGCTTTTTGATGCGGAAGTCTCAAGCTGCATGAACCGGATGACTGTAATTACGCAGAGATTTATCACCAAAAATCCAACATTGTGGAGCCAATGAATTTTGTACAACAAAACGGTCAAGAATCATTTTTAATATTCAATCATTTAAATACATTATTCATTAATTTAAAAACAGAGAAGCAAAACAGAGAACCGTGCTATAACAAGGAAAATTAAGCAGAGCAAAAAAAAAAAAAAAAAAAAAAAAAGTAATTTAAATATACGTTTAAATTGGTATTTAAAGACATATAATCAAATTTAATTAAAGTGATAGTTCATGTCATTCCAAACATGTATGACTTTATTTCTTCTGCTGAAAATAGGATATTTTAAAGGATGTTGGTAACCAAACAGTTTTGAGACATTTCTCAAAATATATGCTATTCCACAGAAGGCCATACAGGTTTGGAACACGAGTAAATAATGACCGAATGAGAAAATAATGACGGGTGAACAATCTACTTAAATTTAAAAACAGTAGAACGCAACACTAAAATAATTTAAAAAATAAATAAATAATTTAACATTCCAATGACTTTTTTTTTTACTACATCTACAAATATTTAACTATAAAAAAATATATATAAAAGTAATTTTTGTTGCTATTAAATTTAAAATATGTATTTTTTGGGAATTTGAAAAGTATTTTTTTATTTGTATGTAATATACAGTAATAATAATAATAAAAATAAATAAATAAACAATTAACTCCATTTTTTAAATGGCACTCCTATAGTAATTCACAGTGATACAAGGGAAACAGATTGAGGCAGGGTGAGCGTGACAGAGACGGATAGTATTTACTGTTTTAGGACACCAGCTGGCTTCTTCATCAGTTGTAGCCGTAAGCAGCTGTGGTCACCAAGGGGTTAAACATCATGGGTTTATTTTAGGCAGTGAAGTATATCTGCAGAGGCTGAGAGAATAGAGGAAACACCCAGGAAGAGTGTGATACTGCACAATGCTTTCACTCACTGATTCGATTCTGAAGAATGTAGCACCATCATTAGATGCTTATTCCCAATGAACACAGAGACTCGGAGCAAACACCATCCTGAAGATCGGACTGATGACTCATGGGGAACAAGCTCCATTTTTCACGTGGCTTTTTCTTTAACACATGAAATCACAATCCGTTCAGGAAGGAATGCTGCTGTCTCGTGAGATAAAAGAGAAAGGGGGCGAGTGTGTGTGTGTGTATGTATGTGTAGCTTCAGAAGACCTGTTAAAGAATCTGTGCCCATCGCTGTGATCATGAGTCCTCCAGTGGAGAAGAACCACGCTGAGCTGTCTGGCTGTGCCCAATGACATGTGGGACTACTTTTTGCCTGTATATTAAGCCTCTTTTGGATGGACACAAAAGCAATTGCTCATGCATGTACAGGCATACACACACACGCATGCATACACACACACACTCACTTAAAATACTGAAGCCTGGAGGCTGCAGGGGTTTTTCTCTATTCCTCATGCCTTTGAGGCAGTTTTGATGCCGGTTTCCCCCTCATCTTAAAGACGACTCAAGAAGAGATGGATTCATACTAGCATGGGAAGAAAATTACAGGTAATTTTCCTCTCCACCTACATGCTTTAAATTAAAAGACATTCACCAGCGCGGTTGACTCAAAATCTCTCTTCATTTGTAGACAAAGATAATTAAATAGTCCTCCATCAAATCTTCGGCAGAACTGAAGGCACGTGTTTCTCCTCTGAAGCATCGGTGACACAGATTTAAAATAGATTGCTATTAATTTCCATGAATCCTGTACACATTAAGGAAATAGTGCTGTCAGTATCCACTCATCGTCAAGTCATTCCAATAATATTTTTTTTGTCAATGTGGAACCCAAAAGGAGATACTCAGCAGATTGTCCAAGCTGCCCTTTTCCCTACAACAACAAAACGCATGGCAATTTTGACTCCATAAAGCTCCAAAGAGGGGGAGAAAAAATCCATAACCACAGGATTCATGTGTTATAATACAAGTCTTTTGAAGCAGCTTTGATTAAGGAACAAATACAGACGTCATTATTCACCACAAATTTCACAATCAAATTTTGTGTGCACTTCCACATATCCAAATGACGAAAAAAAAAAGTTCTTGTGTGTTAAAACTGATCGTAACTTAAACGTCTGTTCAACTCCAGCCAGCTGCTGACAAAGCAACCCAAAAGTGTTCTCTTCTCACAAGACACTGCCTTGACACCCACCTGTTTTCCTCCATCTCACCGCTCCCTCCCCCTTCAATGGATTTGTATGGATTAAGCCATAATCTACAGGAGACCCTTGGGCCAATGTTCCTTTATGCACATGTATAATCTACTCACACACTCAAAAGACTGATCAATAACCTCACTCAGAAATATCTGATACATTCAAGGAACAAGAGAGAGCGCCAATCGGATTAGCGTTCATGTATGATGAAACAACATGTGCTTAAACATGGATTCCTACCAGCTGTTGTGGTTGGTTGCACAATGCCGTCTCATGCACAAATGATTACGAGTGTTTATAAACCGGTGTGAACGAACAGGTCCAGACAAGCATGTTTATGGTTATATGATCTTATAGAGAAGAGTCTTGTTCTGCTTTGCCCTTTGGGTTAAAAAAAGAAAGAACAAAAAAATAAAAGAGCATTTTTGTAAATGGTCATAACACATGTGGGAGAAAACCATTGGGCTTTCACTTTCTTTAAGAAGTCTGTTATGATAAAAGAACGTCCTAGCTTGGACAGACAAATAAGGGACAATCCCAGCATGGAATTTATGCTCAAACGCTTTCTATATATGCAGTAAGAGCTATTTTGGTCATTTTGTCAGCACTTTGGTCATTCCAGCTGCACTATTTTTTACATAGTTTTATGTACAGCATCAGACAGTATTTGGCCATTTATTGTGTGTCACTGTAAATGTTTCACTGTTTATATATGAAGTTCAAAATGAGCTTCAGAATGGGGAAGAAAGGTGATTTAAGTAACTTTAAACGTAGCATGGTTGTTGGTGCCAGACGGTCTGGTCTGAGTATTTCAGAAACTACTGATCTACTAGGGTTTACAGAGAATGGTCCGAAAAAGAGAAAATATACACTGAGCGGCAGTTCTGTGGGCGAAAATGCCTTGTTGATGCCAGAGGTCAGAGGAGAATGGCAAGATAACAAAAACAACCACTCGTTACAACCGAGGTATGCAGAAGACCATCTCTGAACGCACAACACGCCGATCCTTGAAGCAGACGGGCTAAAGAAGCAGAAAAACACACCAGGTGCCACTACTATCAGCTAAGAACAGGGAACTAAGGCTACAATTCACATGGACTCACCAAAATTGGACAATAGAAGAATGGAAAAATGTTGTCTGGTCTAATGAGTCTCAATTTTTGCTGCAACATTCAAATGGGATGGTCAGAATTTGGTGTAAACAACATGAAAGCATGGATCCATCCTGCCTTTTATCAATGGTGGTGGTGTAATGGATTCTGGGATATTTTCTTGGCACACTTTGGGCCCCTTAGTTAGTACCAATTGAGCATCATCCACAGCCTACCTGAGTATTGTTTCTGACCATGTCTATCCCTGTGTGTAGGATAGGTGAGAATCGATCCCGTACTGTCACTATTTCTCATGGTGTACCTCAAGGTTCTGTACTTGGTCCTCTTCTATTTCTCATTTATTTGCTGCCACTAGGCCAGATCATCAGACGGCATGGTCTCAACTTTAGTTACGCTGATGATATTCAAATTTATTTCACGATTAACCCCAACTCAGCTTGTCCACTCGCTTCTGTTATCTCCTGCCTTCAGGAACTTAAAACATGGATGTCTGATAACTTCTTACAGCTTAATGCTGGGAAAACTGAAATCCTGTTAATTGGCCCCAAATGAAAGAGTTTACCCGGACGTGACATTTTTATTGATATTGGTGGTGTTCAGATTAGGCCTTCAAAAACTGCGGAATCTGGGAGTTTTGTTTGACCCCACGTTATGCTTTCACTCACACATCGGTCAGACTGTTAAATCATGCTTCTTTCACCTGCGGAATATTGTTCGTATACGCCCCTCTCTTAACTTTGGAGATGCTAAAACTGTTATTCATGCTTTCATAACTTCCAGATTAGACTACTGTAACTCCTTATACAGCGGCCTACCCACCAAAGCAATACATCGCCTTCAAATGGTACAAAACTCTGCTGCTCGAACACTTACATATAATAAAAAATCTGCACATATTACCCCTATCCTTCATCGACTTCACTGGCTTCCTGTGGTCAATCGCATCCAGTTTAAACTATTAGTCTTAGTTTATAAAGCCTGTCACGGTCCCGCACCTCAATACCTCGCTGAGTTAGTGCAACCATACCTTCCTGCCCGGACTCTTAGATCTAGCAACGAAAATGTGCTTGTCGTCCCCAGGTTTAAACTATCTACTGTGGGTGGTAGGGCTTTTAGTGTTGTAGGCCCAAAGCTATGGCATAAACTGCCCCCTAATCTTCGTGCCATCGACAACTTCCAGATCTTCAAATCAAAACTTAAAACTCATATATTTACCATGCTCAATAAATAATCTTCAATTCCATTTCTCTGTCTACCACTCTCTCACCTTTATTTTATTTCACATACTTTGCCAAAATTTATATGTTGCTAAAAAGGCTTATATGTTTGTTATCTTTGACTTATGTTCATTACTTGTAGTGTTTGCTTGTTTCCATCTGCTTTTCTGTTTCTTTGCTTGATATAGCCTAATAAGCTGATTGCTTGTTTCTTTTGTCCGTGTACTATTTGTATTATTTTGTGAAGCGACCTTGGGTTCTTGAAAGGCGCTATAAAAAATGCATTTCATAATTATTATTATTATGTCTATCCCTGTGTGACCACAGTGTACAAATCTTCTAAAGGCAACTTTCAGCGACATGTCACAAAGCTCAAATCATCTCAAATTGGTTTCTTGAACATGACAATGAGTTCACTGTACTCAAATGGCCTCCACAGTCACCAGATCTCAATCCAATAGAGCACATTTGGGATGTTTATGGATGTTCAGACGACAAATCTGCAGCAACTGCATGATGCTATCATGTCAATATATGGACCAAAATCTCTGAAGAATGTTTCCAGCATATTGTTAAATCTATGCCATGAAGAATTAAGGCAAAATTCGGTACTAGCAACGTGTACCTAATAAAGAGGCTGGTGAGTGTATAATTATAATTTTATATATTTTATGTAATTTTATATATTATATTTTATAAAATATATACAAGTATGATAAATGTAATTTGATTTTTTTTTTTACTTTTAAGTTTGTTTCTCTTGTAGGTCCATTTCTTTATGCAATTCACAAGAATGAAAATCGCAGACAGACAGGAACCTAAATCAGATCAAAACTGAAACAGGTACGCGCAGGTTGACATACAGGTAAAGTGTGTTCTCAGACTTTTTATTAGTGAAGTCGACGGCCACCGTGCTGAATCACAGCATGAGTCACAGGGTACAATTAAAATTAAATCTGTCTCTTGTGCAAAAGACACAAACACAATAGCCAGGTTTGCCCCCTCCCTGCAGGAGCAAATCCCTCCTGTTCATTCTGGATTGCCAAGGATGAAAACAGCAGGCAGACATCAACTGCCAAGGCACAACAGCGTAGCAGCATGCTTTTTTCCTGAGACGCATTCATTCATCATTATAGACAAACACAGAAAGGAGGGAATCTTGTTCTCTGACACCTAATGCTAACGGCTGGCCTTGGGGCACAGGCAAAATATTTACCCACTGCCAACAGGGTGGAAAGCACGTCTGCTTGTTAGCGCAACATTACTTACAGATGATTAAAGACAATACATCACCATTCTACCGCACGCCAGTACAGTTAATGTAAGAGTGTCTGTGTGAGAGCTCTGTGGTCTAAAATATTTATGTTTATGCCAAGGGCTCCGGACATTCTGTCCAAAGCATTTCTATTTTGTAAACCACTCAGACACCTCAGTCAACTAACAGGGTCTCAAATCTACTAGTGTTGGTCGGGAAAAAAACTAAACAATTGGAGGCAACATCTACAAAACAGAAAAGACACTCAGGCCCTCACACAAGCTAAATGTGCTAACTATTTTATTTAAACCTCATATTAAAGGTATAGCGGAGGATCTTTCCAAATTTTAGATAAGACCCGCCCTCTCCACTTTTTGAAAAGTTTGATTGATTCACCAGAATGATTGACAATTAGGAGGACCAATAGTTTAGACTACCCACCAGGAAGTAAAACATCCTCCGCTATACCTTTAAGGTATAATTGAGCTCTAAAAGTGACCACACAAGCTCCAAGCACAAATTAACAACTTTAGCCAGATTTTTTTAATTTTCTGAAGAAAAAGTAAGTGGTGGTTGAATGCAAAACTCACCAACGCATTGCTAGAGTGTTGTTAAGGTGGTTGCTAAGGTGTTGCTAGGTAGTTGAATGAAAAAAAAATAAGCATTTCTCCGCCACTAGTGAGGACACGTTAAATCTGACAAAGTGGTTTAATAAAGTGAGTTTTTGTGAAATGCTAAATCTTAGTACATTTTACTGTCCCAATCATTTTTATATTAGACAATATAAATATACTGCCCTAACTAAATCCAAATTTTAAATCACTTTTTACTGTACCAATGTTTATTCATGTACAATGTACACTGAGCCCATTTCGCAGCACGGTTTCTCAGCCACCACAGAGTTAGGCTAAATTCCTTAAAGTGGACATAAAGCCTTGAAATATGGGCAAAGCCAAATTTTGAGCACTTTTTACTGTATCAGACTTATCTTTATGGACCCTTAAACTTGGCAAACAGGACAATGCACACAGCCGCATTGCGCCAAAATTTCGCATGCTCACAAGAATCTATTGCGTGCTCGTGAGCACGTGAAATTTTCTGGTGAGCACAAGATAAGTTTCGCGTGCATATGTGAAGGGTTGTTTAGGGGCTCCATAGAAATGACTGGATACCAAAACAAAGGTAAATGTGACTGCACCTTTATGGGTTTCCAGAAGCATATACTATCACTAACTAACAACAGAACTCACTTGAAGAAAATGATATGAAGTAGAAAAAAAAAAATCTTGACCTATTAACAAAACAAATGTAATTTTTACTTTCAGAACTGTTGCATTCTGACAGACGTGTAAAGGCTGGCAGATTCTCTTTCTCTCTCTCTCTCTCTCTCTAATGCATACACAAGCACACAGTTGGGCAGATGAAAGACAGGAAGTGTGGCAGTTTTTAGTCTGCACGTCTCTAAGAGGAAGTACATGGGTTCACAGATGGAGAAACAGACAAGACGCACCTTGAGGTTTCCATTCAACCATCAAGTGAATATGGGTCATGATTTTCATCAGGTCAAACAGGGTTAAAAAGGCAGACGTCAAACCTGAAAGGAAGCCATCTATGGCCATTGCCAGTACCCCTAAAACAACATCCTATCCTAGTGTAACCTCACACCCTTCCCCAGCTGCCTGGCTCAATGAAACTCTGTGTAAGTCTGCTCTGTTCTGGACTGAAGTTATGCTGTGTGCAGCTAACCTCTCGAGTCACATGCATGAATGTTTAACCGTTTTTCTCGATTCTGGTTAGATTTTATAAAAAGAGACTGGGTGAATTAGAGAGAACTATGCATTATTACAGTGACCATACCTGTGTAACAGTCTGGGTACAGTAAATGGACCCCACTGCAACAGCACGACAGTTTCATCAAAACGACATTTAAACACACACATAAAAATGACAAAAATCTCCCTTCCCTTTTCCTAGCTCTCTCCACTGGAGCTCTATTTTATTCCCTAATTAACCACCTCTCATTTGATCAGCAGGAACATGAGATAGTCCTCATCTCTCCTGGACATCTGCTGTACTCTAGACTAAAGCTGGGCAAAAATGTATTATATATTCATGGTGATTTGGCTGGTGATATGAAATGAAGTAACTGTCAATATCTCAATGATTTTAAGTGGCCATTACATTTTCTAAAGGCTGTCATTAGGCAAATTTTGCAAAGTCTTTCCTTGTCTTCTGGCTTTTTAGTTCAAACTGTTCATTTCAATCATTTAAAATTGTTCACGGATATCCGTGTTTTTTAAAGGTAGGGTATGCAATGTTTTTCATTCACTCATTTTGTTATACTGGTTGAAACTTCGCATCCTGATAGCAATCAAGAATAGAAGTATTAAAAAAATTAACATATACACTGTCTGGCCAAAAAAAAGGTTGCTGTTTGTATTTAAATCGGCAAATGCTAAAGAGTCTATGATTGGATCATTATTGCAGTGATTATGATGTTTCTAGCATGTTATATGTTTGGCAACCGTTCTTCTAATCCTCATTGATGGAGTGTGTAGCTTTTAATTTTTATAAACAACCATGTAGGAAGACACATCAAGGCCATATTCCAGGACGACAATGTCAAGATTCATCAGGCTCAGATTGTGAAAGAATGATTGGGAGGGAGTATGAAGAATCATTTTCACACATGAATTGGCACCTCTGAGTCCAGACCTTAAATTCATTTAAAGTCTTTGGGATGTGCTGGAGGAGACTTTACAGAGTGCTTGACTCTTGTATTGTCAATACAAGATCTTGGCCAAGAATTGATGCACCTCTTGATAGAAATAAATGTTGTGATGTTATTTTCAAGATCAAGAGTTTCATCATTTTTTTTGTCAAGATCTTGTATTAACAATACAAGAGTCAAGCACTCTGTAGCAGAAATTGGGTCTCAGGACCAAAATCAAGGTATGTATTTGCATACCTCCGCACACCCTACTCGCGCAGCCATCAAACGTCATCAGCGCGTTCCATGAAGCTATGGAGAGTACCACAAACAAACAAGCCGCATTTCACAGTTCCTCCAGAACCAAAACAACGAGCTTATGCTGCGTTCACTACCGTGATTAAGGGATCATGACTTCTACTTGGAGCGCAGATACAATTAAACAGGTTTACAATTAAACAAACTATTATAAAAACTATTTTAACTTAACTTACATTAAGCATTTGAAATAAATATATATATATATGGGAACAATGGCGTGGTTAAATTAAGCAATAAGCCCTGCGAAGCCGTGTTTTACAGTGGATTTAGAACAGCTAAGGGGCGTTGTTAGGCACAAAGCGGAGCTGAATATAAGCTTTTATAAAACGGTTACTCCATAAAAATGTTCATTTTCATAAAATAAACACAAGCAACAAAAAATATAACGTTATAACACATTAATTCCTCCGCCAAGCAATGTAGTTCCAAAGAGGTTGCTAAGCAACACATACAGCAACAAAGAATCACAAACGGCAGTTGCGCAGTAATACTAATGTAATGCGGTCACAGGTGTATGTTTGTTGAGTCATTTACAACGGCTTCGAACGCGGCTCAACCAATCAGAATCAAGGACTGGAACTATCCGTTTTATAAAAAAAATCTTCATGCCACTAGAGCAAATACATAGGAAATATCAAATATGTATTGAATAATGTAAAAACACTGAGAACATCTAGATATATGCCAGAACAGAAACACCACACTGCTGTGACACGGCATGTGCTATCGGTGAAGCATTATACCACATCAGAGATCATACACAAGAACCTACTAGAGCAAACACCTATACTTAATTATGTAGGACTGATCTAGATGCATGCACTGTAATGATCAACTCCAGATATGTCTGTTTGCATTATGTCTTATAAAAAGCTAGTCATCTGTAGCCATCTTTAGTAGAGGAATGTTGAATAAACATTATTACACACTTGCATTTTCGTTGCCAACGTACACGTTACAAACATTATGCGCTGTGCCAGCATAAGTGTGCATTTGTTGATTTGAAAGCGAGTAGCAGCTGCCTGGTAATGTATGTGTGTTTAGATATGAGAGCGGATGAGTGGGTGGGGTGGGGTGGGGGTGGTGGATCTAGCACTACCAGTCATCTTCAGTAAAGCACAACCCGGAGACTGCTTAGCTTTAAAGTTAGCAATCTCGTGCAAACCATCTCTCATAGTGTGTTAACTAATAACAGCTGAGTTTCAGATTGGGACCCATTTAATAATTTAAAAAAATAGAGAGTTATGAAGAATAAAGATAAAAAAGATAATTAAAAGATAAAATAAACCAAAAACAATGACCAAAATATAGGCAATTATTAGTGATTGAGTGATATCTTAAAGAAAAGGCATGGCTTTTATAAAGTCAATATGTGAGATTCAATTTAATGTAAAAATAGTAAATCAAACATACACAACATTGCTGCAATAAAACATAATTTTTTTGCATAATATTACAAAAAAAAAAATTTTGAAATTTATTTATGATAATTAATTTGAAAATTAAACATTTTGAAAAATAAAAATAAAATAAAATAAAATAGTTTGGAGCATGGAGACAACCAATAAGGGATACATGTATCCTATATTGTCCAGTTATCCTGTTTACTTGGACCGCTGTGGAAGTGTTGACCATCACTGCTGGGTCAGAGTCCAGCTGACCTCTGGTATACATTGCCGAAATGGATGCTGACCTTAAACGCTGCATGCCATGCCCTCTAAATAAGGGAAGCAGTTGTACAATAGTGCTCAGGGCAGCGACATACGTGTGTGCCATTTCACAGAGACACGCAAAGACCTGGAGTTTAAAGCCTGAACTGAACATAATAATGCTTTCTGTTAGCAGTATTGGAGTACAAAGAGCTAGATGCAGTATATAGTATAGGCCTACAGCCTGAACTTATCAAGGATTTGGAGTCAAGTGGATTGCACTTATGCCCCTTTGGCTACAAAACGTACACAATAGACTTGATTTACCTATACCAAGGGGTGGACGATATGACCAAAATCTTATATCACAATAGAAGTAATTTTATTACACGATAACAATATATATCACGATATTGTTATTTTTACTTTAAATAAGGTTATGATGTCAAAAAAAATTCTACTGTTGAAATTTCCTAATTCTTATCACCATGTTCAATATCACAAAAAACTAATATTAGCCTAAGTTAAAAAAAAAAACTCAAGCTTACTGAAGACAAGTAAACAGTGAACAAAGAACTAGGAACAAAGGAACTTATTAAAAGCATATAGGAAAACAAACTACTATAGATCAAAGACACAAATGAAATAGACCAACCTGAAAAACTTCAAGCACTGGAAATAAGAAATACTACATTAATTGTATAAATTAATGAAATGTGTAAAAAAAAAAAAAAAGTGCATAGTCTTCACTGTTTAAATTAAATATACATAATTTTTTATTATTTTACAAAAGTGGTTCAGTCATGAGCAGTGAGAGATTTTCTCTTTTGTCGTTTGTCGTTAATGACACAGACAGCAGCAGGTTTATTAGGCTGCTGTCACTTTAAGACCAACTGCACTGCAACTGTTTATGTTCACTTAAGACATAAATGACTGTGTTCACACATTTAACCATTCAAGCCCAATTAGGTGGCAAAAAAACCCACACTCAGTTCAGTACTAATGTGCTCTATGAGCAGCGGCTTCATGTGCGTCTCTCAGACAGCGCTCAGAAACCGTCTCTCTCTGGCAGCGCATGCATACAGTGAAACGAGCTGTCTTTCGTTGCTTACTGTGCTCCAACTATTTAAAATCACTTGTTTTTAAACCGCAATGCTTAAAAATGCTTGCAAATTATATGCTTTAGTGACCGCGAAGCACAGCAACGTCATGTGAGCGTAACTGAGATCCAAACCGGTATATCGGCCACCCCTACTTATGTCCCCCATTACAAATACAATATACATTACAAACAATGAATGATCATAAGGCCTATTTGAAGAAAAAATGCTTTTGTTACAGAGACATCATTGATGTGGTTTTGCATCAGTGTTGTTATTGTAAACTAAAACTATCAAAAATGCAATCTTAAAAACAAATGAAAATGTTGCCATGTTGCAATTTAATGTGAAGCATTAGAACTTTATTAATATAGACTTTACTATAACAAAATGACTAAACCTCAAATCAAAATAGAAAATCCCCAAATAAAAGCTAATTCAAAACATTAATAAATACTATAATAGTATAATACTAAAATTCTTTATATATAAAAGTCTTGCATTTGATTTTCCCTTCTGTAAGCTTAAGGACAGGAAATGACATCACGGAACCTGACATGGCTCATGTTCTTCTGCAGTTAAAATGGTTTCAGATGTGCATGTCTGTAGCAATACTCTCTAGCAGAAAACAATATCACGGGACCCAACATACCTTCACTTTTAATCTAATACCACAAACTGACTTCATTACCATTCTGATGTCCACTTATATTGTTTACTGCAGCGTAAATGACCTGAACTTGGAAGGTTACTTTTTTCTCAAGGCCATTTTCAAACTAACCACACACATTTTGGTCTCCATCTAACATCTAAATCTTAAAAACACAATCTTAAAGAAACACAGAAAAGACTATAAAATGCCATAAACCCCATTTAGCATATCAACAGTCACATATGGCACAGCGTCAAGGTTCGCTGGCATGTTTAGGTGAAGCATTCTGATCTACTCTAGTGCAGGATCCAAATCTGTTTTGATTTTACTCCGTACGAAAGCAGCTAACCTCCCTTCCGACATCACAAGTTTCTTATTCCGAGTGGAATGCTGCAATCTGAAGCGCTCCAGTAGGATGAAAACTCTGATCCCAGAGGCCTGAACATAGTCGGCGAATAAATACTGATGGAGCAAAAGAGACGGGGAAAGAAAAGCCTTAGCACACTTAACATATCAATGCCTGTCGCAACCCACAGCTCAAAGGCAGTAAAATCCAAATGGAAATGCCCTCTTGAATAAAACTTCAACCTGTTCACTGCCACGTATGACCATAGAATGTGTGTGGGCATATAGTGTGTAGGTCAAATGAATTTCCACAAAGACCAGAAAATTAAGCAGTGAGAAAATGCTTGTGCACGCAGCAGGAAAGTGGTAACCTGTTTACATGTGAGCTAAAATGACATAGCAAACTGTATGTAATGTATGTAACAGTTTTGACTTCAAGTAACCATATATTTCATACTAAAAATAAGGCCATAAAGTTAGAGGCATTACAAGGCTACACAGCTATTATGAGTTACAGAATCTCCTGTGAGAGATCTTGATCCCTTTCCTGCTCACACAGGGGCCGGCTCCTGAGAACACACAAACCAGCCAAACACGCACCGCCTCTCGCCAGAATCACATCCTGCAGCCAAGTGGACCCTGCACTCATTTCCATAGACAAACAGCAACAAAATAGAGTGCCACAATGAGCTTTCATCAATGTTAGTCTGCATGTAATCCCACTCTTATGATAATGATGCTACTAAAAATGTTAATTTCGTCCCTCGGCACACTGACCTGAATTGCATTTAGTAGTGTTCATGAAGTATTTTGTTTTTTACACTAACTCTCTCCCCAACAACTGGGCTTAAAAAAAATTATATATTTATATTATATATATATAAAAATGTTCTATGTGTGATTCATTCAAATAATGTGCATATTGTGTTATAACATTGATATTACAATTTTAAATCGACTGACATAATTTTATAATCAAGAAGGAATACTTTTCCTTGCCTCTTTCACAATAGGAGAGTAGCTGGCATCTTCATCTATATTTCAGTTTCTTACAAAATCCATTTTTCTCTGGCTTTTTCAAACAGGGTTCTGTGGGTTACAAAGGGCAGGGTCCATCAGCATGCAACACAGTGAACACACCATGGCTTAAACAACCATATCACCTGAAACATCCTGCAGTGACATGCTAAAGAGCATGTGCACTCAGCTGATTACACCACAACTCGTACAAATGCAATATTTCCAACTTCTCCGTCAAAAAAGGTCACCTGACAAGCGGTAGTTATACATTAGTAGAGCAAGACAGTCTAATATAGGTCACAACGATATTCATATACATCAAAGCTAATCCGATTATCTAGTTTCACAGTAGTGATTACATCCGTTTATCTGCGGCATTTAGATTTGATCTAACAGATAATTGTTGTGCGTTTTGGACCGTTATAAAAATGGTGATTCATTTATTCTCAAAAGGGAAAAAAAAAGCACACATGTGGCAAAGCCCCAATCATCAGACAAAGAACTTCAGTCCATCTGTTTTTCAGCCTGAGGTTGGCCATGCGTGCAGGAAACTGCAGTGTTATTGTGGGATTACAGAGGGCCTCATATCTCCCACTGTCAAGAGGCAGACGCATCCACAACCCGACCCGTTTGCCCTCCCTGTCCGTCAAACCCACTGTAACAGAAACAATCCTAACCAGTCAATAATCTCATCTATATTTAGAATCTTGTAGATAAATTAAGCTCATATACAGAAACCCTGGGCAACATTTGGTAAAGCTACAATAATTATATACTTTTGACATAGAAACTGAAATAAAAAAAGAGATTTCATACAAAGATGAACATTTTCTTAATTTCCATACTTGCACTGCTCAAAATTTTTTTATCATCCGAGGAACACTAAAGGAGCCGTTTAGCAGAATGTTCAGGCTACTGTTTTCCATACAACAGAAAATGGATGGCTAATCAGATCGGCAAGCTCCGTATAATAAATAAATACTATTGCATAAATATATATATATATTTTTTAAATGATTATAAACACTATGAAATAGATAAATAAGTAAATAATTACTCTCAAAGTTTCCTTAAAGTTACACTAGTATGTAACTTTTGGCGCTCTAGCGGTTAATAAACAAAACTTCATACGTCTCGCAGAAGAACATTGTAGCCGCACTAGCCGGAGCTACTTCTCTCAGTTTATGTCTATGAGAGTCGCGCTGGTCCTGAGCTACTCCGCAACGGTTGACATCCCGATCGGTCTAAAATAATCAGAATATAAAAACGTATTATTATAGGCGTACTGTAGTGATTCAGGATAAGAGGACAAGAAGACGGATTGTACCCGCTCATTATATACATTTTGCAAATTTTGAACAAAAAAAAAAGTTATATTATGTACCTTTAAGCCATATAACAGATAGCAAATTAAATATTTTATTTTTGCATTTACAATTTATTTTATCGGCTTTATTCAAAGTGACTTACAGTGCATTGAAGCCTGTGATGTTGATTTTGTTAGCCCCATGTTCTACCAGTTGAGCTGCAGGAAATATCCATGCTTGGTAAACCTGACAACAAGTGTCAGCCCTTCTGAGTCATTTCAGTTGCGTACTCGCAACATACGCACATTGTAACAGCAAAAACAGATGAGAATGTTGAGGAATATCTTCCTTTGGCAAACAAAGAGGCAATAACACAGCAGCAGTGCACTCCTAAGACTCCATGGGAATATGAATGCAGGCTGGGGAAGGCAGGATGTCAGCTCACGCACAAAAGGGCCCGATCGCACCAGATAAAGCTCTCAATTGGTCTTACACACCGGGGCTTTTGCCTCAGCACCATGGGGAACCGATACATTCCACTAAACACAAGGGGGCATTTCTAATGTCGCTGGTTTTCCCTTTACAGTGCTGGCAAGGGCCCCGGAAAACTTTCGCCACTCTCTGCATCTTTTCTCAAATTAGCGGAGCCGAACAATGGATGCTGGTACACTACGAATCCCCCTCCTCCTCGCCGCCACATACATGGCACTGAAATGTTATGACAAACCTTCAGGCTGACAACAAGACGGAGACTTCGAGCCAAGGAAAAGCACAGCTTTGCTATTCAACCGGCAGCTTTACGGGGGGAGGATTCATACCGCTGAGCTCACTACCATTAACAAATGCTGTTTACAAACAGCAATGCCTTTTTTTTAAAGATGGGGTTGTATAATCATCTTTGTAAGAGTCTAACAGTCAATCTCTTTATTTTTCCTGTGTAAAATCGCTTATGTGGCCTTTGTTTGCTCGTCTAAAGCCTTGGCAGTCAAACAAGTGGATAGAAACACAAAGCATTCCTGAAGGAGTCTTGCTTTCCGTTTATAATCCTCTACTTGATTCTTAGTAGTCAAGATTAAACAAGGACAACTCAATGGGAACACCTAGATTTTTTTTTTCTTTATGTAGATGTAGATGTGTTTGCATAATCAAAGAATATGTAAGAGCTGGAAGCAATGCCAGTGGCCATCATGCAGACTATAAAATAGGCCCTAAATACGCTCTCATTTGTCAAACAAATGTTCAAAAAGTCCCCTTGATTAACAAAAGTCCCTTGATTAATCAACCAACGAGTTGTGCAAGAAAATAGCAAGTACTCCCGGATCTATAGCACTTGTGTTAAGAGCATACCTCCACATACAATGCTCGAACCTGGCACAAGTTATCAAATCACCTTTGAAAAAAGGTTGTGCCTTCTGAATACAGAATTTAGCATGACACCATGTTCTAGCCACGCTGAAAGTGAAATAATGCGTGACATGGCCCAGTCACACAATCATGGCACATTTGACATTTAACATGCAGCTGTATGAAGTGGGACTTCCGGACGATGAGATTATACTGTGTGCAGGACTACTCTGCATGACGCTATATCTTGTGACTGGCTGGGACAAAATGAACATAAAAAGAGACTTTTATCATATAATGGCTGGTTCGGATACGATGTATATTCCTATGGAGACCACAATGACAAAACACTGAACCTTTACAAAAAAAGTTATTTAAAACTACATTCTTACATTCCCCGAAGACAAGTTACTCATCTGTGCAAACATCCAAACAGCCCAGTTCCAAGTCTAAAAAAAGTGTGTTATAATTGCACATGTAAACGTAATCTTAATCTTAAACGTGTGTGTGTGGGGTGGGGGGGGGGGGGTTGGGTCATTCAGCAGGCAGAAGTCATATTTCACAAGATAAATTATGTTCGTAGCATAAACGGTGTGCAATAGTTTAGTGACGTTTTATCAATTCTTTTTTAAAGCTAGGCCACATTTCAAGAGCAAAAAAATGCAATTGACTTTTCAATTGACAAGTGAATCTAATATATGTAGGTCAAAATGAAAAATGTGAATAAATGTCCAGTGACATATTGATGACTTATTGCTGAAGATTTCATAATGACAAATCATTAGACTCACTAGGTAAACTGACCTTGCTAACTATTGATGCATTTCAAAGGCAAATAAATCAGTATGAAATGAGCCCTTCTGTTACAGTTGGTCCAGCTAATTAGATCAAGACGTGGTTTGGCAACGTGAGAAAAAAGCAAGAACCACTAGAGATCAGTCCACACTGATTAAATCAGGAGGTCTTTGAGTTCCAGATTAATATATTCAAAAAACCTACATCCCTCAGTGAACAGACGAAAGGCTAAATGAGAAGTGCAACAGATGTTACACAACATATTGACATTATGCTATTGCATGCTGCCCAGTCAAAGCCAACAGCCAGCTCTGACCTGTTCGAGCATGTTTCAGAAGTATCTGGTGATGTCAAAGACGGGTCATCATCTCTCTCTCTCAAGCTTAGGAAGTGCTTAAGGCAGCTCTGCACGGCGAGGTCATTCTGACATTCATTTTGTGAATTCCCAGTTGAGCGTGCTCCAGATCCAAAGCTCTCTGGTGCCTGTAGCAAATTACCGAGCGTGGATCGTGGAGTCAGATCATAACAACTCTGTTCTCATCAAGGCCCTGATGCTTGCCTTTCTTAAGGTAGCGTGCATTTCAGGTTATGTCAGAAGGATACTGCGGGAAAACAATAGTTATGCATGGAAAACTCCACATTCCAGTTGCAAACACTTGTCCCCAGCAACAGAAGGCACTCTGGAAACCTGCTCCCAGTTGTCACATGTCTGTCGGTTTCCCCTTAAGGGAGCAGGGTATTTAAGTTGTGTTTTCTCATGACTGTCAGTGTGTATTTTGGGGGAGGGTGGGCATCTTTGCATGTGTTTTGCAATGAAAACAATTTGAGACAGTCCACCCACCATATTGTTTTAGAGCTGTCCCAGATCCCATGCACAGATCCCGTCCATATCCTCACATGATTAAGCTCAATTATGTAATTTCTGAGCCAAGTCACCATAATTTGCTGTTTTATGTACACTCCCCTCACCTGCCATTGGGCAGCCTCAAACTTAAGGCCCATTCACACCAAGAACTAGTGTTTTTTGTGTTTTCGGCTGCAGTGATGAAGTTGGCAATGCGGACTCGTCATCTCCGCAGCAGTGCACGCACGTGTTTACACATTTCGTAACATAATCTTAGAATTTTTGTTTTCCATTTGAATCAGTTCATTTAAAAATAGACATTTCAAGCTTTCGATAGATATATTTCTCATGTCTGTGAGGAAAGTTCACGCAGAGTTTCGGTTTATTTTTTGACGTGCTTAAGTTCAGAGAGGCCAAGACGGCAGAAAGCGCATCCTGTTTGTTTTCTTTATTTTACAAAAGCACAACGTTTAGTTATTGTGAGTGCACACAAATAAAATCACTCAGTTTCGAATTATGTATTAGGCTACTCTTGATGCAAGACCAAAAATGAAAAAGTAGTTTAAGTTAAATGGAAGTGTCTTGCAATAAGCGTGCTTCCACACTCCGCACAAAAACTTGGATGTGCATCTAATACTAAGCTAGCGCACATTTATCTAGGTTAATGTGAGAGTGAGCGGCCATGTAAAGTTGCTAGTACTTACTTGATAAGCCATATTTAAAGTCGATGGATGATATGCAAACGTTTGGATTTCCTGCCCAACATACTGTAATTATCACAAGGACCCGCCCTTAACGATCTATCCACGGACTGCATGAGCTCACCACAAGTTTTTTTCTTTTTCTTTGATTAACCGACTAATAAAATGTTTGGTCGACTAACGATTAGTCGACTATTAGGGGGCAGCCTTAATAACGATTAAGATACAGTTCTAAAAATCTTTCTAAAAATAAAAGAATTGCAGAGTTCATACCACAACTATAAAGATAACGGTACAGAGAAACGTTGGAATATCGTTGGAATCACTTTCAGAACGATTTTTTTATTTTTTTTCAGATGATGAATGATAAAAACATTGACAGCCAATCAGAATTCATCCTGCTTTAAAGAGCTCGAGCAATTAAAGCGGCGGATGACAAAACTGAAGCGCGCACATAGAACACACAGAACGATGTCGACCGCTGGTGTGTACGCTAATATAATTATCGTAAGTTATCTTTATTGTTATCGTTCTTGATGTGAATGGGCCTTTACACCATTGTTGTGTTGGAATCCACTAAGAAAATAAATGTTTGGATAATGCACAACAGCCTATGGATGGCCTACTTATTATCGTCTCCTATGCTTACTTAAGCAGATAAATAAATAAATAAATACACACCCTTCACCAATTAGGCTAGGTAAAACTAATGCTAAACAATAAAGTTACTGTTAATTTTTCCAGACATTCTGGACAATTACTGTGGTCATGTTTTCCTAGTGAAAGGTTTGTGGGATCCAGCTGACCAAAATAATAAAGGAAGGTAAATGACATCATTACTGTTTTTATCTATGTGCACGCATAGTCCACCTCCGAACTTCTTTTAAAAGGAAACTTTTAGGTCACACTTGCCACCTGCTTGAAAGGCTCAAAAAAGTTGCCCCTACCATCAGCTGTTTTTAGTAATTAAGTCTATTCACCTTTAACCTCCAGTCCTCCACCCGTGACCCCTGAAGTGTGAATTTTCTGCACCGCTAGATAACAACAGTAAACAGGTTTCCGAACCATTGTCTGCTATGTGCCCATCCACTTTTTCCGAAAGCATTTTTCCCATTGGGATTTTTTTTTTTTTTTAAGTCTTCATTTGAGAGATATAAGCCATGAAACGAACCATCCAGCATACGAGGTGAATCACATTACACACTTTTCAAAGAATTTTAAAAAACAAGGAAAAAGACAAAGACTACATGCTTGACACCTTAAATGAGTAAAAGAACTGACAACCAACATATTTTTCATGTCCAATCTTTACATAAACGTAAAATCAAACTATAAATTCACATCTCTTCATGGGAGGGGACGGTTCTTTAGGCATGATTTGCTTGTTTTGAAAACTTTTGATTATCTGATTGTAGAAGATTTCTATATAAAACTATGGACAATGTAGTTTTTCACCAAAAATTACGCTTTTAAACAATTAATTATTTAAAAAGTTGAAATAATGCAAACTGGTGGCTCTGCAACAAAAGCATACACCATTAACAACATTACAGTTCACAATAGGTCAGTAAAATGAACGGGATTTTTTCTTTCAGAACCTGACTGTTGAACTAATGTTGTGTGTGGGGCCACTTAAACACACATTTAAGAGAAAGTAACCTAATAAAGGATTACAGATAAATATATCTGCATATTATATTGGGAGAGAATAAAGTATCCTAATTTCAAATTGGGAGGAAAAAAAAATTACACACTCGAGCTCTAACTAGGAAATACTGTCACTCAACTCACTGTTTAATCCCACCTACTTGCAGTTTCCGGGTAGTAACAGAGTGGCCAATCATAAGGCTAGTTCCTACTGCTCGAGACAAAAACATAACGAGACATTCCCAGAGCCTTTCAGAAGTTTACACTGTCCCAAAGAGTGTTGCATAATTTACTTTTAATGTGCAGACGTCATAATCCTACACAAGACAGAAATTAAAAGGCACTAAACAGATCGCAAGGACAGTCAAGACGCATGGGAACCTTCCTGATCTTTAAAACAAACAAATCTATGCGGGTTTCTTTTGTTTCAAACGGCTTGACATAACTGCACTTAATAAATGATCAACCCAGCGTTTCCAAAACCAACAGAACTGCGTGTTCTAGATGCTTAGATAGACAAAACACTCAACAAAACACACTGACAGCACAGACAAACCACATTACGAATAAAGGCATGGTAGTAGCACACATAATAGCCATGGAACTCTTGAGCAAAAGAAGACGAAAAACAACTCTACAAAACTTTTGCTGTGTCAATCTCACCATATAAAGGGATTCTTATGGACGACTAGTGACATAAAGACAAACATCCGCACCCAAGCACGGTAGCAACAACTTTAAAATCATGAAAAGAAAGATGGTAAATAAAAGCTAAATTTCCTGTCAAAACATTTAACCCCCAAAACGAGAACATTCGACCTTAACAAAAGCCAGAAAAACAAGATGGATCCTCCACGAAAGAGAAAAACACATTCAGACAGGATTATAAAATAACGCTGAATGTGAAGTTTATGTCATTTCGGATGTTATTATTTAAAAAACATTTTAAAGCGTCTATATCATAAGCGTCTATAAGTCAACAATATGTGCATAAACATCGCATTGTTTTCGTGTAATACACCTAAATCCGTGCTAAAAGCTCTTGGAAGGCCTACACATGTCTATTCTGATTATAAAACTGCAACAAAAACAATCGACAAATAAATAAATAACTGGCTTGTGAGGTTGTGCTAGCTCGCTAGCAGGCCAAATGCATAGTAACGTTCACTATTTTGCTCAAAAACACGTCCGGTTTTGTCAGATATCATATAAATATAGATATACGATTGGTATCTATACAAATATGTGTTTAAATCCCGTGGATGTCAAGCGTTGGTGTGGATTTGAAGAGAAAAGCGATGACAAAACACTCAAAGGACACAAGAGAGCAACATATCTGCTATAAATAATCCTCAACATTTCTGCCTTTGAACACTGACAACGAACAAATCCCGTCGAGAAAAATCTGATTTCTAGGTTGAGTTATGTTATTTGAGAAATTAACGTCTAGAAATCTTGGCTTTGTTGCTGGCCGCACTGACAACCATCAAAACACTTTTGTTGTCAAAAGCTGATCACCATCCAATAAACCATTATACTGGCTTTGACAACTGTTTTTCAGACCAGACGGGCGCCCCGAATGGTTTAAAAACAACAAGAACAGCGTTTTCGGGCTGTTTTCGTGAATATTTGAGGTATTTGACGGCTGTAGCTTTACAGTAATTCTGTTGTTTATATTTTAAAGGATACAGTTTCACCACGTCGGTGTCCATTCGTCTTTTGCCCGGACTTGGAGACGACATCTTTACACACTCCTCTTTCAGATGACCGAAGTTCAAATCTTCTGCGACTGATTCCCGATCCCTTGGCCTCTACCGAAACTGTATATTTTTGCACATTGGCACACGGCAAGCTGTCGTTTCGAGAGTTATTTTTCGCCCTCCACTTTCTGTCCGCAGCGGATAGCACTGGTAGTCCTCTGCCCGCACAGCTCTCTCTCTCGCGTCTATCTATCTATCCCTCCGCCGATGACGTCATGTCTGCGCGACGAAAGGTGTACCCCTCATTCCTCTTTCTATGCGGTGTTTCGGGCTGTCATAAGGAGTGGACTATTCAAATTTGTAGTATATCTGTAAAATTGTAGTTTTTTTTGTCCACGGTGACAGTTTGGCCACAGCCCCCTTGTGCTACCGAACTTATTTATTTTATGCATATTTGTCCTTTAACAGTTCCATTTTTAATGCTCAATATTGGTAGTAAACAAGAATAAAAATACATTTTCCCCATTCTTTATAAAGGAACGTAATATTGCACTTTACAAGCATGTAAAAGCCATAGGAGTCAAAGTTTTTTTTTTAAAAGTGGAGTATCCCTTTAAGACAACATAATGAAAAACCATACATAGTGAAAACCAGCAAAAGGAATATGTTTATTTAGATTAGGCAGAGATGCCAAGAATTGCATGCATGATGAAGGGCACTACAAACTGATGCAAAAACAAAACAATTTACATTGACACTCTTTTCTAAATATGGCATCTATTTTAGCTGGCATGTGGGTAAAAGATAAGGGATAAACATCTTTAAAAATGAGATTCAGCCCATTCACATTTATGGAAGTAAATATCATATACCTACTCAAACAATGCAGAAAAATCCTTGGCTGATCTATAATCTGAACAACGTCCAGCGATGATACAACTAGCATGTCTTCCAGTGTAGGTCTAGGAGCTTCACTAAAGCTTCTCTAAATTAGGCTAAAACCCTAAAGCCTGAGGTGGCGAGGACTATTTGGCAGTCCATGCAAGGTGAATTGCGCTGGCCACTGGTCTGTTGATGTTTGAATGTAGACTGGACAGACCCAGATTCAAAACAGTGTGTTAAAGTTACAATTTCTGAGAAGAACTCTGCTGGGCTTTCCTGTTCCAAGGCAAGGTCTTTCAGCACAGGCTGCTTTGATCCGTGTGGATTTACTGTCCCTTTCCCAACCAAACCCAATACTGTAAACAAGACTCACATTATCAAGAAACAATCTGATATGAAGGTACTGTCATTATTACAAAGGACAGCGCACCACTAGGATAACGTCACCAGGGTTTCCCAGTCCACTTTCCAAAGTGCAACTTACTGGCTTGGGGAAGATACCTGCCACTGTCGGAATATCGAGAACACCCTTTTTGATTTGTCATGAGGACCCTAAATAAAAATAAATAAATAAATAAAAAAAACGTGTTAGAGGGATGAAAAATTATTGTTAGCTTCAACAAAATAGTAGTTTGGCTCACCTGAGATGGGCTGGCTCCTACTGGACTGAGGCTTCTTTTCATGGATAAGAACAGGGTGAGCGCTGCTTTCCAGCCTGGTTGAGGGAGTTCTGCCTCACAGCCAACAAAGACAGAGCCGTCTAGATTGCCCTCCTCTTTTCCCACACTCACCCAAGGACACCAGTCTCGGTGTTGGGCTACTGGGTCAAACATATTTCTGTGCATGGCCCCTTCCTATAACAGATAAAACAAAACAGGCTTAGGCATTTAAAATTTGAAAACGTGATGGATTAATCGAACTTGACGCGTCATTAAAAACAAATATGCCATTAGGACATCAGGTTATGCAGATAAATAAAATGCATGTAATATATTACATTGTCCTATAATAATAATAACAGCAATTTATACATAATAATAGTCCTTACAGAGCCACTGGCAGATGACAGACGTGGGCGTTTTGTCTTTCGCTGTGGACTAGAGGGCACATCCATGGCCAGGTTTTCTCCTTGACCCCTGCGGCGGGTCATTGGTCTCTTGCCCCTGGACAGGGGGCTTGGAAGCTCATCATGTGGGATAGGGGAGTCTCTGCTTCTGGTGCGAAGAACCTGCGGGGATGATGTAGTGTCCATCTATATGCACAAGACAGTGTTGACAATTTAGATGGTTGTGGATTGAACAACATCAAAGTAATATAATGGTCATTCCCAGTTAAGTTCACATGGAAAGTTTACAGTCTTAAAAGTTTAACTCAACAAGACAAACCAATGTCAAAATTGGTTTGTCTTGTTGAGTTAAACTCACCTTGTTGTGTCAGACTCACCTGCTCAGAGCGTGTGGAGTCTTGACTACGCAGCTTCATGCGACATGGAGTGGGGGATTGGGATGGTGAGGTGGGCGTCCCCTTTTCCCCACTTATGCTTTGAGTTGGAGTCAAGGCAGTAGTAGACGTTGGAGACTGCGGAGGGTTTTCACCCTCTGAAACAGTCTCCATCTGATAGAAGTTCCACATCCCTACCTTTCTCATGCAGTACGAACAAGTGAGGATGGGCAAATTCATAATGTGTAGTGACGGGCTAAATGGAAACAAGGCATAGGATGACATAAAACCCGAATGTTCTGCAAGAAGTTTGCCATTGCTGAATCGTCAAAAGTCACTGATTGGATTTTTACCTGGCTGCCCAACCACAAAGGGCTATGATGCATGCTGCCACCTGTACAGAGAGTGGATCTGACGAGACTTTAGAGGGAGAACCACCTTGCTTCACTTGGTCATCTTCAATCAGCTGTAGGAGGTCACTTATAACATCTTCGGTTAAGGTCTGAGGAAAAAGAAAATCCAAAATTACGAATGCATAGAAGAATCCTTCATGGACTTCCCTTTAAAAATAAAGAATAATACCATGGGTTTGAGCTGCTCTGGCTTCATAGTAGGCAGCTGCAGTTCTAGAAGGCAAGCACTCTTGAAACGGTCTACAAAGGCACCGAGTAATATCGTAGGCTCATTAATAGGAACCATCCAGAAGCGATCTGCAACACAAACGACATTATTGATTAGCAATGATTTAGTTAGATGTCAAACAGACACAGACGACTAGTGAGCCTCTCAAAATACCTGGACATGGAAAATCTGGCCAGGAACAGAATTTCTCATGTTGCGTTTGAAGCTGCTGTAGCAACTCCGAAATCCGTCCTTCATCTAAAAAAAATTTGAAAATAAATAAGTCAGTGTGTGCAGATACAAAATATAGCTTCGCTCTATAATAAAAACAGAGCAAAACTTACATTTCTGGAAGTCCAAGGTTGCTTGGACTGATGCACAGAGAAAAGCCTGGCAACTAGAACACCTTAACATATCACAGTCTACATTGATCCAGCCGTACCGTGCACATCTCAGCGGCGAGAGCACACGGGGCTTTCCGGCCCATTTCAGACAGTGCTTATGTTAAGGACTTTTTTTTGCAAAGGCAATGAATGAAACCAAAGTTGTGATCTTTTTGTTCAAATTTTGATATAAAGGACAGGACATTATTAATAAACTGCAATATTCCATAAAAGAAAAATAAGAACTGTCAATTCTGATTTCATGGTGACTAAGTCTATCAAGTTTTAAAGACTTTTTCATTCATATTAATCAAACAACTAGACGTGTAATACATACAACATCTTGAAATCAATCAAGGATTAATGAAAAGTCCAACAACTGAGTTGATTAGTCTAAAACCGACATGCAATTGTTGCTTTCTCAAACCCAGCTTCAGGCACTGACCCTGATGTTTCCACAGCGACACTCAAAAGGATATGGAGTAGGATTCTACTCTGTTGAAAAATGCTTCTTTGTTTGCTGCCTCACAAGGAGCTTTCCCAAGACCATTTGTAGGCAATGTGTTTGGATCCTGCTGCGAACTGAAATATGGAGAGAAAAGTGAATTAACTGTACTATAACTACTAGTATAACTACTATAATTAACTGCTGTATTTTCCACACATAAGTAAAACCCAAGTGACTTACTCCTTACAGGAGGGGGAAAAAAACTCATAACATCTTGAGATGTGATTTGGAACAAGGTGGTATACCAAGACCATCTGTCATGCTTAAATAAATAAAAACATTTTGACCAGCTGGTAGCTGGTTTGTTGCTGGTCTAAGAAAAGCCTTCATCAGCAAATGACCAGTTAAAAACTAGCTACAGGTTGACAGGGATTCGGGTAACGTGGTTTGTTTCTTATCTAAGCTGGTGGTCTTTAGCTAGTTTGTTGATTTTGCCAAGATGGTCAAGCAGTTTGCATTAGTTAAAGTCCATTTGGTACCATATACTATGTTCAAAAACACAGCTTCCGGTTTAAGTTACATTTTCCATCAGGGTTTTCAGTAAAAACTTAACCGATTGTCGAATTGCTCACCACCCCTGCCCTGCTTTCTTCCCGCACATTGTCACTTTTTTGTAACTTCTCTCTCATTATAATGAAACTCTTACCAATTAAACACGTTGTCTTCTGAGGCTACGCCTTCGTTTAGAAGTTCTCGCACTTTCAGGGGAGACACGAGAGGAGATTTGCTTTGTTTTTCACCGTTTTCTGGGCGATTAGCACGGCTGCCGAGCGCCGCCATGTTCGGTGTCTGTCTCTAAACACTCCCACTGCAAGATATCAATTATCAACATTTTTACACAGTTCCGCCCCATCCATTACAAACGTGTAGCGTGGTAACCATTTAAGAAGCTTTCTGTCATTTTGCTAAATTTCTTATTTTGATGACAGGTTAACACCAAATTATAATAATTTAATTGTAGTAACCCATGACTTGTTTTGTTCACCAAATATATGATGACAATTGTTCTTCTCATTAACATCTTAGCTATGTTAATCAGAGACAAATAAACAAAAAATATATAAATGATTTATCCACATAATACAGCTTGTAAATATGGGGATTGAATTATGAATTGATGCTTCTTTAGTGTGATTCATAGACTGAAAAAGGTGCGATACACACATTTGACACACTCAGCTAGTTTGTGCAGAACATACAGTTAATGTAAGAGACATTTGTTTTTCTGTAGACAGTCCAACTCATTGTGAGTAGTTCCTTTTAGATTATTCAGACTGCAGTCTGGTGGCCTTGAGTTGAGCTGGGAACAAACATTATGATGTCTCATTTTGTAGGGTGAAAACTTAAATTGCCGTGTGTGTTGTAAAAAGATTTGACATCTCTTAAGTGCTCCTCAAAATATAAGCTGCCCTCAATATGCAAAATAATTTTGCAGGTACATTTAGGACAATTAGAATGTCTTAATTATATTATAGAGATATAATAAATAAACTATGTATTTCATACACACACACACACACACACACACACACACACACACACATATATATATATATATATCATAAATTTACATGCAGCAGGGTTTATACAACAAACTGCAGCATTTTTGTGGTATTGGACATTTTGGGTCAGCTTGAAGTATTTAATTCAAATGTACCAAAATTGTACAACTCAAAACACCCAGCATTTATTTCATGGCTTCATGATTTTAAAGTTTGACGTTTATCATGAAGACTTTTATCTTGAAATGCATTAAAAAAAAAAACGTCCATATGTGTTTTTTTGGTGGCCATCTTGAATGTGTTCAATTCACCAGCGTTTCTGCCTTCACATTCATTGCAAAGGAGACCCGGTCAGGTCCATCTATTTAATTTAAGCGTCTCTTTCTTTCCGGGGAGAATGGGCTGAGTTATGCTCTACGATATACCTCTGTCTGTTGAAGGAAACCCCGTTGTCTGCGAGTGCGTGTAGGTGGGTGATTTTTCGAGCGATGTCTGCCGCAGAGGGAGCACACAGCCCGGACAGACTCAATCAGTTCGAGCGGCTGTCTGGAAGGCCTCCGATAAGAGCCGCAGGTCAGTGAGGACTCTGTAAACCGCTTGAATAAGCACAGAAACAACAATATTTTTTTCCAGAAAAATAAATTCTCTATCTAATTTCTGTCATAATATAAAGCACAGTTATTTTGTGTTTCACATCTCTCGCGATGCTAGCGTTAGCCGTATCGCTAATGGTTTTGTTTTGATTAGAAACTTTTCAAGTTCGCATCTATTAATTATGATCACATATTTAACTTAGCAAAAGTCTGTGCATTGTAGTCGTCATTTGATGTTGGCTTTACCGTCAAAAAGTTGCGTTAAATACGGTCAGCGTGGGAATTGAGCTTGACAGCTTCATTTGCATTTAGCTATTGATGTCAGACGTATTATTTGACTGTGATATGAATATTTTTAATCTGCATTTAATGCTTTTTTTTTTTATCAAGTATTTGATCGTCTTGTCAAGTGAAGTTTAAGCATTTCTCTTTAATGCATCTGTTAAATGTTGATTTACAAACCAAGCTTTACAACTGTTATAAAGTTCAGATAGTGCCAATATAGTTGTTAGAAATAAAAATGTATATAAGCAGCGCTAGTGCTTGAACTCAATGCTCTTGGTTTCCAGTTTTAATTCGTTTCAGCCCTGAATAAGCAAACCTGTTTGCAATCATGTTGTACTTGTTACATTGTGATTGACTGAATGAATGAATGCAAGTTTGGGGGAAATTTGTTACTGAAATATTTATTTGTATTTCTAGATTAAACGTAAAAGTTAAATTCCATTTAAAAGTTGTAGACTAAATGGGTTTTAATGCACACCACCAGTAAAAATAATGGATGTGCCAAGGCTTATATACAGAATTACTCTGTGTTTAGTGTGATGTTTATAGTTTAGGGATGTATTTCACTTGGCCGTTTGTTTGGACTGTTAATAGTGCCACAGATCAGCACATGGGTAAATAAAAGCCGGGCTCTGTCTGGTTCTGTTCAGAGTCACCGTGTAAATACTTCTTTTTTTTTATTTTTTTTTATCTTTCAGCAGTAAGACATACACTAATAATTTCAGGCAGCTGTGGTGCATTAAAACAGTACTTGCAGTGTGACATTAGGACTTTAATGATATTCACACACCACCCAACACTGCAGAATGCCTGCAGCTCTAGCCATCTGTATCCTCCTTCCTGTTTATATGAAGAGCTATTGAACGCCTTTTTATACTTGCGCAAAATCGACACCAAACAGAATTTATGTATTCGCCACTTGGGTTAGAAAGAACACAGTATGTTACTCAAAGGTTGTCCTAAACATGTGTTTTGAAGCTGCAGGGTTTCATGCATAATACACACTTCTCAGCTGGAGACAGCCGGTCCACTGTAAATGTAGCCCTCTCAGATGATGATTTGCATATGGCAATCTTAAAAACCTCAAATCGAACCATGTGACTTGCTTTTCGTTTGGTGCTGCAGTAATCGTCATGGCCTGCAGTTTGTGTTCAGTGGACATCTTCAGTTTGTATTTTGAAGGGGCTTACGTCATGTGTTTTCATACCTGGGGAGACTTTTGACTTCTAACCACACAGAAACCACGTGACAATGCTCTGTCAAACATTACTGGGGTGCATCCATAATTTTATTGTAGTTTATTTGCTGTTGAACCTAAGCAAACCAGTTATCAGTGTTTCCAAACATTGAATCCAGACATATCAACACAGTACATTTAAACAGAGTTCCAGTGAGCATCATTTTTTCCAGGTCTGGATAAGTCATAGAATAAAAAAAAAAAAAGTTTAAATGCCAGTCTCTAAATTACTTTATTGATTATGAATTTCCTTTGTGAGTGCAGTACAGTACAGTAAGGATTTTCGTTTTTGAAAAGTCTTTTACACTTACCAAGGATGCATTTATTGAATCAAAAGTACAGTAAAACAGTTATATTGTAAAATATTATTACAAAAAAAGTAACACTGCAATGTATTCCTGTGATGGCAAAGCTGAATTTTTCCAGTCTTTAGTGTCACATGATCCTTCAGAAATCATTCTAATATGCTGATTTGATGCTCAAGAAACATTTCTTAGCTATTATTATCAATATTGCTAACATGCTGCTTAATATTTGCGTGTTTTGTAACAGGAATACTTTTTTTATATATATAGATATAGATATATATAGATATATAGATATATATACATTTTCATTTTATATATGTGACCCTGGATCACAAAATCAGTCATAAGTCACACGGGTATATTTATGGCAATAGCCAACAATAGATTGTATGGTTCAAAATTATCGATTTTTCTTTTATGCCAAAAATCATTAGGCTATTAAGTAAAGATCATGTTCCATGAAGATATTTTGTAAATATCCTGCCGTAAATATAAAACTTTTCTTTTTGTGAGTGAATGCAGCACAATCGTGAACATAAATGGACAACTTTAAAGGCAATTTTTCTCAGTGTTTTTATTTTTTTATTTTTTTGCACCCTCAGATTCCAAATTTACAAATATTGTCCTATCCTAACAAACCATACATCAATGGAAAGCTTATTTATGCAGCTTTCAGATGATGTATAAATCTCAAGGTCAAAAAATTGACCCTTTTTGTGGTCCAGGGTCACATATATAAATTTTATTTTTTTTGCAATCGTGCATGTTTTCTATTTGATCCTGGGTATATGTTGTTCATGCACTAGTACCAAAGGCTTTTCATTCTGCTTTGCTTTGAGTATTAGGGCTGTTGAACTCTGTCGAGTATTTTGTGGTCCTTTTGAATGAGTCTCTTAATGTTTTTCATGGTTATTTATTGCACAGATTACTTAAACTGTGGGGCGTGTGGCAGTGAGAAGTTGTTGTATATTTAATGTAGGAAGTGACATACCATCTCACTCCATTGTACGTTAGCCTTTCTTATTTCCAAACCCATTTTGTTGTCCCCTTGAGTGATGGGCAGGGTGTTTGTCTGTTTATGTTTTTCTTTATTTTGCCATTGTCCTTTTGTTGTTGTTATTTTGTCTGTCTGACTGCGGTAATTGTGGTAACAGGCTCTAAGAAGAGAGTTTCCTGGGTACAAGCTCGAAGACTCCTCGGCCAGCCCTGCCCCAGTCTACGGATCCCTAACAGGTTTTTAAGAGAAGGTGGGTAATAGGCGATGTCTGCCTTTAACTGAACTTCAAAAAGAAAGCCCACATGACAAGTCTGGAGGCCTCCCCCATGCTGTCCCCACCCTCCCTCTCTTCAAAACTGCTCTTCTTCACTGTGGTGTAAAAGAAAAAAGACCACCGCTCTTTTTGCCAGGGCTCTTTCTGCTAAGCTTCATTGGGGGCAAAGCTGGGGCAGGATGGCTTGGGTGTTTAAAAAATAACTGGAAAGGCCAAAGTGTTCATCTGGTTGTAAGTGATGTGTGTTGATCCTTTTTTATATTTATTGATTTGTGTCAGTTTTTATTTTTTCACTTCCCTCTCATCTTTATTATCCCTGCGATGCTCTCACTCAGGTGCAGCTTCCAGGTTTCAAGGCAAATTCACTGGCAATAAATTTGCAAGGGTGAGGCTTTGCATGTTGTGGTCGTAGGTTCAGTGGCCTGTGAACCGTGCTGATAAATTATTTTCAGAGATTCATAAAGTTGGGTGTCAGCTTATCAGTTTTGTGCACTGGGGAAAAAACGGATGTGTGGAAATTTTACATCTTTTGCTCTTTTGGTTAATTGTAATATAAATTTAATGTACATAATTGAAGCAAAACCTATTTAATAATATTATACTTTCCATTTTTTATAATATATTTAACAAC
The DNA here is from genome assembly GCF_951802725.1 of Rutilus rutilus. Lineage (NCBI taxonomy): Eukaryota > Metazoa > Chordata > Actinopteri > Cypriniformes > Leuciscidae > Rutilus > Rutilus rutilus. The sequence continues at coordinate 11,836,416 of NC_140212.1, read as the reverse complement.
AATAATACTAATAAAAATACATTTTATATATATAGTAATTTATTTATTATTATTATTTATTATTAAATTAATAAATTAATAAAAACCTATTTATAAATGGAGTTGTTTCAGCCAAGATCCTGTTTGAGTATCTGAATCTGCATTGTGTTTGGGGGAGTGGCCATAGCTTCTTTAATATGAATATTTAATTAAGCAGTCCTGGACAAGGAATGAAGGCTTACAAGGGTTTGAACTAGTAGTTGTTAATTAATTTGGTGTCGCAGGTGTGTTCTGTTCACTGTTACCCATGCTGTTTTGTGTTAAATGGTTGTATTCGAAGTCGCCATCGTGTAGATGTTTCTTCTAAACAAGTCAAACTTCAGATATGCATTTGTACACATTTTCAAGCTTTATCTGAGTGAAAGAAGTTCATTTAAGGCTAATCCATTCACTTCTACATCTGCAATATTTGGATCCCATTATGAAATTCTAGTGCATTAAATATGAAAAAAATCTGCTTGGAGATTATAAAGCTCACTCAGTTTTAATTTGTAGATTCAAGAATGCATTTCAAGTAGGATGAACATGGTTAGATGTGGTTGGATTTGTTCACTTTACTCATAATAGAGTTGATCTAACTCAAGAAAAGTGTATTCATCTAACATATATGTATCTGAAATGTAGATACATTTTATTGCCCAACAAAGTTAGTAAAATCAGAATGGGTTATGTTTCTATGTTATGGATGAAACTAAACTAATAATGCAGTTTGCATTTTGTTTCACAGGTGACTTTGTGAAGAACCAACTCAAATGTGTCTTTAATCTCCTTCCTGCTTTCCAGAACTGTCCCGTGGAGGCTTGAATATTGACGTTGTGCTTACTCAGAATAATTTGTTGCCTTGTTCACACAACGCATGTCACGTAGAATGACGGTGCAAAAGACGCGAGCTCAACGGTTAAAGACGTCTGCGTTTACTTTGAAAAACAATAGAAAAGCAGCACAGTGAACGACCCCTTACTGTTCAATCCCAGCAAAAGCACTGGATCTCATTTTCCCTCCATCCTTAATCTTTCCTTCTACCTTTCAAGACAGATGCTAACTCACTGAGGACCTCCCAATGCTGTTCGTCTCATCATCAATAGGCTGCTGTCTGTCTCTGTAGGTCACAGAGCCCCCCCGGCCCGGAGTGGTCATCGCTGTGTAGCAGACAACACCAACCTCTATGTGTTCGGAGGGTACAACCCCGACTACGACGAATCAGGCGGCTCGGAGAACGAAGACTACCCGCTGTTCAGGGAGCTGTGGAGGTTCCACTTCGCCACAGGGACATGGCAGCAGATCCGCACGGAGGGTTTCATGCCCACCGAGCTGGCTTCGATGTCAGGTAATGTGAAAGTGATATTTTAAATTGTTTTATTTCATTTTTATTTTGAGGATGTTCCAAAAAGCCAACCGGTATGTCAGGTATTTTAAACCTCTTTCCTCTCTTGACCATCTTGTTTGTACGTCACACAGCTGTTTTACACGGAAATAACCTGCTTGTGTTCGGCGGGACCGGAATCCCGTTCGGGGAAAACAACGGAAATGATGTTCACGTCTGCAATGTTAAATACAAACGTTGGTCGCTCCTCAACTGCAGGGGGAAGAAACCCAATCGAATATACGGACAGGTACAAAAACCCAAACTAATTCATATGATTTAACCTATTCATGAAAACGAGTGCAAGGTGTCCAATGTTTTCTAGTAAACGCACTATATTATGTAGATTAAATGAGTGATCCCTATTTTGTGTTTTGCAGGCGATGGCCATAATCAACGGCTTCCTGTATGTATTTGGAGGTACGACAGGCTACATCTACAGCACAGATCTTCACAGACTGGATCTAACAACACGTGAGTGGATTCACCTGAAACCCAACAACCCTCCGGACGACCTCCCTGAGGAGCGGTGAGTCAACTTTTTGGGGGGGATTGTGGTTTGGTTGTAACCGTTAATTGAAAGTGTATTCAACCAGAACTCTTGACGGTTCAAAATGTTCATAAAGTAATCGTAAAATAAATCTGTATGAATCAAGCGGGTTTAATCCAAGCCTTATGAAGAGACATGATTGCTTTGATATGATGAACAGATTTAATTTAGGCTTTTATTCACATTTATTACATGGCTTGGTTGAATTCCAATGTAGAATGCGGTCTGTTATTTCTTGATAACAGGCCGCTGCGAAGTATAACACACCGTTGCCATGAAAAACAGAGCGTTGCTATGGACGCAGGATTCTAACCGTAGAGACGGAACGGACTATTTTCTTTAGCGGAAGCAATACAATAGTTTTTAAATCAATAAACTCCTTTTTAAATCAATATTTTGTGCAAATGATTTATTTATTTGGTGGGTAGCCATGTAATAAGCGGGATAATGTAGAGCGAGGCGGTTGTTATAGCGAATACAACCGCTGTATTCGCTATAACAACCGCCTCCCTCTACATTATCCCTTACATAAACATTAAAGGTAGGGTAGGCAATTTCTGAGAGGCTAGCAATAGCAAGCTAGATTTGAAAGCTTCCTCCAACGTGCACAGCAGAGTCATGAGAGAAGGCGTTAAAATACCTCATGTCTCAAAGCACATAACATTACAATAATAATGAACGTAAACGACTTCAAACCCTGACTTGTACCACCTGACTGCTGCAGATTCATTTCGGCATTGATAGTGCTGCCATACAAATGCATAATTCCGAGGACGGGAATCGCTTGATCACTGCAGTTATGCCGTGAACTTAGCATAAGCTCATTGTTTTGGTTCAGGAGGAACTGTAAAAAGCGGCTACTGTCTGTCTTCAACTCTGCATAGTCCTGAGACTTCCACAGAAGATGCATGTAAATGTTTAAAAAATATTTAGACCATTTTTATTATTGATTGCTATCAGGATGTGAAGAGAGTTTTAACCAGTATAACGCAGTGTTTATGAAAAACCTTTAAACAGCAAACATACATATAGCGTTCAAATTCGGCAAACGGACGCTCGAGTGATACAGTTGAGCTTCTGTTTGTGCTCTCTGATCAATATTTAAATGTGAATAAAAGTCTAAATTAAATCTGTTCATCATATAAAGTGATCGTGTCTCTTCAGAAGACTTGAATATCTTTTACGATCTCTTTTTTGAACATTTTGAAGTTTTGGGTGTATAGACTTTCAATGGAGGGACAGAGATCTCTCAGATTTCATTAAAAATATTAAAATTTGTGTGCTGGAGAGGAATGAAAGCCTTATGGGTTTGGAACAACATAATTGATGACACTAACCCTTTAAACAAAGCTAGGGTTACTAAAACTCACTCTTTGTCTGATGTTAAAAGGTCAGTCTTTGAGCAGATATGACAAACTTCCTTCCCTCTAAATTTGTTTCTTGTAGATATAGGCATGAGATAGCTCATGATGGACAGAGGATATATATTCTAGGAGGTGGAACTTCCTGGACTTCCTACCCATTAGACAAGGTACAAATGCTTCCATGAATCACCAATTTAGGTAGCGTTCATTGCACAAATGTTACATGATTTATTTTGTTGACTGGAAATAATTGGCCTTGCTTATGAAATATATAAACGCTGTGCAAATAGTTCTTAAACTGTCCAATCAAACTGCTTATGACAATTTACGTTAATGAATGAATTTTTTTCAGAAATTTTATTGTAAGTGACAGTTGTCCCAAATGTTTAGATACACGCATATAACCTTGAAACAAATTCCTGGGAGGAAATCACAACTAAGCCTCATGAAAGAATAGGTAAGTAATGAAATTCTCATCTCAATCTTTTTGACATCTGACAACACACTGTGAATGTTTTGTATTACATGCTTATTCAGTGCTTTTTTTTTTTTTTTTTCAGGATACCCAGCCCCACGAAGATGTCATAGTTGTGTGCAGATTAAAAATGGTAGAGTCAGTTATTAAACTAACTGTTGAATTGAAGATTTTACTCTTTTACCGTTACTTTTTCGAGCTCAGTGTTTGATTGCTGTTGTTGTTTGTGGCAGATGTATTTATATGTGGAGGTTACAATGGTGAAGTAATACTGGACGACCTGTGGAAAATCAACCTGCAGACGTTCCAGTGGAATAAACTACCTGCAGTGATGCCTGAACCTGCGTATTTCCACTGTGCTGCTGTTACCCCGGTCAGTTTTGTATTTACTTTTTTTTTTTTTTTCATCCTCAAGCATTCATATTTATTCTAACATATTTATTTTTCTCTCTCAGGCCGGTTGCATGTACATCCACGGTGGCGTGGTGAACATCCATGAGAATAAGCGGACTGGTTCCTTGTTTAAGATCTGGCTGGTGGTGCCCAGTCTGCTGGAGCTGTGCTGGGATCGTCTGCTCAAATCCTTCCCGCACCTGGCCCAACTTACCCCGATACAGCTGCTAAACTTGGGCCTCACCCAGGAACTCATTGAACGCTTAAAATGAAGAGGGGGCTGTGTGCACGAGGGACCATATGTGTACGTACTATGTGTGTCCTTTTTTTTATTTTTGTTTTGGAAGCTGATCATGGGCAGGACAACGGCACTTGATGCCGGCGCGTGGACTCAAGCTCCAGGATCGACTAAGGAACCCCATCCTAACGCAGCCCGCCTTAAAACTAAAAACTGAAGGATGCCTTTTTTTGTTTTGCGTATGCACGTTTTAATGATTTGAAAATCAATACAAAACATAAATATCCTTTAAAGTGAAGGGTTTTTTCTCAAACACTATATGGGTCAGTGACCTGAAAGGATTTTTCTTTTCTTTTTTTTTTCTTGAGATTGTAATATTGTTATTTATTGGCCTTCAGAAGTGACGTTGAGTTGATTTTACTGATGTATCTTAATTCCTCTCCTGTCAAAGAATTATTTAAGTTTTATAAATCACCACATCACAGCATGAATATTTAATCAGCAGTGATGTAATTGGGGTTTAATCAGTTTCCAGGCAACTGTTCAGATCACTACTGAACCAAATACCAACTTATGCAGAACTATTGACGCCTGGGATTGTGATTTAAGGTTTTACTGCAATGAAAATGGTGCAAACAGTGTTGAAATGTTGAATGTTTTAACAAAATGGCAATTTTTTGGTTTCCACTGCGAATGTTGATTTTTAGGTTGGACGCTGTTGCTCAGATCTGCAGTTACATCTGCACTTAAGGCACAAACACCAGACCAAGTAATTTATTTAATTTTCTTTCAACAAAGCTGTACAGCCATAGCAGAGCTGTTCCCATGTTTCACTCAATTTTGTAAACCAGTCATTACATCACTGTGAATAAGGTGCTCCTTAATTTACTTTTAAAAGCTTTTACTGAAATAAAATGTTTGTTTTTCCTTAAACGAATCGTCACTCATCGAAGTTTTTAAATCGACACATTTCAGCCAACTGCAGACACTCATTTAATTGATCTAGTGCCTTTCCGAGCAAGACCTGATAATGTGCTAAATTTAACAATGAGACAAAGCCTGGCTAAAAGCACTTTATTATTATTTCATTCAAATTTTACTCGAACAAGCTGACCTGAATTTATAATACAACAAAGGTGCGCACTTACCATTTTCATCAAGCTTTCTAGCACTTGACACATTTACTATAAATAAAACTTAAAATTTAAGACTATTTCATGATCGGTCAGCATAATGCTAATGATATTTTGGGCCTTGTGTATATCTGTACAGTCAAAAAAAAAAAAAAAATGAACTGATAACCTTCCTGTCATTTAGCAATAATGTAGCGGAGCATCTCTTTACTATGCGGACCCATTTAAACCATCACTAGTTGAAATGCCAAATACAGCATCTTGAATTCAAAGTTCATACATTTTATTTTAATGGTTTGTGGCCATGGAACTACATTTATTAAGCACCAGCAATTGATGTAGTTGAGTAAAATGTTAAAAGATTCATAATTGCTATCATTACATCCTCTGTATCTGTAGCCTCACTCTAGAATTGGGTCACATACATGCTCATAATATGTGCCTACCCCACCACTTTTGCCATTTTATTTCTTCATGACTGGATTCATGTTTGCATGGGTCAGGACTTTAGGGTGCTTTGTCATACAGGCAATGTGCAGACTGTGACAACTTCATATTTATGACTTTCATAGAAATGATTTCAGCAACACAGCAGAATATTTCACTCAGTCTGCATGGCGTGACGGAAGTCCCTTCACTTCATTGTGTTTTTGAGACGAGGGGGTCTCGCTGGACTTCAATTCCTCAGTTGTGCAGGAAGGTACTCACCGGTTACCTGTAACTTGTGTACCAGTTTTGTGTTTTATTGTTGAAAAATTAAACTTGTTCAAACTGCTGGCTGTGTTGTATCTCTGGTGTTTTTACATCTAATCAAAAATGACAAAAGTTAATGAAAGGGATACAAAATTTATTTATTCATTTTGATAGATTGCTACATCGCATATTTTAAGTAAACATGATGAAATTACATTCAGCTTCAATCAGGTTTAAGAAAGAGCTCTAATACTTCACATGATAAAAAAAAAAAAAAATTCTAAATAAAGACATTTACAGTGTATATGGAACAAACATACACAAAAACACTAAACAAACATGCCAGCAATAGAAGATTATAGGGGAAAAAGTCATTTTTCAACATCCAAGAGGAGCAGGTGCAAAAAAGTACAAAGCCAGGAGAATGAGGTACACAACCACCAGAGCCGTTCCTGTTCAGGAACACAACCATAGTCAGAAATTAGTATTCACTTTATGTAACAATGAAACCTGAACTAATATAACTAAACCAAACCATAGAAATGACATAATACTAATTCACTGTCTCAAATCAAGCACAACAAAAAGGCGCTATAAACCAAACTTGTATACGTTAGTTCATACATTATACATAACATTTATATTATATTTTATTATTATTTTGGTAACACTCTACAATAAGTTCTCATTTGTTAACATTCATGTTAACTAATGCATTAACTATGAGCAATATATTATTATTAACCTTTATTAATGTTAATTCATTTAAAAAAAATACAATTGTTGATCGTTCATGTTAGTTCAGTGCATTAACTAATGTAAACCGATACTTTTGATTTTAAAAATGTATTAGTAAGAATGTAGTAATTGTAATGTAGAAATGAACATTAATTAAGAGTAGCTATGTTTCCATTCCATCCATTTTAAGATAATCGCATAAAAATAAAAAAATACTGGATGAAAACAGCAAGATGGGCATAAAGTCTAAAAGTGCACATAAAAAAATTCTGATAAGACATGCGCATAAACTATGATGGAAACACATTTACTGAATAAATCCCTCAAAAAAAACCTGCCTCAACAGTGGATGTTATTAGATAACTGGACTAACCAGCTGAACATTTTTATTGCACAGCATCTCAAATGTTGGTTTGATCATTCTGAAATGCCTTCGCCAAAGCCTGTCATCAAAATGATTTGGATTAATTTCCCTTTAAGCATCTCACATGATTGCATTTTCAAATACCAGGCATCTGAACGCAAACCAACATTTCGTCCGCGCACTCTGAAACTCTTGCAGCAACTTCCATTTTTATTACAGAAACTTTGGATAGAAACATGTAGAAGCATTGTTAGTTCATGCTAACTAATGTTAAAATGAATCATTATTGTAAAGAGTTACCATTATATTTTTTAATAGTTCACCCAGAAATCAAAATTCTGTCATCAGCCTTTTTCAAACCTGTATGACTTACTTTCTTCAGTAGAATACAAAGGAGTTATTGCTGAAGAGCGATCATGGCTGTTCCTTACGGGATATGATTTTTATTTTGGACAAACTATTCCTTTAAATCACTAATACTAATATTGCTTACCCTGAAAGTAGTCCGACTTTCCATCCATAAATATGTAGTTGACCAGGATAACGCTAAAGATGCTTGCCCAGAGGTGTAAATCACTGAATATGAGAACGAATCCAACATCCTTCGGAGAAACAGAAATAACTTGTGTCATACCGCAGAACTGAGTAAAAGAAACCAACTTAAGTTATTGAGTGTGACTTACGTAAAAAGCATTGAACAAGATCAGTAGCGGTATCTGCAGCATGCACACCTGAACTGCAATGCAGCTCCCCACTTCCAGGCTAGATGATAAACATAACCATGTTAGAGGCAGATCCAGATCATATATTGAAAACAGTCAAGTACACATTTTTGTAAGAGCTGTAACCTGAGACTGATGTTGTTTTGAAGAGCAAACTGGATCCCATTGACTATCTCAGGAAGCTCTGGAACCATGGCCAATACAGTAACTCCTATAAAATACTGTAACACAATATATTTGTGATATAAATGAACATTTAAGCTTGGATACAGAGTAAGAACAAGGCCTGCTATTTATGAAAAAGACCTATTTGACACCTTGTTTTTGGTGTCTACTAAAACGTTTGGTTTGAATGTTCAAAAAACTCATTATTTATCACTTATTTTAAATAGTTGCAGCACCTCTCTTCCCAGTATGTCTGTAATGCTGTTTTAGTTCCGGTCTCTATGAAGCCCCTCCTTCCAAAAAGCGCAATGTGCTCTGATTGGTCAGGTGGACTAGTGAGTTGTGATTGTTCATCACACTACTAAAGCAACTCGACCAGCCTAGGACTCGATTCGTTTGGTGAGAATTATTTAAACGAAGAATATTGTGACGTGAACCTTCCTGGAAGAAAACTCAAGACTACAATCGAGTTATTTAGGGAGTTCAGAAACAGCGCTTACTGATATAGAGATAAACTCCCTTTGGAGTTGACTCTGTGCTATGTAACTTTGAAGAGCTTTTTCATGCTCAAACAGCAACATTACAAAAGAAAGTTGAATGTTAAATAATTTTTTTTAATGAAAAAAAAAAATTGGATAAAAAAAAAAAAAAAGAAGTATATACATATTTGTACCTGTGAGACACTGGAGTTGGAGAGGATCGGTTTGATGTTTTCAGTGCTGAGATCAGCACAAGCTGCCATCATTACCGTAGCCAAAATGAGCACCACAAGAGCTCTCGTTCTAGACCAATGAACCACTGCACTATGGTCACTAATAACTAACACACACACACACACACACAGAGAGATTAGGACAATAAATAATAAAGGCACACACACCTACAACTGCATAACTCAAATGCAAAATCACAAATACACACCATGACAGTGTCCGTCACTGACGTGGATATCATAAATATGCGAATGAGTCTTAAGGGTGAAGATCAGACCAATGAGATACGCAGCAGGTAACAGGACAGAGATAGTGTACACTAAAGGCCTGAAAGCAAAGATGGAAATATTTTAATGTCTTTATGCATCAATAAATAATTTTGAATAATGACTGTTTACTATTGTCTTTTTAGAGCTGCTTTACACCATAATTGAATTCTGCTTGCATCACTGAATTATTATTTTGTGGTTTATCACTATAAAGCTGCTCTGAAACAATCTGTATTGTATAAAGCGATATATAAATAAAGATGACGACGACTGTAAAAACAAGTGCGATTGGATACTCACTCGATATGACTCAAAAAAAGTGGCCGGTTGTTTTCGCTCTGTAGGAAAATATCATGGTCATATATTTAAATACTGTGCTTTGCATCATATACATCCACAAAATGCGTCTAAACGGCCTGAATTATATTAAGTAAACAACATACCAGGTCATAGTGGCAGTTGTTACATATGAAGGGGTTTGTGGTGTTACCAGGTGAGTTGTTACAGCCCTCACATATAAAGTTTCCATAAGCTTTTGAAAACAACGTGGGGGCGAAAACACCTGTGGTCAGAGGTAAAAGGTCAAAAAGAATTCATTCTACCTAAAACCAGTGAATATTTGGTGGTTCTTTCACCTCCTATTGATATGAAGAGCAGGGCTGAGCTGACCCCTGCCGACCTGCTGTTGAACCGCTGCTCTCTGTGCTTGCAGCCCCCGATGATCATACAGATCCCCTAAAAGGCACTCACACAGAATGTAGCTGTTAGGGGAATTTTATAATGTACGACATGTATGTGTGGCTGGTATCAGAGCAGAAGGGCTAGTGTGAGAAAGCAGCATCACAGAAACACACATAAAAAAAAAAGCACACTCGCTCTCACAGGTATGAAGAGGATGCAGCCCAGCAGGGTGCCGGTGAGAGCAGATTTGACGATCTCCGCATAGCACTTGTTTCCTGCGCGGTGACCCTGCAGCAAAGCTGTGATGTAGAAGGCCATCTCCGTAATCGAGCCGAACGTGGCGTTTACTACCGCTCCCACTGCAAAGTTACTCTGTGCGGAAATACTACAGAGAAAACAAGATTTCACACAGATTTTATATGAAAAATAAACAATATAATAAAACATATAAACTTGAATAGGTACATATAAACAGATTTAAATGTTACCTTGCTATCCCCATTCCAATGTAATAAGACAATGGGATAATGGAGCTCACTGCTGTGGCAAACTTCACCTCTGAGCTCACAAAATAATGATCTCTGTCCACATATCCGATCACCAGAGTGATGATAACCAGCGGCAACAGGTCTGAATATCGGTTTTAAAGATTTTAACATGTCCATAAATACTGCATATCATAAAGATATTTGCAATAAAGCTTGCTAAAGGGATTTGTCAACAAAAGTAGTTTAGTTCAATATTTATAACATGTATTGAGTATATTTATATACTTTATTATATTTTCATATTTCATTATTTTCATCATTACCTCCCTTTTGTCTCAGATGTTATTTTTCTTTCCCCGCCCTGTATGTCTCAAAACAATTATGACTAAATCATACATTGAAAAAAGGTATGGTGAGAGTGGTTTAAAACCACGCATAGACATGAAGGATACTGACAGCAAACACATTGATCCCATCCACAGTGTATTTGTAGTAGTACCAGTTGAAGGCACGGTAACAGCAAAGCAGAACTCTGGTCTCGCAACCTTGTGGCTAAAGAATAGTAGATACAACTATTAGTAAAACAGTTAGTAAAATCATCATGTAAACAGAAGAATAGTACTCACCTTTTTCACAGTCCGAACTTTGACCTCTTCCGGTGGCATGAGCAGGATGATGCTCAAGGTCCTGGCGTTCATCTTCGACACAGGAATGGTGAACACCATCATCCAGGACAGGAAGACGGCCAGGGTATGAACCACAACCAACAGGGGATATCCCAGCATCAGCCAAACATACGTACTCAACCGACACTAGGAAGAAAACATTGAGGTAACCATTTATTGAATTCTTCTCTTTTTGTTGTACTTTTAGTTTATAGTAGTCCTCATGGGCTTCAAACTAGCAACCGTCTGGTTAACAATCCTAAACTTTACCAACGATGCACTAAACCCCAAGTATGATTTACAGTATAACAATGGCCTATCAGCTAGGCCCCGATTACACCTGCTTTTAAGATGCGTTTTGGTCGTTTTGTCCACCTTCAACCACTTCTATCCTGATTTCTTCGAGGGGAGAGTAAATTTATAGGCCTTTTCAGATCTCTCAATCTAGTGGACAACATAAGTTCACGCAATGTACATAAATCCAGACGATTTTGTATTTAAAAATCTCTTAATATGTAGTGACCTTTAATTTGGAGCAAGAGAAACTGGGGAAGTGACTACTTTGCTCACAGCTGATTGGTCCATTTTCAGTTTGAGATCTCTTACCCAGAACATAACCTGCCCCGGAGCAGGTTAGCCGTGGAGATCAAGTTATAATGGCAATGAACACTGCTTAAGGCCAAGCCACTTTCATGGTGCCTAAAACCCAGGGTTGGCACAAACTAAACTGAAACATACTTAGTTATCCACCTAAAGCAGCCTCAAGTAAACTGGGCCCTAAATAAATGTTTCAAAACTGACAGTCTCACCCAGTAACGTGTCTTCTTGGGGGGCAGTGTAGGCGCAGGGATTTCTGAGATAAAGACAGGAGCGGAGCGAAGCAAAGGTGTAGATTCTTTCACCTCCAAAGACTCCTTTACTTCATCCACTTCCTCTGGAATGGCCTCACAGTGTGGGAATTTCATACAACATTTCCTAAGAAGGCTGCTGCTCTGAAAGAAAAATTTAAATAGACTTCACATTTAGATTTGAAAGGAGTGCAGCTGCAAATATATCAGTGAAAATGGATTATTGGCATTCTAAATCAATTATAACACGGAAAACATGAAGACTGCAGAGTCTGGAATGAATGTCATGTGCCATGCTACAGACATAAGATTTGTTTATTTAACTGGCCTTTGCTAAATGATTTAACGGTGTGACAGAATAAAAAAAAAAAACATGAACAGGCTACATATATGCTTTTGAGGAACCTTCCGCTGATACATTTCGCTCTTACTTTCTGCAATGCCTTTCCAAATGGCCATAAGAAATAACCTGACAGCTCCAAACAGAGTTTTCCTATCACAAAATATGAGAAAACAGATTCAAGTGAGAATAAAGTGTCAAAATGCAACTGAAATGGACTATTAACAAAAATAAATGACAAATGAACCCTGACATACCATATGGGATCCCAGCAATGGTACAAAACATCAGCAGACTAACCAAGAAGTAAAACAAAGAGATCCACCAGCCAAAGAGCAATACATATACTATATTTCCAACAGTAACCAGTGATCCTAGAAGCAAAAGGGATCAAAAACATTAGTTAATCAACAGACTACAGTATTTTATACATTCAAACCACACTTGGGATGCCATAGGATAAATGATAAAACATTCAACCATGAGGCATCTGTAAAGTTCTTTCTCAGTCATCTCTGTTTAAATTACTATTAACCAAATGGTCACAAAAACGTATTTTTGAGGAAAGTTTTTTTTTTCTTTAAAAAAAAAAGTTATAGTTTAATATCTTTTGCAATGACACATATTTTCAAGGGTGGCTTGCATGTCCAATAATTTTTGGGGTTTATCTTTTTTTCTCATTGATTTTTGTCTAACCTGAATGATGTTTGATATAGTTGAGCTCAGAATAAAGCTCCTTAACTACATCAGATCTGTCCTCAATGGGCCGCTCGGTTACATGACTCTTCCATTTCCTGAAACCAAACTGGCATAAAAACATAAACAAATCATTTCCTCCAGTTATTGCATGGATTTGCACCCTTATTCTGTATTATTTTTTTTCCACTCTTGAAACCTCCCTGACTGTTAAAACAAGAATATTTCATGAGCCCTCATATTTACACACCTTGTAGTTGTTGGCAAGTTTTTGCGCCTCCACCTCGTTTTCTGCTCGGATGGTGGTTCTGACGCTCGTTTCCTGCCAAACGTCATCCGTGCATCGTGAATGCAGGGAATGCCCTGAAAAGTGATCATTTTTGGAGAAAGATCTGCAACAATCCTTTGGAATAAAATGGCTGATTGCTTTTTCATTGCTAATATTTTATGCATGCTAAAAACAGACAAACTATATTTGCACACATTTTGCATAACCTTATAACATAAAACTAAATTGTAAATATGCAAATAAAACAAATATAATTTAAAAAATAATTTCTACCCAATAAATATTGAAATTGTTCTAAGCTTATTTCATTCTCTGTTTAATGACACTTTCCTACAAACAAGAGCAAAAAAGTGATCAAATACTATTTTTGAGACTTTGAGTCTGACTATGTGAATACACTCACTGTGGGTAGAGAGGCATTTCGGGGTGTAGTGTGCTAAATACTGGGAGGTGCAGGGGGAAGGAGTATCTGGGATCTCAAGATATGCTCCGGCTACACACAGTCTGTCACACTGGGAGCTACAGCGGCGACCTTTGGGTTCGTGGTCCCAGAGGGGCTCTAAAGGTCAAAAAGAGAAAGAAATCAATGTCTCAGTGGATTTAGAGGTTTCTCATGGTCATCTGATGACTTGGTCGAGTCCCCAACCAGTCAGTGTGGAACTAACAAAAGACTCCTGATGGTCACATGAACAAGAGTTTCTAACATAACATTAGTAAAGCGACTGTGTCTGATGGCATTGCTAATTGATATCATGGCATAAGTTAAAAATAAAATAAAAATCAAAGCAGAAAAAAAAAGTTTTACATTTACTACCATATTTCAACACAAGAAGTCAAATATTACTTATGGGCCTATTATAGCTTTAATTGATTTCATATTAAAAACTGAAATATATGTTTAGAAGTTCAAAAGTCACATTACTTCAGCATTTAAGAATTCTCACAAATAATTTCAAAGACATAGATAGAAAAAAAACTGCTTACAATCTTTATTTTCAGATGTGAGCAATGCAGTGATGATATAACTATGGAAATTGCCTTTAAATTTGCCTAAAAACACTTTTTTGACAAGCCATCTGCATATCACTGATGTTTTTACGTGCAGATTTAACTTCGCATCTACAGTGAGTAATGTTAGATAGAATCAAGGTAGGTAGAAACAGGTGACATTAGTCTCTCCTTACAGGTGTGACACATTCCCAAAATTCCCCTACAAATCGAATTTGTCAAAATATCTACAATTACTAACTGATATGACTTAAAATCTCCAAAATAAATCGAATGAGTTTCAAAAGTTTAGGAAAACCACTGGTACCCAAACAAACAAACAAACAAAGTAGACAAACAGAGAAAACTAGCTTAAAAACGGTCCGAATGAATGCATAATGAGAGAAAAAAAGTCTCTGAGCTTCTTAATGATCATAAAATGACTGTACTCGCCTGAACTCTCGGTGGACCGTCGCCTCCGACTCTCCACATCAGCGGACATCGTGTGTTTGGTGTTGTAAGCCATCCTGCTTCAGTGTTCAGTGTCGCGCCTCCACCATCAGATCAGCTCATCTGTAGCCACTGCCTGTGCGCGCCACCGACGCCTGCTGGGAGCGCGCTTCTCAGCACTGCCCTTCTTTCCCTGTCTAAACATTTGGAATTAATTGTGATTCCAAAAATAACCTACAGTATACTGCGACTACAACAACTTCTACTAATAATAATAATAATAAAAACAACTAAAATAATAATTAGTAGCCTACTTTTATTTTTGTCATAAGACAGTTTCTTTTTTTCTGAAGGTGAAATCATCACTCGAGAATGTGGCAATGTAGGCTATTATTGTTCTTATGATAGTGTCATTGAATCCTTTACTTAGCCTATTTTTATTTCAACAACACAGATTCATTCAGGAACGAAACACCACTGATGTGTTTCTAGGAGGAGACCGTTGGTGGAGCAAAACAAACTGACTGCCAAAATTGTGTCTAAAATGTAAGTTATCTACTCAGTATTAGCTTTTTTCTTATTGAAATATATGGTATAAGAAAATAGCCTAACACACTTACAAGCAGAACGCTCCTGTTCAATCTTTTTTATGGAGTGAATAAAATCAAAATATTAGCTCATAAGAGTTTGTTTTGATTTCACTGGCTTGAGAATGAACAGTAACACAGACACAATTCAATATTTTTTGTGTGTTTATTTGTATGTACAAATATGACCACTCTTTCAAAACACTGCCATCTCACCAGCTGCTTAAAGGTTATTATGATTCAGCTTTATACTCTTTTTCATATCTGTGAGTACAGGAATAACAATGAAGGAAAGATATATCTTTCTTTCTTTATGCACTACTAAATAGTCTTATGTAGTAGAGATGCACCATTTATCTGCAAAATAAAAAAATATACTCTCAGTGACATGAAATGTATTTAATCACTAAACATAATTTCCTTTTTCAGGTGTATAATGAAAATAACCTGAAAGCATTCACAATTTTATAATCTGAATCCTTTTGTTTTACTCAGCTTCAGTACATTTTATTTATTAATGGTGTGTCAATATTAAAATATATACAATAGAATGAAACTTTGGCAGAAAAAAAAAACAAAGATACACACAAACACATGAAAATACTGACATAAAAGAGTATTGATGAGGACAGACTGGCTCTTATGAGGGAATAACAGCAACAGTGATGGGGAAAAATATATCATCGCAGTCACAGAGCACAAGCATCTTCATTAAACACTTTCTCTTAACATACATTCTTGAAGGACAGCTTCAAATTGTCAGAAAAATGCTGCACAGCTGCTTTTTTTGTTAATATTTCCACTGATAACGATCTAGGCAAAACAAGATAAAATATAAAAAGCATCAATAAGCTTAACAACTCCAACAAAATTCTGTATGTGTATGAAGCGAAATTACTCTAACGGATGTAGGAAACAAAAATGTGATCTAAAGTATGTACAGTTTGAAATAATATTATAAAACTGGAAGAAAAAAACAATCGAAAATACAAAAATATGTTTTGTAATAGCACTGTACAGAAGTATTTGTCAATGGAAACAGAATCTTACAAACCATTTTGAGCTACAATTTTAAAACATTTTTAAATGAACAAAAACAATGCCCTTTATTTTTTTCTCTTACTCTTTGAGTGAGAGGTGGACTTGTTTGTAATTGCACCAGGCAATTTTTATTTATTTTTCAAAACAAAAAGTAATAATATCTGTGAATAGATTCTCTTTTTCTGAAGAAATAGCACTTTTGTCAGTTACTTTTCTTTATGTCTTAGCGTAGCCAATTATGCAATTGTGAGATTTTCAAACAGATACAATACACTTTTTTTTTTTCTCATAACAATGTGTTGGTTGGTTTTAAAAAAATACTTTTCCCCATCTCAGTGTAATATTTGGGGACAATTTTTAAATAAGCCATTTGTACACCGATTCCCCCAAAAAGTGTAAACACTGTATGTTTGTTTGAACATGCCGACACAGCAACATTGGCTCAACCAATGGAGTATTTTGACTGACTAATGGCTGACGAGGAAAACGGTTTGATCATTTTTACCAAAATTGGATCAGATGATCGCTGGACCGCTCGAAAGTTACGCTGAAGCAAATTCAACAATTTCGACCCAAAATTAGATGAGAGGCTGTATCTTGGCAATACTTCGATCTATCGAAAATTTACACTTGGTACACTTCATCGGCACAATGATCTGAGGGCTGGTTACAGCGTCACCAACAGGTCAAGTGATCTGAAAATTGTCTATTTTTGAACATGCCGACACAGCAACACGGGCTTAACCAATGGCGTGTGTTCTAGGTGGGATATGTGTTTAAAGTGACCAATGAGAGACAGGGAAACCTATTTGAAAATAGTCGTCTTCTTTTTTTGTGCGATTCCGCCTGGTGACTCCAGTGCTGCAGAAATTACACACTTCCCCTTGAAGCCAAGATCTGAATTATGCTGCATTTTTGAATAAAGCCCCATGGCACACTAACCTGTTTCCAAACATATTACCCCACTTGGCCAACTAAACAATATGAATTGCAACCATAAAAGTGCAGAATCACAAGCAGGGTGTTATGAAATCCACGCTGAAGACACAAATATCTTTTTAATAATGTTTCATAAATCCAGTTCAAATTCATAATATCATGAGGGCTGCGTAAAAATGCATTATCCTTTAGAAAAGCGGAGCTGACACAGCAGTTCACTCCTGCTCCAGGTTCATTGTTTGGCTTGAGTATCCAGCACCTTTCGCTTTTATCCACAATATGAGCTCCAACAACTCCAAGACTTAAAAATCCGAGTCAGCATCCAATAGCTCAGCCTCCATTAAATTGGTTCTGGAGTGTATTGGCACACCCCTCCTGCAATCTGCCCGTGGCACAACGGCAGTCCTCCCAGCATCCATCATAGAAGCCTCCTGTCCAAGGTGCCGGAAAACTCCATTAGGTCGCCATGATGATTGCTGGAAGCAATCTTGCACACTATCTCTTAAAGTCAGGGGATTGGCAAGGGGGAGACAGGAGGGTTTATTGTGTGAGTATCCCAACCCACCATACCTCTCCTGGTAAGGAAGAGGACATGAAGGCCTGAATTCTGGGAAGGCTCCAGGTAGCATATCCTGTTCCTCCTGCTGCTGTCGCTGCTGCTCCCACAGGTTTGCCACCAGACTCCGATGATTGGGAAGTTTTGGAAGGCGCGGCACTGCACTGGAGCCAAACTCTCTCCGGTGGTAGGCAGAATTCCCTTCGTCCGCTGCATGTCCCACTGGCCGTATTTCCTTTCTTCTTCTTTCTTTTTTCTTCTTCTTCTTTCTTTTCATCATTTCAGGAGAAATTTCTGCTTCAACCATCCAAAGTTTGTTCCTTCCTTCTGGAGGTGGAACTGCAGGGGAAAATGCTATTAATTTTTGTAGTAAATATAATAAATATTACACAGTATACGGTGTAGTAAAATTCTGTTTTGTTGTTGTTTTTGTTCAATTATACAAAAATTCTGCTATTTGCCTTCAGTTACAGTTAAAGGGATAGTTCACCCAAAAATTCAAATTCTGTAATAATTTACTCACCCATGTTGATCCAAACCTGTATGAATTTCTTTCTTCTGCTGAACACAAAAGAACATATTTTGAAGAATGTGGGTAACCAAACAGTTCATGGCAGGCACTGAATTCCATAGTATTCTTTTTTCATACTATGTAAGTCAATGGTTACTTTCAACTGTTCGGTTACCCACATTCTTCAAAATATGTTCTGTGTTTTGCAGAAGAAAGAAATTCATACGGATTTGGAACAACTTGAGGGTGAGTAATTGATGACAGAATTTTCATATTTGGTTGAAATATCCCTTTAACTATTGCTTATACATTAATCAATTATTATTTAAGAACTAGAGCACTAACCAGGCGTTCCGGTGGGTGTCACTGAGATATCCTGCGGTAAAATTGCCCCTCTTCTAGCCACCATCTTGGTCACATGTTGGGCCCATGCAGACGACATTTCTATTGATGGTTCATTCAGGTCAAAGTTGATACCCGCTGCAAGGGTTTAAAAAAAATCGGATGTTATTTATTTGTGTCTTATATGGGTGTGATGTGACTGGTTGACAGTTTGTGGAGTATCTTTCAGCTTTCAATATTCTAGCGTACTCCTAAAAGTTGACAAAATGATCTTTAGCATGTAGGAGGAGGTGCTTACCCACAGGTCCCTCATGAGAAACGGTGTGCATGCTGAAGGACAGCTCTTTCTCCGGATCCTTCTGCAGTTCTTTTCGCTTTGAGAATGCCTTGGCAATCATTTTACTCTTCTTAATGCGTTTCGGCTCATCATCACTTCGTCCAATGATTCTTGGAATTGAGAGAAAACAGTTGATATTATAATTATTTTTTTAAAATGTATTATAACATACAAAATATGATATAAATAATTATTTGTATGTTTGCTACATACCTGAACCAGGTACGTTTCCAGATAAGGATTGTGGCCTTCGTCCAAACCCATGTGCTCATTGCAATGCCTGTGCCGAACATTGAGAAGAGGTTGATCTTCTCTACCATAAGACTTGGCCTGTTCTTGATGGCACACTCTGGGATTGGCTTGTTTGTTTGGTGAGCTATGGTGACATTAGCCTCACATCTGTATTAAAAACCACATTTGTTATATGACAGCACTAGTAGCTCTCTACAGTATCACAACCACAGAACACTGTATGGTAGATAAGGTAACACACGGATTGTTCCTATAGGTGTATTATAGGACTCACAGTACATATTCTCTGAAGCTTTTTTCCCACTCCGCTTGGTTGAAAAAGTCATAGAAATGGCAGCCAAAAGTGATTAAAACAAAACCAAAGGCCAAGAATCCAAATATACCTGAGAAATGAAAAACATTGCAATTTGTCATATATATTTTATTACGATAGCCGCAGTATAATTACTTACCTCTATTACTGACATTTGTATTGTCATAATTTGGTGTGCTTTTCATTTTGTTTTTGATGAAAGCATTACATGCTGTGTGATGTGCAAAGAATTTCAAGGGGAAACCCAAACTTACCAAGCCTCAGCATGGTTTCATTGATTTTACTAGCAGCTTTTTCACTGAGTAGCCCCGGGTGGTTACTCTTAATGGAAAACAATGTCATAACCCCTGGAAAATGAGATTATGGTATCAATCCACATAGATGAATACATCTAGGTAAATCTCTTTATGGCACGTCAAACAGAATGAAAATATATTTCTCACACCTCGTATCAGGAAATAGCCGCCAACGACAAGGACCACACCGATAGGAGCCAGAACAAACCCTGCCCGGTATTTATAGTTCTTATAGCCGACAAAGCAAATGCCGCTAACTGAATCTCCATCCACCTGTGGATTATTTCAAAGTTTCATATATTCAAAATAATCACTGTGAATATGCTGATATTAACCGTGCAAAAAAATCAGACAAGAGTAGCCTCACCTCTGCAATGGCCAGAATAGCAACTGTCAGTATGAAAGGAATAGACCATGTGACCAGGTGGAAATAGGACGTTTTCCCATAAAGAGGCTGATGGGTGGTGCCCAGGGCTTTGAATGATGTGTGCCAGGCATAAGTCAGCATAACGAACCAAATGACACCAGACATAAGAGAGTAATACACAATGACAAAGATAATCACACATGACAGCGTCTCGGTGGACCTAGAGAAAAATAAGCCATGGAAAATGGGTATTATTCATACAGAAATATATGGTAAGTGATAATTATATTGCTATTATTGTTCGGTTCAATTACTTTTCTTGGCTATCATATGTTCCTGACAGTCAATGTTTGTAATATGCAGCGTAACTCTAATTTCCTGCAATCCAATCTTTTGGAAGGTGGATTTTCCGTTGACTTCATACTTACGTTGGCTCTCCAAGCCGCATAGTGTCGTCGCTTTTGCACACAATCTCCTTGCGGGCTCCATCCATGAACTGAGCGAGCCATCCAATACTTCCGATAAAGAAACACGCGTTGACATAGAAGAGGATCACAGCGGGGTAACGGTTGGAATTCTTCCAGTCAGCGAGAAATGTAGCCTGTGGGAAATTGTAAGCAGGAATAACATTCAAAATTAAAGACTGTAGCCCAAACGTGAGCTGAGTTCTGTCAAAATACTGCACACCAGGAAGTCAGCCAGCCTGAGATTACGGAGACCCTTCTTCGCCGGTTCACCTACCAGTGTGAAGAAGGTACATAGGAGAGTGAGTGAGCCGAAGATGGCGATGTAGCTATGCATGTCCGAGTGCTCGTTTTCCGTGAAGAGAGGATTGTTGCACTGGATCCCACAGCCTTCCACGTCCTTGTACCAACTTGCCTGGATGTCAGTTTTGACAAGGGGAGCCTCACACTGTCCTGATGTGTTGAATTTGATCTTCTGGACCTCATTCTGAAAGCCAAAAGTCAATTTGGTCACATCACAGGCAATTCAGACCATTTTGGGCGTACGCAAAAATGGATGACTTACCTGGCAACCCTTAGGGAACTGCTCCTTGTTTTCACACTTGAGGAAGTTGGGCCAGCCCCTCTCCCGCTCCACTATACTGCAAGGTTTGCGTGTAGCTTGGCACAGGTGTTGGCTGGGCAGTTCGACCTTTCCATTCTCACACTTTGGCATGTAAACGGCACACAGCAACGGCTGAATGACGGCCCAACAGCGAGGAGCATTTCTCAACCCTGGGCACAAGATTGAGAGATTAGACATTAATTGTCTGAGAAAATAGTGTCTAATTCTCATTATCTGTCTGGTTAAGATCCTTAAGATTAAGATTCAAAGTAATATTTATAGAAATAAATCAGGATATTTAGTTAAGTTCAACAGCATCGAGGGGATATTTAAATATCTGGTAGTTTTCTTTTTTGTATGTCAAGTGGCAATGGACTTTCAGGAACAATACTGAGAACTTTGGGATTAAGGTGTGAATGTGACAGGAAAGGTGTGGATTGGTCATTATGGGGTACTTGAGGAAAATTAAGAACAGGGTGGCATTAATAACTGATGCAAAAGTCATCTAATAATGTATTTTAATCATTTACAATTAATTTTGTTTAATACACTGTAAAAAATGATATGATCAATAAGTTATGACAATGCTTGTACATGCTTTGACTGATCAAAATAAGTTAAGCAATTTTCCATTTTTTATAAGTTATACAAGATTCAACTCATTTTTTAAAGTCAGTTTAGTGTCATTTAAGTTAAAAAGACTTAAACATCAAAGTTGATTGTACTTAAAAATTTAAGGCAGCAACTTTTTTTACAGTGTGTAGGCCTATGCCAAAATCTTTATGGCAAAGTTAATATTATTTATGTTCTGCAACCAATTTGCTTAGGATACATTTTGTTCAGCAATATTAGGCTTTCTTATGGAATAGGTTTCAAAACTGACATACAATCGAAAAACTTTAATCATGGCAATTTTATTCAAGTGTACGATAACTAAAAGAACTTAATTAGCTTTAAAGGGGGGAAAAGGTTATTTCACTGCATTTATGCATTATATAATAAAACAGTAACTTACCAGACCACATGGCCAGTTTCTCAAAGGCTTCCTCCTGAGTTTCTGAGTCTTCAGCCAGAATTAGAGAAGTGTGTGTGTACGGCAAAGGTGAACCTAGGCATGTATTGTACTTTAGCACTTCGCAAGTTGTCGATTTCTTACAAAAGTCGTTGGATACCGTTTCATTTGGGTGCAAGATGACCGCCCGAGCGACCATAGAGGTGGCTGCCCAGATCCAAAGCATCCAAAAGCTTCCAACAATGGAGCAGAGGCGCCTGGAGGACATCTTGGGAGACGCAACAATGTATCGATGTTTCATCAAATGTTTCCAATTAAACTCTCGTTCTCCACTCGCGCGCAATGCGCTTGAAGTTTTCAAACAAAGCCACAGTGTGAATATTTGGCAGATTCCCGATTCGACATTTCTCCCAGTTAAAAGAAATGTCTTTTCGTCCGATTCCAAAGTTTTTTATGCCTCTTTTCTCGCTCACATACTACTGAAAATCTCGTCATCATACAAATGCGGTGCGTAAAAGTACTAAACAAAATAATCTTTTTAAGCTTCAGCGCAAAGTTTAGCTCAGCTCCGTTTTTCCTTACTCTAAAATGTTGAAGAAACCAAATAGCGTTCACCATCCCCCACTTTTGTGATGGAGGAAAAAAAAATGTTGCCTTGAAAAGTCTGGGACTGGGACTGTAACTTGATCCTGGGGCTGCGCGCTCCGTCCCCCTTCAGCGCGTCCCCGCGCCCCCAGTTTACAGCAAAACCAGAGAGCGAGAAATGTTAGCAAAACTCATCTGCCCATCGGATGGAGACCTGAGATCCAATGATACTAAAATATCTTTCACTTTCACAAGAATCTTTTTTGTTGTTGTCTTGTCTCTGGTATGCACACGGAGAGGGTGCACACACACACACAAATAACAAAAACTTCTGCTCCCCTCCCATCCCCCTCATGCTGGGGAAAAGTAACCCATGCCAGCCTACAGAATATTTACATGATTCACTCATACCTTCCCTCATGTCCGATATGATCATTTTTACTAATTTTACATATCTTCCTTTTGTCTTTATTTCTTCTATCTACATGAGAAATAAATAATGAGAACAATTTTAAGTGTACCCTGAAAGTGGTAGGCTATGATCAAAAAAGTTTATTTAATATATAACATAAATAAATCACTGTAAAAAAAAAAGAAGTTGCTGCCTTAAATTTTTAAGTACAATCAACTGGGATATTTAAAGCCATTTCAACTCAAATTACATTAAACTGACTTAAACTTGTAAAACAAGTTGAAAATTAACTTATTTTGATGAGCTACATATGTAAAACATAAGTTGTCATAACTTATTGATTTTCTTTTTTTTACAGTGTATGTTTATATTTATATATGTTTTGTTTTTTTGCTAAATATCTCTAATTGTTTAATTCATATTTTTGGTTATTTTGCCTTTATTCTTAGATTCACATAAGAAAAAAAACATGCTTTGGTAAATCATAATTATGTCATAATTATGACATAAAAATTTACATTTTATATCACAATTATAATATTATGACTAAGTATCTCAGTTTCGACTTTAGTATTTTAAAACCTTTTCATCTTTTCACATTTTTATGACTGCATCTCATAATTTTGACCTTATGATTTTCCAAAGCATGATTCTTTTTGGTAAGTTGTGGAAAGGGGCTTTCATAGTGATGAGAGAGGAACAGGATGTTGTCAATTCAATATATACACAAGTGTAATGATGGTTAAAAATCTAGGGTGTGTGATTCACAACACTATAGTGAAGAACGCAATGTACAGGATAGACAATTTAAACTAATGCACAATATACGACATAGACAGTCATGCAAAATGTACTTTAAACACTTTCACTTGGAGTGTCAGTAGTGAAATCTTGCATTGTAGACAAAAAACAAAACAAAAAAAAAACAGGACTTTTATGTTGGTGATGTACCTTAAGGACACTTTGCAGCATGTTTACAGTGATTTATGACTGAGTTCATCTCATTTAATCGTTTCAAATCGTATTCGACCTTATTCCCATGGTTCCAATTTAGCCGTCGCGATGGAAACTAAACGGAATTCTCAAGGGAGGAGAATAAACTTTGTGTAGTTTGGTGTATCAGATTTAGACAGCAGCACTTGTTGGTGTGGATGTGGTTGGTAAGCTATGCTGCATGTTCCCAGCGCAGGGCCTCCTTAAAAAGCCCGTCTAACATGGCTGCTGTAGAATGAGCCAGAGAGAGGCACAGACCGGGGACCACACACAAACACACGCTCAAGCTCCAAATGGGAGAGCCTGGCCCGAAAAGTCCTCCCTCTCTTTCTCTACACACAGTTTATTGCTTTCCTCCTATACACTGACATAAAATACCTCTGCAGTGTTTTCACATTTCATGTTTTCCCCCACTCTGGCCTTTAAACAACATTAACAAACTGAAGGTGTCTGCCTCACTGTCTGTTTGGATTTCCAAATGAGTTTTGGAT
This sequence comes from Rutilus rutilus, assembly GCF_951802725.1. Lineage (NCBI taxonomy): Eukaryota > Metazoa > Chordata > Actinopteri > Cypriniformes > Leuciscidae > Rutilus > Rutilus rutilus. The sequence goes on along the minus strand of NC_140212.1, from coordinate 11,811,651 downwards.
AAAAGCCTCATGAAATACCGGCTCTCGGTTGTTCTCAGTACGCTGCACTCTTGGTTTCTCTGCTGAGTGCTCTGCACCTGGTATGCATTTCCTACCATGTCTATGAATGCGTCTTTGTAACATGTGTTAGACTAAAACTGACCACCAATAAAATCCCTGAGCATCCATGTGCAACCCCAGCTAATGAAACGGGGGAATCAATTACGTGCTTTTGCATATTTGCATCCTTATAACTGTAAATAATAATAATAATATATCATTTTGTTCAAATAAAATATAAATAATTTATTAATTATAATAATTATAATACCAGAAATAACAATATTAATACAAAATAGAAAATTAAAGTTTCATTTAGTAAAAAAATAAAAAATAAAAAAATATATTATATATATATATGAGTGATGTTGTTGGTATATATGTATATATATACATATATATATATGAGTGATGTTGTTGGTATATATGTATAAATGAGTGATGTTGTTGGTATATATGTATATGCATATATATTCTGTATATTCGACCTCAGATGTTCATGATATCTGCCAAAACAAGGTTGTTTTTAAAAATGTCTATACTGGAAATTTTATGTGACACTCATAAAATATCCCAATATAGTTTTATTGACCTATTGATCTTCAGTGCGCTTACACAATATTTATAGAAACATTCTGATTCTTAATTTATCATACAAATGACCTTATATCTGAAAACATGACTGCCTGTTCTTAAGCCTAGTTTTTTCTTATACAAAAGCCAGTCCATGTCAGTCACTTCAGGCAGCAATGAGTTTTCTACAGAAACCAGTTTCTCCAGTTTCATCTCCAGGGGTCTGAGCGATGTTGTTGGTTGTAATTCTGTAGTTTAATTTGATCCTGAATTTGATTAATGAGGATCTGAGAGAGGAGGATCCCAACCAGCTGAAAAAGAGAAGAGAACAGGCTGTCAGTTCAAACGAAATCTAGATGCTTAAAGATGCTTGAATATAGATTTATAGATGCTTAAATATAAATGCATAATGTAGCCTGTTTGAAATCGGCCTAAATCTGCTCACCCACCTTTGACATTATTTAATTTTTCAACTTTTTTTTTATTTTAAAGTTGCGATTAAATCAATAAACAATTCTTATTTTTTTTTGGGAATATTGGAGTATTTATATTGAATTAGCTGTTCACATCATTTTTTTAAAATTCATGTGCCCTTGTTATCTTTAAGCGAAATAACTTCCCCTCCCTCTCGCAGCGACATCTTTTCTCTTCTCTGATGATGTGTTTCTGTCGTGAGGGCAGGACAGTAACCTGTCACTCACATGACATCACAGCAATAGCAAACCAAAACCATCCAATCAATTCCTGATAGAAAAAATCATGTCCCACCCTACATTTTTTTCTTTTTCAAGAGGCCATTTTATCACAATAGGGAAGAAAAGACTATAGCAACTTCCCTTTCATGCCAACTTTAAGCAGATTGCCCTCTAATCCCATATCAGGGGTTACCTGTGGGACGGCCAGGCTCAGTGCGATGCCTCCCAACAGAAACAGGTTACTGTGGATCCAGTTCACCACATTATCAATGCAGCCATTGGTATTGATGAAGGCACCAGCATCAACATATTTCAGCTCCTGCATCCCATGACCACACATGGTATTTATAACACTCTGATAAAACAGACAAAAGGCAAGGTGGTATTAGGAGGAGGGACATTTAATATATTATTAATATATTTATAATATTATAATACAACAATTGAATACATTAATTATTTATAATATATTTATAATTAATACATTTTAAATATTTTATATTTAATTATATTTTAATATATTCAAAATGTAATTATATATTATTGAATATATTAAAGTATATTACATATATAATATTTAAAAGTACAAACATACTTTTTGGAGCCCAATTACAGAAACAATTTATTGTGTTTACATGTGTATTTATATCCCTACAACTGTGTAATAATAATAATAATTAATCTGTTAAATTAATTATATATATATACATATATATATATATATATATATATATATATATATATATATATATATATATTAATTTAACAGATTAATTATTATTATTATTATTATTATTAATATATATATATATATCAATCAATTATATATATCAATAAATTATAATAACTACAATAATAACAACATACTTTTACAAATAAAATATACATATGTATTATTAATATTATGAATAATCTTTTTTTTTAATATTTATATTTATAGTTACATTTAGAGAAAACCACCACAGAATATATAGTATTATACTATTTAATATATGTATATAATTATATTTTAATATATTCAACATTTAAATATATAATATTGAATATTTTAAAGTATATTCCAAATATCTTTTTTTGGAGGTCCTTTCTCACCTCCTCTTTGGAGAGCAGGCAGCAGGAGAAGGGTACAGAACAGCGCTCTCTGCTCGGGTTCTCTTCTGAACAATTGAAGTACATGTTCTGAGACCAATCCATGTAAGAGATCCCCCCGCAGCAGTTAAACTGATCATAACACAAAACAGAAACATCATTACCAGCCATTACAAACTATTATTATGCATTATATACATATATACATTACCCTGACCTGTTTTTGTCCATAGTCGATGAGGTTCTGTAGGTCTATATCATCCCTGTAATGCTTGATGGCATTGTCAACCATCTCTGTAACTTTGCCCCGTGCCTGTAATGGAGAACTTTAATTGAAAACATTGTTTTTTTTTGTCAGATTTATTAAAATGGTCATTTAAAGAGCTAATTCTTGTTGTTAGCGAAAGGTATAGTTCACCCAGAAATGAACATTTTGTCATCATTTACTCACCCTCATGTTGTCCCTGTATGAATCTGATGAACACGAAAGAAGATATTTGTAAGAATGTTGGTAATCAAACAGTTGACGGCACCCATTGACATCCATAGTATTTCCTACTATGGAAGTCAATGGGTGTCATCAACTTTCTGGTTACCAACATTCTTCAAAATAAGTTATTTTGTGTTGAGGGTGAGTAAATCCTTTTTGGGTGAACTATCCCTTAAAGGGATACTCCACTTTTTTCGGAAATAAGCTCATTTTACATCTCCCCCAGAGTTAAACAGTTGAGTTTTACCGTTTTAGAATCCATTCAGCCGAACTCCGGGTCTGACGGTACCACTTTTAGCATAGCTTAGCACAGATCATTGATTCTGATGAGTCCAGTAGCATTTCTTTCAAAATGACCAAAGAGTTTCAATATTTTTCCTATTTAAAACTTGACTCTTCTGTAGTTAAACCGTGTACTAAGATCGACGGAAAATGAAAAGTTGCGATTTTCTAAGCCTATATGGCTAGGAACTACTCTCATTCCGGCGTAATAATCAAGGAACTGTGCGGCTGTACCATGGGTGCAGCAGGCGTAATGATATGACGCAGCGCCTGAAAATAGTCCCCAGCTCGGTAACTTCTTCCAACGTGACCGGGACTAAGTTTGTCTAACCTATTAGACCTATTTTCAGGCGCTGCGTCATATCATTACGCCTGCTGCACTCATGGTACAGCCGCACAGTTCCTTGATTATTACGCCGGAATGAGAGTAGTTCCTTGTCATATAGGCTTAGAAAATCGCAACTTTTCATTTTCCGTCGATCTTAGTACACGGTTTAACTACAGAAGAGTCAAGTTTTAAATAGGAAAAATATTGAAACTCTTTGGTCATTTTGAAAGAAATGCTACTGGACTCATCAGAATCAATGATCTGTGCTAAGCTATGCTAAAAGTGGTACCGTCAGACCCGGAGTTCGGCTGAATGGATTCTAAAACGGTAAAACTCAACTGTTTAACTCTGGGGGAGATGTAAAATGAGCATATTTCCGAAAAAAGTGGAGTATCCCTTTAATTACACTGGTAGGTGGCAGACACTAGAGGGCGCATCGTGTCAACTAAAAACCCAAGTTCACTTTAGCTCTAAAAAATGGATTTACTCAAGCTTGCTTTGCTGTAGCATTGGCATTAGCCTACTAATCTGATTCATGATGCTTTTTTACCTTGTCTGAGAAGACAAAACCCAGAACACCAGCCACTAGCTGCAGCAGAAAGATGATAGTCAAGATGATGCAGAACTGCAGGGGAATCAGAGTTTGCTATTAGGGTTTGCTTTGTATTTGACATTTTCTATGTAAAATGTATGTTGTTTGATGCTGTATGTAGTTTTATCTCCACTAATGAGCAACTTTGTCCTGATTAAAAATGTACCAAGACTGTTATGAAGACACTGATTCAAATTACACATATGTAGCCAAATTCTGATGTACCATTCTCAAAATCATCTAAAATGCCAAAGAAACTGTCCTGTCACTTTTGATCAGGCAGCTGGCGTTATTACTGACCGTCTGCAGTAAGCATATGTTCTCCCTCAGAGAACCCACACAGCCACAGAACGTGATGAAGAACATGAGAACGCCCACTATCATCAGTAACAGAGCAGGATCCACTGTCAGACAGGCCAGCACTGTCTCTGCTGAGCAAAACAGAGCAGACCAGATAGATATATAGAAACAGTTTTTGTGGCACACTAAGGAGAGATAAATGTTCTCTATTATATTGTATGTATTCTACTACCGGTCAAAAATTTTAAGTAATTTGAAGTTTATTATGCTCACTAAGGCTGCATTTATTTGACAGAAGTACAGCTAAAGCAGTGTTATTGTGAAATATTATTATAATAATAATTAAAAAAAAGCTGTTTACTGTTTAACATGTAAGTGCCATTACGTTTTTAATGTTATATGATCATTCAAAAATCATTCTAATATGCAGATTTGGTGCTCAGTTATTATAAATTATTTTAGTGCTCAATGTTTTATAATGGGTCTCATTATTAATGTTGAAAACATTAATATGTGTGTGGAAACCAAGATTATTATTTGTTTCAGAATTCTTTGATGAACTGAAAGTTCAAAAAAGTTATTTTATTTGAAATAAATCTTTTGAAAAAGTCTTTACTGTCATTTTTGAATAATTTAATGTGTCCTTGCTGAAAAGTTTTAATTCTTTTGAATGGTAGTGTATCACCCACACAAATATTAAGCAGCACAACTGTTCAATTGATAATAATAATGAACAATTGATAACAACTGTTCAGTTCATTGATAATAATAATGTTTCTTCAGCAGAAAATCAGCAAATTAGAACGATTTCTGAAGGATCATTTGACACTGAAGACTGAAAATTCAGCTTTGTCTTGACAGGAATAAGTAACATTTTACAGTTATTTAAAATTGTAATAATATTTCACAATATGGTTTTTACTTTATTTTCCATCAAATAAATGCAGCCTTGGTGAGCATGAGAGACTTTTCTTTCAATTATTCCAAACTTGGACTGGTAGTGTATCTAATTTTATTTATAAAAGTTTCACTTTATCTCGGTAACTCATATATTACTGGACACTTTCAATCATGGAATCAATTATTAATGGCTGACTTTCTACAATGGCACTGGTTACTTAAAACTATTGCTTTTGCAATATCAGACTGCCTGAACCTTTAATGTCAAGTGAATGTGTATGATGATATGGCTATGAAGGGCACTAAAATGAGGCTTCTACACCAAAAACTGCATATGTTAGCAGCATCACCATATAAAATAGCTGAAATGCCTAGGAAGAAACCTACGTAAATAGATATCTGAGGACGTAAACACGGTAAAACAAGTAAACACACTTACCGTGTTTAACTATCCTGGAATAAACTCCGATAGATATCAGGACCAGTGCAGTTATCTATAACAGAAAGATAAGGAGTGAGTCTGTATGTTAAAACAGATGCTGTACAGAAACAGAATGGCATTCCTCTCCAGGGTGTGGCAGGATAACATCATTATTCATCGGTTTTCCTAAGTATAAAAGGATATTTAAATGTGTAAAATGCTTGACTAAGTAAAGTAAAGAAAAAAATTCAGAGGGGAAAATGTTAGCGGTTTTCACATTCTTTAATTATACACAGCATCAGCATGTGTGAAAGTTCATGAGAAGAAAAGAGCAGAGGACATTCTATATTAAGAAGTGAAGTCACTTTCAAGGTTCATTCACTCTTTGTTTCTCACACAACTTAGTCTGACACAATGTAGCCCCCTTTCTCTGACACAGCTATCCGGTTACTACGAAACTCCACATAGTTTTTCTCTGAGAAAGCTGTGTAGACTGAGATCACTTGCATGAAGGAGCTTTTTAATGCATTTGAAAAGTACTTCAATTGGTCTAACTCAAATTATTTAGGTTTATTCATTATACAAATAAAGGTTAAATAATAATTGAATTTATGAAATAATAATAATAATAATAATAATTTTATTGAAGCTCATACTGTATTATACAATTTTTATTGAAAATGAACAATTAAAATGCATTTGCATTTTCATTTTTGTTTTAGTCATTCCAAGAATCCACTTTTTGGTTATACGCCCCCTAAACGGAAGGAAACAAGCTCTCCGGGACATGGAGAGATGATCTAAGATGCTAGCTTGAACATTTGCAAATTTCCTGTAACACCCACAAACTGTAATAGGCTTCTCATAAAGGTTTCACAAAGGTGAAAGCTTTAGCTTTGAATCAGTGCAGATTTGGGTTTGGTGCTTTTCTACAATGCATCGAGACTCCGTAGAAACTGCTCAGTAGTATTATACTGCATTATGTAAAAAAGTGAGTTGTTCTTGAGGCTTTCAGCATGAAATCTCCTTAGGTATTTCCATGTGCATATTTGCACTTCTACTTAAATCTACCGATTGCGTCCACTTACATTGCTAGAATGTTTTTGATGCCCTTCTGCAAACAACTTAAGTAATTATCCAAGACTGTTTTAAATATTTTGGGTGTCTGATTCTCCCTCTGAAGAGGCGATATTCATTTAGGTCTATTATTAACTAAATGCTACAGGGCAACAAATAAAAGAAGCATGGGGCCCCCACTCGTCCAAACACCCTGCATGGCTCTATCAGCATATGAATCAATGAGACCCGCTGCTTAGCAACAGCCTCAAGTTCAGAAAAGTTTGGGAAAGTAAACTGGCAGTATCAAGAACGTCACAAAAGAGGGTTTTGTTGATGAGGTCTAATATGAACTCATTATTATTCTAGCAAGATCTTATCACGCAGCAGGGGCAAAATGCAGACAGTTCTCTGAGTGTAACTCAGTACATCAAGTCAAGATCAAACAGGCTGTTGTACAATGCGTCATGAACTGTTCAGTATTTTTCGAAGTATTCAGAGATAGCCTGCGGTGCTGTAATACACATTGGTGTTGAGACATGTCCATGGGTGATGTTTTCAGGGTTTGTTCATACCTAAATACCATGAATGCAGGTCTGTCTTTATTAATATACATAAGTCAAGTTGCTTTTAAAACACTGACTTGATCATCATTCAGTCTGCAAGTGAACTAAGTACATCTGTTTGTATATGAAAAGCTTACTTGGTGTTTTAGCATGTAAAAGGGGAAGTTTCAAAAGTCATTTGGTAAAGCATTAATCATTAAACCTCATCATGTGAGAAGTTAAAAAAAGCAGCTCTATTATGCAGTATTTAGTCTCTGTTCTTATCTAATAAAAAACCCAGAGTGTAAAAAAAGGCAGGCTATTTTTTTAAATATATTTTGTATGTGATAAAATATAATATAATATAAATCATATATAATTAAATTAAATTAAATAATATAAAATATATCATAGAAATCACAACAATATAATATAATATAGTGTATGTAAAAGTGAGCAGCACTTACCCAAAATAGCATGTTAAAGAAGAAAAGCAAATATTTCACCACTGGACTGACGAAAGTGAACTCCTCGTCTCTTTTGGCTTTTGGCATGATTGAAGGTTTGTGATGTCTCTCACCTACAAACCTTCAGCGTTCATGTAACTTTATCTATCTAGATTTTCATCCTGCTGAATCAAATCATCCACTCGACTTTTTCTAAAACGACTCGTCAAGTCTCTCGATGTTTTTTACGACTAAAATCACAACAACGCATCGCATTGAATCCGGGCTTGTTGTCTCAAAAGGTATTTCCTGATTTCGCTTTGATAAAGCCGCTGTCGTATGTGCGGTATAGAAGCACCAGTGGGCGTTTCCTATTTACTTTTCCAAAGAATCATGATGTGTGAGTGCGTTTGAATCTTTTTGCAAGTTGAGACCAATACTATATTCTATTAGCAGCATTATATGCCCACTCTATAAGCATAAGGCACTTTTTGGGTCATTCTACCAGAAACGTACATTTCCACTTATAAAAAATCTTGAAAAAAATAATAAATATATTTCTTAAATCTGAACGTTGAGTCATATGGAGGACATGTTAAACTATGCGAAACACATATCATGCCATCTCAGCATGTTTTTATGATTGAATAAAATACATTTTTATACGCATTTCACCCCTAAAATGTCAGGCCCTGTCACAGACAAATTTGTATATGTTAGAATCCTAATGAATTTCTTTGATACAAATAGCATTTTCTTATTGATCACATGTCCCTGACTGTATCTAACATGGTTGTATAATTCCTTTAAGAAATATAAGTAACTTTTCGGTCAACTGCAGTACACAAAATCACAGAATACCCGGCAGGCGCTCATAAAGTTGTAAAATAACTACCTTTACATAGGAGATTTTTACAAAAACATAGTAGTGGATATATACCCTCACCTTCATCTACACAGTTAAAGAGATTAATTAATGAATATTTCCTCAAATAGTACACTTTTGTCATCATTTCCTGTGTGACAGGACTGACCGTGGCGTGACAGGACTGACTTTATGGATTTTGATGATGCAGAAAAAGTTATGTTTTGTGTTCTTTATTTAGGTTTTGATTGGCATTTCTTTTTTTAATTATTATTATAATTTTAATGTTAATGAAATATTAGACTATGGTAAAATTCAGCCAAGGACATACTGCCAAAAGTATTGGGACAGCCCTCCAAATAATTGAATTCAGTGTTCCAATCACTTCCATGGCCACAGTTGTATAAAAATCAAGCACCTGGGCCTTCATTTTACTATTGCATGCGTTAAATACATAATATATGCAATAAATGTAATAAAAAAGAACAATAACATTAATTTGTAAGGCCGTGTCACTCAGGAATGTGACAGGGCCTGACGGTTGGCCATTTTAAACTGCCATTACTCAGCCTGCTAGCATGCTAGCATAAAAACTGTTAACATGCAAGCAAGGAATTTCAGTAACCTTTTTAGACATGTTTTGGATTTAAAACATTTTCATTATTTTCTGGAATGTTTTACCGTGACAGGGCCTGACCCTACAGCTCATCTTCCTAAAAAACCCCATCCAAAAACAAGCTTAAAATCATACAATTCAATGACAGAATTCAGCCTTGATCAATGTCAGCTTCACCTGGGTCAAATGATGTCACTTCCTCTGAGTGATAAAGCCGTATTTCACACATTTTATGTAGAGTTTTATGTAAACGTGACAGGACTGACCAAAAACATGGGGACAGTTGTAAAATAGAATGTATTTGTAGAATTTATATATAATTTCATGTTTTTTATCAGTCGATGTGAATGATAACAGCTTAAACTTGTTATTGATGGTATATTGATGTTATTGATGGAGTTTTTTTCTTCTAAATAACAGTTTTTAGCATAACACAACTATGAAAGCTGTAGCTCCAATTTGGCTGAGGACATGGACAAGATTTGTAATTTTCAAAAGTGTTTTTAATAAAGAAAAAAATATTTGAGAACCTAATGAATGACATATTCCTTTACAGAACAACTCACAGAAATCAACTATGAGCCAGGTTTCGAATGTTTTGGATGAAATACTTTTTTATTCACTGTAACAATTCAAGGACAGATAATGTACGTTTCTGGTAGAATGTCCCTTTTATTCTCCTGTTGGATTTAGATGGAGATGATGAACCCTCCTGGAAACACCAAGGCCCTCACAGGTTCAACCCACCTGGTGAAAACCCCTTTTTGGAACCTTTATTTTAAAGAGTGACATCTCACACTTCTGCAAATGTAAATGCATGCACATATAATGCATTTTAGTAGTTGAAACGAGACAGAACAGAGTTAATTTTCATGGCATTGTCTTGTCCCTGCACAACGATTACACAATACATTGTAATCAGTTTTGCAATGCCATATTTATGTGCAATAAAGGCTTGTACAGCTAACAATTAAAAAGTATTTCAAAAGTCCAACTCTGGGAGTGTACTGTCATTTGACACTGAAGAGCTTCAGTGCATCATTGTTTTATGTGTGTTTTCTTGTTTTAATGTACTAGACTAATGTCTATAGCATGCTGATATTGGGCTTTTAAACCTTGACATTTTCTCTACAGGTAAGAGACAGCCATGTTATATGCTTTTAATAGGCTACCCCTGCTTTTAAAAGTGTAACATTAGATTGAATGTATGAAGCTCTAAGCTGAAGGTAATTAGGGTGAATAACCTACAGTTTAAGTAGGACATCGCTGACAGCAGTAATGGGAAATACTATGATAATTTATAAAACTGTGATGTGTGATGGGTACTTTATGTTTTTGGTGTATTTTTAGAGATCAGATTCTCCCTAAACTCTGTATTAATTTTCCTACAGTCTATTTAATAGCCATGTATAATGGTATAGTGTGAGGGGCAAGTAATGGACATTTTAAGAGTTCACCAATGAGAAAAATCCAATATATATTATAGCTTAATAATTGTCCAAGTCATTTTTTCAGGTTTCTCAGAAAACACAAAAAACTGAACTAACTTCAGAGGTTGAGTAGATTTTCGTTCTTGTTGATGCAGCTGCCATCTTGAAAAACTTGTGAAATTGTCTCATTGTCTTTTGACTTAGGCAAAATAAAACTGCCTAAGTCACACTCTTGACATAGGCCATTATACAATACAACAGGGGTAGAATTGCATGATCTGTTCAACTGAGGATGTGGGCGAGGTGGCCAGCATCATGAGGAGATGACTTATGCAAAAAAATCATTTTTGTCAAAAAATGACTTAAGCAATTATTTTAGGAAGACGGCATTAACTTGTTGTTGCATAGTTGTTACACAAGAGGGCGCGCTTACATTGCAGTTGCGTCCATAGGGAAAATATGTTTTTATTATTTATATTTATTATAAAATACGCTGTTTTTTTCTAATCATAATTACTTATAAAAACATGAATTACTCTTTTTTTTAAACAATCTCTCTATAATCTGCCGGATATCAGGTGTACAGAATGTATCTCCTTTATCTGATACGGTTGCGTTATAGTGAGGAGAACTACATGTCCCATGTGGCGTTTCCGGGTGCGTAGTCACGCATCAGGTGACGTAGCACTTCTCTTATCAGTGCAGCAGATGACGCAGCTGTCGTCGGTAGTTAAAAGGCTTTCACATGTTATACAGTAACAGGACTGTCGATGCTCGCTCTCTTCTCAGCCCAGTTCTCCGACCTTGGGTCATTTTCAGGACGGAGATAGGTAAGATGCTTAAATTTTTTTCTCATCCTTAAAACTACAATAATTTAGCAAAGCTCTTTGGTTACACTAAGTTATACCGTACCGTAACGTTAACTTACCTGCTTAACAGGTTTGTGGAGTCGTATGGTCGGACAGAAGGACGTTCTTCGAAAATGTATATTTTTGGGTGCCTTTTGATTTTAAAAGTGTGAGAGCTCAGAGTATGGCGGAATCACACGTAACGTTACTGTTGAAACTTAGTACTGTATGTTATTACATCATGACTTCATGTCCATATGTAAACAATGACTTTCAACGATGGATGGCTGAAAGCAGCATTTACTGTGTGTACAAATAACGAACTATTTTTATGCTTATTCGTCTTTTAATCTGTCTCTAGACTTGTAAATCCTACTTATCCTGGGTGTGCAAGAAAATATGCACATTTGCTATATTTGAAAGACAAAAAGAGTTAAACATATGTTACGTTATTATTCAATTATTGTAGTAGCCTAGTATTAATTATTATTTTAGCTCATGATATTTTACTAAACGCATTCAAAGTTGTGTCCCCGACCCCCCAGTGATCAACCCTATGAACATGATTTTAAAATGGTGTAAATTCTATAAAAAAAAATGGAATAGTGACATTATTATCCATTCAGGAAGTGAACATTTAATGGACAAATTAATGTCTACTGACAAACCAAACAAAATACAAGTTAATTTGATAAAAAGCCCTTTATCGTTTCATCAATTGGAAACCATGTTAAAATGTCCTGTCACCATGATTTTGTACATTAAGCTACTGATTATTTGAAAGCATTATATAGATATAGATATCAGAATTTGCTTTCCAATAAACACACTGTAGAGTGGCTGTAGAGTCTATGGCTAAATGAACTGTAAAACTGTCAACACTTTTACTGTCACCCCGTTACTGTTTTTCATTTATATTTAAAAAAAGCATAGCTATAGCTCAGTATTTATAATGTTTACATTAAGTTGAGATGACGCAATGTAATGTATTAGCACTCAAACCCATTCTTTGCAATAGAACGTATGTTTTCAAATCTTAAAAAATTGCCTTTTCAAAATTGATAAGGCAACAGTTTTCATGGAATGACCCTTGAATGTCATGAGTTCATCTTGTGTAGTGTGCAGGGTTTGTAATGTTTATACCACTGCTTTGCCACCTTTGGCCTACTACACCAGCAACATCAGTCAAATCCAGTGCGTTTTACTATGGCCTTGTGATTTGCAGTGGACTATACTAAAAATGGACTGGATCCATGGAAGGGTTGTTATTGCTTAAGCTGTACACCGTGTCCTCAGGGCAGGTTGTGTGTTTTATCCATTCTGATTCTGTGAATGGATAAAAAAAGGGGGGGAAAATCCTTTCAGATTTGATTATTATTAATAGTTAAAACATTTCAAAAACCACCTGCAGACTTTCTGATAGATTTCTATAAAATATTGTGCAAAATGCTCGTTCTCGTGAACCTAATCTCGTGTCTCGTCTCGTGAGATAAGTGTCCCGTCACACCCCTGATAGTTTAATATGCGAAACAAATTTTCAGAGTTTAATTTTTTTCCTGTAGGTTGCATGGTAGATCATCACTGACATCTCTAACAGGCTGTGCAGATTAAAACTGGCTTTCATTCAAGATTATTTTGAGGGCTTGTAATTATACACCCAGCACTGTTTGACCCCTGCAAGTCTCCAAATAAAACCAGGTGGGTTGCCAGTGTGACATATAATTTGTTTGTTACCTAATAGCTGATCAACAGAACATGCTTGAATAAAACCAGCATTGTGTGTGATAGTTTAAAGCTAATTCTTGAAACTTTTCTTTCTTCACAGAGTGCCATCTTTCCACTATTCATTGAAAACAGGAAGAGGAAGTAAAGCAAGAGCACGTTCTTTTTCAAGGTCGTCATTGCCTGACATGCTTGTGTTTCCACGGCTGCTATGGAGAACGTAACTGCTAGCGAGGGACCATCCGGTACATTGATGTACCGAGTGGAACGACCCGTGTTCAATGAAGGCTATGTTGACTCAGAGCTTCTGCACAGGAAGAAGAGGACACCAAAGTCCTGTAGACTGAGAATATCTGAGCATCTCCGGTATGGCTATTTTAACAGATTCTGCTTTCATGGTTACTGATGAAAAGTCGGTGTTTTGTAAGATACAGTGGAGTCCAAAAGTCTGAGACCGTATTGAGAAATTTTCTGCAGTATTTTTAGGTCACTAATCATATAAGCAAATTTGTGATATTGATCATGTGACTCTTTGTACACATTATCAGATGTTCATCCACTGAAGCACAAGATGATCATTCTCAAATCATGCCAGGGGACATGATCATTAGGTTTTACACTAACTTGTGGAGTTCATGCACAAAAGAGAGACCAAACCAAATACTAAGACATTCTGACATTCAATATTTCACTCAAATTTTTTATTAAATAATTAATAATGAAAAGTGTATTAAATTATAAAAAGGTAAATAAAAGCACTAGTGGTATCAGACTTTTGGACTCAACTGTATATATAAACTCTGTTTCCAATCATCATCTTATTGTGATTTTTCTCCACTGTATTTTATAATATAATAATAATAGTAATAGTACGGTAATAGTAATAGTAATGGTATCAGGTTCACGTCTTATCTCAACTTTTAAAATCAGCTTGGACTGATAAAACAACAGTCATAATATATTCATTAGTTGATCATATCCTCCATATAAGATTGCAGTACTACTGGTATTACACAACAATAGTGACACATTACATTTGTTAAACCTGCCCGTCCCAGTCTGAGTTGGATGAATTGATGACTCCGTTTCAATGGACAAGGACAGACTATAATTTAAGTTGTCATTCACTGATAATCTTGTTCACGTATAATCAAATACATTGCATCAAAACGTGTCACATCTGATTTGATATCAAGGATACAAAATGTATTTTAACTTTTTGCAGTGTTTGAATATGCACATATTCAAATCACACAAATTAAAATTTGAAACTATGAAGATGATATATTTGTACTAACAGCCATCTCTCCCTTATTTCTCAGCTGCTCGTCTGAGAAAGCCAAATCGGTTGCACTTAGTTTTTTTCCCATTTTAACATGGCTGCCATCATATCCACTAAAGGAATACCTGTTTGGGGACATCGTTTCTGGCATCAGCACAGGTGTAATGCAGCTACCTCAAGGTCAGATGTTATTGAAAACTGTTCTATTTTAAATATGAATAATTATATAAGTAGGTTTATATAGCATGTTAGTTATGTTATTAATTTATCTTGCTTACTCTTATGCCATTGAGTTCTTGATCACTGGGCAAGTTCATTTGATCATTTGCTTCTCTTTCTCACATTCAACAGGTCTTGCTTATGCGATGTTGGCAGCTGTTCCTCCAGTGTTTGGGTTATATTCGTCATTTTATCCCGTCCTGTTATACACATTCTTTGGTACCTCCAGACATATATCAATAGGTGAGACTCTTAAGGCATGCATCCCAAGGTTTTAATAACATGCTTGTGACTTTAAAAATAGTCTCAGACTCAGTTGGACCACCCACAGTCGATTCATTGACCGTCAAATTGAAAGTGTTTCCTTGGTCTGGAAAGTTGTGTTCTGATTAGTTAACTTTACGTGGTGAATTTACGCAACATGACTTCATAGAGATTGTTGTGCAATGTTTTATCACACCTGTCTATTATTGTAGTGTAATTTATTTTAGATAAACCTACCCCATGCAGCACATAAAATCAATACAAACTGCAGGTAGTCTTAGAACAAGCTGCAATGTGGGCCTGTTTTTTTTTGTGTGTGTTTTTTTTCTTCCAAAAGACAGAGGACTACTGCTGCTACTTGAAAAGTAACATTCCTCTGTACAGTTTTGCTAAGTCAGTGTGATTAAGCAAAGCATTGCTGTCAGACTAAACGAGTGTAGTTCAGTTGGATAAGATTTAAAATCCTTAGTCTGTTTATGCCAGCATTGGGATAAACAGACTCTGATTTCAGTGTCCCGACTTTCATAAGAAGGAAAAGAAAGTGTTATTTCTAAGAGCCTTATTTGTGGTGGTCCAGACGTCATTGCACTGTTTTATGGGTGGGTAGATGGCCTGCAGTTTTTGTTTTTGTCCTGTTTAATGTGGGGATCTTCAAACTCACAGAAATCCCTGTAGGATATTAGAAACGCCACTGAGAAGATAGATCAAAGGTTCAAAAGGTTACCCAAACCAGAGCTGTTTCTTCACTATCTTGCTTTCTCAGCCCCGTGGCGTGAATTTAGAGCGAGAGAATGGGCAACAGTCCAAATGTTTGGAAAGGTCCTGCTGCACAGAGGCATGCTGTCTCCTGTTTAAACAACACTCACACTCTGTCCCTCTACAGTGTAAAACAGACCAAGTTGCAGAGGGCTTTATCTAGATGCAGAGCCATGGCATGATAGCTCACTTACGTAAATGCACTCAGAAATATTTACTCACATGACAGTGGGACTCATGCTCCGTGACGACACTCAGCCACCTTACATTGTGTACCGTAGAGCAATTACATCACCTGTTATTCTCTCACACAATGACTCTGTAAGGTTTAAGACACACTTAAAATAGTATAATTATAATTAAATCTGGTCCAATCACACTTTTTTAAGCTTATAAAAATAAGTTTGTGAAGTTTGAAATAATCAAACAATAGTTAAAAATAGTGTGTGGTGTGTGTGTGGTGTGTGTGGTGTGTGTGGTGTGTGTGTGTGTGGTGTGTGTGGGGTGTGTGTGGTGTGTGTGGGGTGTGTGTGGTGTGTGTGTGGTCTGCTAAATAATTGCAAAAATATGTCATCCATACATAAGTTTTCTTTAAACCACAGTTTTATTGGTGTTTTTCTTCAGGCACGTTTGCAGTAATCAGTCTTATGATTGGCGGGGTGGCTGTAAGGGAGGTCCCGGACTCCATGTTTGCAGTCAATGGGACCAACGCATCACAGGTTGTGGATTTTGACGCCCGTGATGCCAGAAGAGTGGAAGTGGTTGTAGCTCTGACAACCCTAGTAGGAATCATTCAGGTAGGCCACTTTCTGAGCTTACCCACAGTTTTGAACATCACAAAGAGTGTAGAATCTAGTCATCTTCTTTTCTTATTTTTATTAAGGGTGAAGTGTGTAATTTCTGATATCAAAGAATTAATTATTTAATTATTTCTGTCTTGAAATGCTTAATTCATCTTTATTTGTCATTTGATTGCCCCATTAGACCTGTAGTAGATCAAAACTAGTGCACTCTCAGTATCTGTGCTAGGAATGCAAGTAAATTCCTGCAACACAGTCATTACAAAGCAGAATGATAACAGCATGTTTGTGATATCACCCCCGTATTTTGTAGATAAACCATCTAAAAAACATTCTAGTGGAATTCTCAGTCACTCATCATTATCAGCAAAAATGGCCAGCTTTATAAGGAAATACTTTGTAAGAGAAAGAAGTGCAATGTTACCATAAACCTATTAAACCAAGTTTATGGTATACATCACAGGCATATCTGCAGGCCTACACAGTGTTTATAATAGACACCTTTCATGGAATACTGTTAACCTGCTCAAGTTGATGACTTCAGGTGATTCTCCTCAAGTTACTGTAACCCGTGGTACTTTCAGATCGATGTTTGGGAACGTAATTGTGTTTTTATGATCTGTAGTTTGTTCTGGGTCTGCTGAGATTCGGCTTCCTGGCTATTTACCTGACTGAACCGCTGGTGCGAGGTTTCACTACGGCTGCCGCTGTGCACGTCTCCGTGTCGCAGCTCAAGTACCTGCTGGGAGTGCACACTGCGCGCTTTAATGGGCCTCTCTCTGTAGTGTATGTGAGTAACCTTTCAGCCTGTGGAAACTACAGGGTGTTTGTTTTTGATATGTGACACTGATGCACCATTTCACATTATTTCATAAACACTTATTCTCATCGCTTAGGTATTTTGTGAATCGTGAATGAATAAAGATAGTTGTTAACTAAAACTGAAACAAAGCTGAAATAAGATGTAAATAATAGATCTTAGAACTTTGAAGACTGTGTACTGATCTGTGATTGTTGTTTTGTAGTTGTGGCATTCATTTTGTTTTTCCCCCAGAGCATTGAAGCTGTCTTCAGGAACATTGCAAGCACTAATGTTGTCACGCTCATTGTTGGACTGGTGTGCATTGTGTTCCTGTATATCATCAAAGATCTCAATGAACGCTTCAAGAAGAAGCTACCCATCCCCATCCCTGGAGAAATCATAGTGGTAAAACTTAAAAGGCCCTTTCCATGAAACTCTGTACTCACACATGCACTCACAATCCCTTTGTGTAAATCCATGATGTTCTTGTTCTTTAAAGGTAATCGTGTCCACTGGAATCTCGTACGGGATGCTTATGTCTGAAAACTATGGCGTAGATGTTGTGGGTAAAATTCCCACTGGGTAAGATCACGCAACCTTACTTAAAGTTTCTGAACTGAAACTGTTTACATTTTTACAAATGTTTACATTTTAATATTTCTTTCTTAATGTTTTGTTTAAAGGTTGCTGCCACCCAAGATTCCAGACTTCTCAGTCTTCCCTAACCTCCTCGCAGACGCCGTTACTATATCTGTTGTTGGCTTCTCGATTGCAATATCACTAGCCAAAATCTTTGCTCTCAAGCATGGCTACAGTGTGGATGGAAATCAGGTAGAGAATAAAATGAAATGTCTGTAAATATCATAGTTCTGCCTTGTACATTTGCCCTAAAAACATTCAAGTTCAATGCCACACTTGTGATTTAAATTGCATTATATAACATAATGTCAAACCAAGTGGAATTTACTTTAAAGGAGCATACTTTTCAAGCATCTTTGTTAGTTTTGAAGTGATAAAACAATAGATATACTGCTACACTATCTCTAATTCAATGTCTAATTCATGTCTAGTTTTCCCATACTTCATTGTCCAAGTAATTTGATTTAGTGTTTCCTAGAAGCAGGGACATGGATTTTATTCAGCTGCTCTTTATTTTGGTTTCTATGGCTTTAAACTGCAGCCGAATAACTGAATTAGCCAGACCACACAGTTACTTGGTTACTTGGTTACTTTCCATTTAGCTGATCCTTTTGTCCAAAATGACTCATAGTTCACTAATTGCAAGGAAGGTTCATATGGGGCAACATAATGCAAAGAGGCTTGCTTAAGATGAACAACCGTAATAAAGATGGATTGTGACCTCAGTAACTCACCAGTTCGTCTGTTTTGGACTGAACTTTTGTGTGAGGAGCCAAGATTCTCAACTCAGTGAAGACCGTAATTCAACTTCCTGAAGTTCCCTTTATATAGAAAATCAGGGCTATGTTTGGAATAGCATGCTAACATACTACAAATTACTATATCTGCAGTATATTTGTGTATGCTGCTGTTCAAAAGTTGGTCAGTAAATTTTGTTTTTTATTGCTGTTTAGACCATATTTATTTGATCGTCAAAACAGTACGATTGTGAAATATAATTACATTTTAAAATACCTGTTTTCTATTTTAAAATGCAATATATTCCTGTGATTGCAAAGCTGAATTTTCAGCAGTCATTACCCCAGTCTTCAGTGTCACATGAGTTATACAGTAGTTTTAATATTTTTATGATCCTGAAGTAAAACTAGATGGTCTTATGCAGTCATTTTGTGTTTAATGTGACTAGGAGCTCATGGCGCTGGGACTTTGTAACTTTATGAGTTCATTCTTCCACACGTTTGTCGTTACCGCCTCAATGTCTCGCAGCCTGGTACAGGAGAGCACAGGAGGACACACTCAAGTAAGTAAGACATTCTTGTGTAAGATGTCATATTTATAATTGTATGTATTTATTGGTTATTGCTAAAGTACATTTCCTGAAATGGAGTGTCCTTTTGATAATGACCTCATCACAGTGGCTATATCACTGCTGTAAAACCTATAGATAAGACCGATAAGACAGTCGTGCCTCATAAAAGACTCAATTGAATTATGTTAATGTGTGTGTGTCTGCAGATTGCAGGACTGTTGGCGTCCCTACTCGTGCTACTGGTGGTGGTGGCCATTGGATTTGTCTTTCAGCCATTACCTACAGTATGTAAAGAGCTTTCTGATATGCTTGCCATGGAGCTCATTGATTTTGTGCAATCAAAAGAAAACCACCCTAAAATGTTTGTCTTAGTGCAAAAGAAGTCAGAGATCAAATGGTGTTTATTTATTGTCCTCTTTGTACTCTCTTTAGACTGTGTTGGCTGCTATCATCATGGTAAATCTTCTGGGGATGTTTAAGCAAATGAAAGACATTCCTGTATTATGGAGAACCAGCAAGATTGAACTGGTGAGCTTCAGAGGCACTTCTCATTTGGTTGTTCATCATAATGTTCCGACTGATTTCCATCTATGAAAACTAACCTTTTCTTTGAATGGCTCTTTCCACGTAATATACTTTGTGTGTGTGGGTTTTTTTTTTTTTTGGGACTTGGTGAAATCTAGTTTTGTTGTTAATGTCTGACATGTTTTCTTCAGGCAATTTGGCTGGTGTCCTTTTTTGCATCGGTTCTCCTTGGTCTGGATTATGGTCTGGTGGTTTCCATGGGCTTTGCCATACTCACAGTTATTTACAGAACACAGTGGTAAAACACAATGTCTTACTGCTCTGATGCAAAATAATTCAATATCAAGATTTATAAACAAATCTCAGGGTTTTCATGCTCAAGTTCTTTACGGCTAAAAATAATGCATCCATATTTTTGTATTTTATTTTTAAAAAACATGTTTTATTATTTTATTTCATAAAAATAATTATTAAAATAGTTATTAAATATTTTTGTTTACACATGGATCATTTATTCAGTGCATTAATTCATTATGTTCTAATGGCAATTCATGCACTAGTTTGTTTTTTCGAGTAGTTGAGCATAAAAACTAATTGTTTCAGATGTAATGTATTTAATTTATCAATCAAATCAGTTTTTAAAAAATTTAATCCTGTAATACTGAGTACAAAGTTGATCTGAGCTTTTATTTATTATAAACTTATTTATAGTAAATCATTTGTAAAATATTGATACATATTGTAATTCATTCATATTTATTTTCAGAATTTTGTTTACCTTATTACTTTGTCATTTGCAATGTCTAATTCAGATCTTTTTTTTCTTTTGTTTTAAGCCCTAAGAATGCTCTTCTTGGACAAATCCCAGATACTGGATTGTACTTTGATGTGGATGAGTATGAAGAGGTAAGACATATTGCTTTTAAAAGACATTAAACCATCGTAACTTTCTAGTTCTAGGTCATCTTTACATGAGACTGAACCTATAACCATCTCATGAGTAACATTAGCTTGCTCCACTTCAAAACTGTCGTTCTCAGCTTTTCTTAGTCACAGTCACCCAATTAGTCCTGATTTAATCCATCATCCTTTTTCCACCCACAATCTTTGTCGTCTTATCTGCTGTTTGTTCTCTTGATCAAGGCTGAGGAATGCTCAGGGATTAAGATTTTTCAGTCCAATACCTCCATCTACTTTGCAAACAGTGACCTGTATGTGAGCGCCCTCAAGGCGAAGGTGAGTCTAAATGCTTGATGTTATATGATTAACTAGTGTTTTAGACCGAATTCTTTTGTGTGTGCACGTGTTTTACTGTTTTGTCCTTGAGTATATTCTTATTGTGTGGAGAAAAGCTCCCATGAACAGCAAGTGTTTGGCCTCACAAAGGTCAGTGTATTTTGCAGATATTATAGTTGTGTTAATCTGTACATTGTGCTTTGTTTGACTACAGACCGGAATTGACCCGGCACAACTACTCACTTCCAGGAAATCACAGCTAAAATATGCGAAAAGAGACAACGGGGAGAGTAAGGCCATAAACCACGGCTCTCCACTGAAGAAACATGCAGTTGTCTTATTGGTACGTTTTCTTTTCTTTTCTTTCATCTGTGACTTTTACGTCAATAAAGTCTTATGCTTTACGTAGATATTTGAACCTCAGCGTGGGTTACATGTTGCTCCAGATTACTCACCTCTGAATTTTTCCATTGTTAGGATTTTTTTTTATGCATAAACAAATGTATGTTTGCAAGACAAACGTCATTTCAAATGACAAATTAAAGCATGCAATCTCGAAACTTCACCCCGGTTTCTAAAATGCGGCACTATAGCTTAATGTTTCTTCCTTGTAATGTGGTGGTTTGGTGATGCAACATTTCTGACCTGAAATGTTCTGTGGTGTCACAACAGGATGTGGAGCTAGGTGTCACTCACGAGGTGGTGAATGGGCTGCAAAAACAGATGCATGTGTACAGCAATGGCCAGACGACTGAGAACCACACTGAGTCTGAATCTGAGGATGACTTCTTTCTGCAGCGTCTAACCCCCATTCACTCCATCATCCTGGACTTTACTCCTGTTAACTTTATTGACTCTGTAGGAGCCAAAACCATTAAATCAGTAAGTTGATAGCTTTTATTCTCAAAGACGACACTTACCTCTGTAAAGACAGAACAGTGAGATCTGGCTTAATGCATTAGACCACATGCTGTGCTGTTACATGCTGACCAGCTTGCCATTTATTATTTCATCACTTGATCATTTCAATCAACTGAAAACAACTTGCACTAACATATCTTAAAATATGTCAGTGCCAATATTTTGTCTCAAGATGCACATCACCAGTAATGTTTGTTTTTTCTTTTTCTAAAGCACGTTTATAAAAGCTACTTAAATATCCCAGTTGAACTGAGGCCTAATCCTTTTCCATCATTGTTTGTGGTACAGATTAGACATGGCTTATTAAGAAAAGGTGTGTTATTACTTTCCCAGGTGATCCAATTTATGATATTCACCCCGGGGATGATAATACCATAGATCTAATGCGCTAAACAAACTGAACACCTTAGCAGCTGTTTCACAACACCTCTGCAACCACCCACAACACTGCAGAAATCTACTACAGAAATATTCAGTCATTTGTAGTTATACATTTTGCAATAGTTCTTCTTTGTTCTACAGGTGATCAAGGAGTATGCAACAGTTGACGTGAAAGTTGTACTTGCTGGATGTAGCAGTAAGTAATTAATTTGGTTTTTTTTTTTTTTTTTTTTAATGGATATACATTTCTATAATATAACAATGTTTTTTAAAACTCTATCAGAGTGCATACTTGCCCTATGTAGTAATTACATTTAGAAACATTTATATAATATAATTGAAGTTCAACAAAGTTATGATGAACATTAAATGTCTTTATGTAGGTTAAAGTTCATTCTGATATATTTGTTGAATGTGGTAAACATCTCCACCTAGAGTTGGCACTAATAAACGGTCATCTGGCCAAGCCAAACTGAAATGTAGGTTAACATTAATGTAACGAATGATTCTTTCCTAAGATCCTTACAAGACCTTTTATATGTTTGTGTTGTGCAGGGATCCTTCTCTCTGATCTCAGGACACTACAGTTCTTCTGTGAGCCTGTGACCTCTGACCTCATTTTCCCTACTATTCATGACGCAGTCTTGCACTGTAAACACAGGAAGGACCTCCCCATCTGTCCTGACATCCATTGAACACACAAACCAAACTGACATTTCAACTCTGTGTTGGAACCAGCACAAGTACTGTTACTTTAATGAGGTCACTTTAGGTTGGATGACACGATAACAAAAGGCTGGGAACGTTTTAGCAATGAACTGGCCAAAATGTTTTCAATGTGAACATACCAGCAAATGTTGGGCTTAATATCATTGGTGCTCTTGTTTTATTGCACTAGCCTTGATCTTAAGCGCTACCACAACTTGTTACGAATGACTATGATAAAACACTCTGTACCTTCAGTTCTTTTAAGTGCAATTAGGGTAGATGGATTCTTGACCGGTGTTTATTTTTTGGCACTCGCCTCTTGACATTCCAGTAAGCTTATTTTTAGGATAGAAATTGTTTTACAGTTGTACGCCCTGTGCTTGCGGTTTGTCACTACAAATTATTTTATTTTCACAGCATTTCATTTTTATTTACTTTCTTTTCCTCATCTGGCTGTAATATTCAGGAAAAAAAAAAAGCTTAATGTTACATATTATTTAAAACCTGATCTCCATTCAATCGAGACACTTTTGTTTAAAGATTTATCCAGGTCGCTCCAGGATTTCTTGGAGCCTACTGCAATTTATTTTTGTGGCTACATAGGACATTATTAATATAAAGGGGTCTTAGTTGATGATTATTGAAACAGCTGATTCCATGAAGTCTTGAAACTTAATTTCAGGTGTTTTTGTCTTTAGAACATTTACATGGAAAGCCCAAGAGGGCTGAGACTGTCTGACATGTTTGACACGGATATTGCCCATGAAATGTTCACTCCGAGCACTTTTTGGTTCTCAGCAAGTTTATAATATTCTAATATTACTAATATTTAGATGTTTCATTACAGTAATGAAGACCAAAAAGTTCAACAATCAGTTGCAACTGCATATAATGTAGTGCATTGTCTTTTTATGCTTTTGTGGATTTAAGGTATTTTTGTATAATAAATGCAAATCATGACTCTAAATTAAATGTTTTTTTCCTCAAACATGCCCTCTAGTTTGTATAATTACTAATTTATTACAGGCATAACTATCCCAATGCAGCAGAAAAATTATGAAACATTTAAAATATATATAGATAGGGCGTGCAGAATTATTAGGCATGTTGATTTTCTGATCATATTTTATTCCCAGGACTATTTTGCCAATTCCAAACCATATTAATCTTAATAACTACTAATAATTTTGTATTTAATCATTTATAAGTGATATATAATTGTTCATGAAGGCTGGAAATGAAAAATGTCTTATTTTCAGGTGTGCAGAATTATTAGGCAAGTTTTCTTTTACAGATAAAATAAGCCAAAAAAGAGATTTAACAAAGACTGAAAAGTCAAAAATTATTAAATCTCCATGAGAACAATGCAATACTAATGCAATATTAGAGATTGCAGTTAAGGCATGACCATTGGACAGTGAAATGCTCATTGGGTCAGACAAAAACAGGTGGAGAAGAAAAGACACATGTTAACTGCAAAAGAATGAAGAATTGTGGTGAAGAATTAAGTGTGAAACCATCAGGAACCCTTTAGTCTTCAGTGCCACCATTTTCCAGAACTGCAACCAACCTGGAGTCTCCAGAAGAGCAAGCTGTCAGGGTCTCAGAGACTTGGGTTAGGTAAAGAATCCTAAAAAAATGACCCTCTCTTAATAAGAATCATAAGCTGAAGTGTTGTGAAATACATGAAGACTTTTTTTATAGGCTTTATAGACAGACAGATTGAGAGTGACTCTTGAAGGACCAGCACCACATCCTCTTCTACCACTATTTGAAGAATTCATCATCTAGAATACGTTTTAATAAGTTTTGGGAGTTCATTTTTAGTCCATCTCTGCAAAACGGACTTTAGGAGATGGACTAAAAATAAACTCCCAAAACGTATTCTAGAATCCTAACCTAAGTCTCTGAGACCCTGACAGCTTGCACTTCTGGAGACTCCAGGTTGGTTGCAGTTCTGGAAAATGGTGGCGCTGGAGACTAAAGGGTTCCTGATGGTTTCACACTTAATTCTTCACCTTAATTCTTCATTCTTTTGCAGTTAACGTGTTTTTTCTTCTCCACCTGTTTTTGTCTGACCCTGCTGACTCAATGAGCATTTCACCGTCCAATGGTCATGCCTTAACTGCAATCTCTAGTATTGCATTAGTATTGTATCCTACTCATGGGCATTTAATAATTTTTGACTTTTCAGTCTTTGTTAAATCTCTTTTTTGGCTTATTTTATCTGTAATAGAAAACTTGCCTAATAATTCTGCACACCTGAAAATAAGACATTTTTCATTTCCAGCCTTCATGAACAATTATATATCACTTATAAATGATTAAATACAAAATCAATAGTAGTTATTAAGATTAATATGGTTTGGAATTGGCAAAATGTTCCTGGAAATAAAATATGATCAGAAAATCAACGTGCCTAATAATTCTGCACGCACTGTATATATAGAAATAGACGACATGTAGTATGGATAATGTTTTTATTTATTTTTTGTGATAATCACAGAAAGGTGCCAAAACACATGAAAACCCTTGAATTATCAGGCAGAAAACATTTAAGTGAGGATAAAGCACATAAGAAGAAAAACCCTTTTAGTTATAAGTCATGTAGCGAGGGGTGGCGCTGAACTTGGCGTAGGATTTGATGACCTTGTTCACAGCCTCCAGAAAGTCTTTCTCTGTGGCAATTTTTCTACGAGCTCTGATGGCGAACATCCCCGCCTCTGTACACACACTGCGAATCTCAGCACCTGAGAGGAGAATGTCCTGTTAACTATAGCTTGCAACAACAACATTGTTGAAAGCCTCCACATATGCGTCAGTTTAAGCCTATGCAAATGTAGTCTATTTAAATTGTGTGCTATTTGCAATGTTTGTCAGTAAGAACTCACCTGTGCTGTTAGGACAGAGACGTGCAAGAAGCTCGAAGCGGATATCTCTTTCCACACTCATAGAACGGGCATGAATCTTGAAGATGTGAGTACGTCCCTAGAAACAGAGCATTACATGCATTTACATATCTATCAGTTCAGAATGATGTTATATGATACCTGTCTTATTTTTTTTGTGTAAATGGTAGCTATTTTGTCGCTATTGTAGCGAACACTTACTTCCAAGTCAGGCAGGCTGAACTCAATCTTTCTGTCCAGACGGCCAGGTCTCATCAGAGCAGGATCCAGGGTGTCTGGTCTGTTGGTGGCCATCAGGACTTTAATGTTTCCTCTGGGATCGAATCCGTCCAGCTGGTTAATCAGCTCCAGCATAGTTCTCTGGACTTCATTATCTCCTCCAGCTCCATCATCAAAACGGGCACCTGTAAGAGGGCAGAGTAAGCAAAGTCAGACTTCACTGAGATCATAAAAAAAGCTGTTGTGACTGAGATGTTAAATGGATAGTCCATTTAAGATTCTGTCATGCATTCACCCTCATGTTGTTCCAAACCCATATGAATTTCTTTCTTCTGCTGAATGCAAAAGATATTTTGTAGAAAGTTTGGTTCCATTGAATGGACAAATATAAGTAATGTGTATAGATATATGTATATAGTAATGTATACGAAGATAAGTAAGAAGATAATTTGAAGATTGTTGGTAGCCAAACGGTTTCGATTCCCATTGACATTCATTTTATGAACAAAAAATACAATGGAAGTCAATGGGAACTGAAATTGTTTGGTTTACCAAGATTTTTCTAAATTTCTTTGTTTGTGTTCAGCAGTAGAAAGAAATGCGTACAGGTCTGGAACGGGTGAGTAAATGATGACAGAATTTACATTTTTAAAACTACCTTTATAATAAAACTTCTAATATTATAGTCGGATCTGGATTATAGATCCCCAGAGGAAGCTGAAATCATCCTATCCTGGCTGTATTCTTTACCTCCAATGGCGTCAATTTCATCAAAGAAGATCAGACAGGCTTTCTTAGTCCTTGCCATCTCAAACAGTTCACGAACCATCCTGGCACCCTGGGTTAGACACAAAAGCATGGTATTATATAGATCTTACATGCACACAATTACACATTTTTTTCTTCTTCTGAATAGAAAAAGCACTTACCTCTCCAACATACTTCTGAACAAGCTCGGATCCGATAACTCTTATGAAGCAGGCATCAGTGCGGTTAGCCACAGCTCGGGCACACAGGGTTTTCCCCGTACCGGGGGGCCCGAACAGCAACACACCCTTTGGAGGCTCAATACCCAGGTTCACAAAGCGCTCAGGCTGGAATTAAATAGATGGAGGTTGATTATAGAAACTATGTAGTATCTTAAACATCTACAGACATTTAATACCTTTGTGTATTTTTAACAGTACATTTGGATGCACTTATGACTCACATGGAGCAGAGGGGTCTCGACCACTTCTCTGAGCTTCTCGATCTGCTCTTTGCAGCCCCCAACATCACTGTAGGTCACATCAGGCTTCTCCTCCACCTGTTTATGTACAGTACATCATTATACCTACAGTATTGCCTTGATGATGTACATGATACTAAGCAACCTGAAAAGTTTCGTACCTGCATCATTGTGACAGTAGGATCGATTTTTGGAGGCAGTGGAATATGGATCTGATACTTGTTCCTGTCAACACTGTTAATAGATACACAACACCCCTTTAGATCAGATGCTACTCTGTAACATACATAAATGAATGATCCATCATTTCCTGCTTACCCAACCCTCATTCCTTCTTCAATGTCAGTTGGTGCGACCTGATCGCTCAGGTCCACCACAAACTTGGCAAACTGTTTCACATTAATTATATACTTTGGATCCTCCGAGTCAGCATTGATTATCTTTGTGCATCTATGAACAAGTAAAAAAATATGCAGATTAGTATCATATCATTCAGCCACTTTGTTACACACTCCCATTCTAATTTTCAGCATCATTACTCCAGTCTTCACTGTCACATGATCCTTCAAGAAATTACTAATATGCTGATTTTCTGCTCAAGAAACATTTCTTCTTATTAATATTGAAAACAGTTGTGCTACTTTTGTTTCAGGATTCTTTGACAAATAGAAAGTTCAGAAGAACAGCATTTATTTGAAATGAAAATCTTTTGTAACAATGTCTTTACTGTCACTCTTGATCAATTTAATGCATCTTAGCTATAAAAAAAAAGAATGCTAATGTATTTCAAAGCACATAATCTATTCATTTTCCAATAAATCTGAGGTCAACCCTTAATAACCCTACATGTTTTTGTCGTCCTCTCATACCTGGCCACTTGCAGAGGCTGTTCACTCTGTAGAGTCTGTTTGTCTGCAGCCAGATCCCATAGTGCTGGAGGAGCCAGACCTGTATCAGACTCTTTAATACCTGTTAAGACACACAAAACACAGCATCAGTGCATTTGTTTTACTACGTATTGATCCACAAAACCAGTTCCCCAAACCACAATGACAGTGCACCTACCAGTGAGCTCATTTATTTTCTTCAGAAGCTGTTGAATATCATCTTCTACTTGTTTAATCTGTCTGGAATATGTGCTTTGGCCCTATTCACACACACACACAATTATATATAGATAAATATCAATGAAGTCTGAAAGCCAAATCAGGCATTATTCTGTAGTAGGAATACTTACATAGGTTTTCAGGAGTGCAATATCTCCTTCATCCAAAGCTGAGAAATAAAACAGATCAAGATCAATAAATGAGATATGCATATGCCACATGATTAAAGATTACTAAATCACCCAAATCAGTCAAGATAGTCAATTAAGGCGTTTATTATTCAGTAAAAAGTTTGTTCAGGTCAACACAGACTTTACACAGTAATTAGACATTTGCCAAGTCATATTATGAACGTGCCAGAGCAAATAGGTGGAATAATAACAATCACATAACATTAAAATAGATTTAGCTTAGACGATTCGGATTTTGTTGACAAATTGTAACTGTTGTGCGGCTAGTCAACAAATGCTAACTTGTCTGCTAATTCGTTTAATTTAAATTTCAACCGAAAGTCATCGCAAATGATACCTCGAATTGGTTTGTCCTCTTTTTCCTCTTCTTTAACTTTGCGTTGTTCGGTTCCTAAATAATCAGGCATGACTGCTTTCTTTCTTTGAAATAGACTCGGTTAATGACTGTAGAGGCGAGATTACACAGCAGGTTTTCAGACGACAGTCACAGGCGCTTTTGTGTTCCGGTGCATTAGGAACAGGAAACTGAGTTTACATTTCAACATAAAAGTCAGACCCCCACCCTCTATATTCTTTATATTGAACCAAAAATGTTATGGTCGTACAGACAGTAAGATAGCTTTTAAGTACTTATGTACTTAATTTTGCATTCGGCTTCTTTGACTTGACTGCACTGGCAGGACACATTGCGGGACTCTTGTTTTAAATCATAACCCCGCCTTGTTTGCCTTTAGCCATGTTATTGTTTTTATATCACAAATCTTCCACGGAGGGATTAATATTTCTTCTTTATAGTAAGTAAATTATTTGGTTGTCTTTAAAATGATATATACCTCGCAGTAAACACCTTGCCTTCTGTTATTGCGTTTATCTTAAGCTAGTTAACTGGCTAACTTAGCTTCAAACACTGGCTGCATTTTTGGCTCTTCCTTGTCGATGTCTAAATAAATACTTCTTGATATGGTCTTTGTATTTATTAGCGTATTGAGTACATGTATAGCCAGAAAGACCTCTTAAAACCTTCAATGGGGCTTGTGATAAGAGTGTTGTGATCCACAGCTAAATGTTTTAATTACTAATATGATGAATCTTTCCATTTTCCAGATCCAAGAATGCATCCATCACACCAATGCCTTAAGTGATCTGTGCTGTCAGGTAAACAAACATGTCTGTTTCTGCTCAAGCACAATGGTATATTGTATTTTAAATGCAAAAACATTTCTTCTGTTCAGCATATGACATAAACCTATGGTATAGTCATTGTATTTGAAATGCAATTACATTTCTTCTCTTCAGTATGAACGACATGAACCTCAGCCCAGTGGGCATGGACCAGCTCAGTGTGCCCGTGAGTGCAAGTCACCTCGGCCTCCCCACATCCCCAACCCACAATCCCATCACCGCTCAAGGTCAGAACTTAAATGCCTCTTAGATGTGTATACATTGGCATGACATTTGTTTGGTACGGTGTGGGAAGTCGGGTGTGTGGAGAAGTAACACTATCTGGTTTTATTTCAGGCATGCCAGTCGCAATACCCAGCTTGGGTCCATCACTTGGGCCTCTTCCTTCTGCACTGTCCCTGATGTTACCCATGGGTCCTTTAGGGGACAGAAGTGTTATGTGTGGCCTTCCAGAGAGAAATTATACATTACCACCTCCTCCATACCCGCACCTGGAGAGCAGCTACTTCAGACATATCCTTCCAGGTAATGTTACATAAAACCTGTAAAGATACACTAAGATACACTTTAAACCAAGGGCTGACAATCTTTCCAGACCTAGGGATTTTTTTATGAACTAACATATCTCTACAAACTTTGCAAGGATCCTG
This sequence comes from Rutilus rutilus, assembly GCF_951802725.1. Taxonomy (NCBI): domain Eukaryota; kingdom Metazoa; phylum Chordata; class Actinopteri; order Cypriniformes; family Leuciscidae; genus Rutilus; species Rutilus rutilus. Next base: position 11,781,087 of record NC_140212.1, on the reverse strand, counting down.
GATTCATTGTGCCACTTTATTGTCAAACAGAGAGAGAGAGAGATTTATGTTTGTTGAATCACTCAAAGATGAAAAAAAAAAACAGTATTAGACTATACATTTTAAAATGTGCTTAATTTGCTCTATAGCTTTATCTAACGTGTGTGTGTGTGTGTATCTCATATAACATATATGACTTCTGTGAAAATACATTTTAAAATAAGGTGGAGAGCAAATTAATTTTTATCATTTATGTTGACAGGAATACATTTTTATTGGATATAATATTTCTGCCAACGATACATTTTATATAAAGCTATAGAGCAAATTAATCATATTTAAAATACATTTTTAAATATAGAAAATTAATATTTTTAAAATGTTATATTCAAGTAAAGCTTTAGATAATCTAATTTGAAATACGTTTTTATAAATTCTATATTTTAAAATGCATTTTATATATGCTTAATTTGCTCTAAAGCTTTATTTAAAATGTATTGTTGGCATATAAAATATATCCTATAAAATATTTTATTTCTTCTAAAATACATTTTAAAAAGCAAATCAAGCACATTTAATATTCATTTAGAATTTTTGTTTGTCAGATCACTGACCCTGTGCAGTACCTTCATGGAACGCCAGGGGGCGTTAAATCTATGTAATATCTGTGTTAGTACACCAATGAATCAAATGAATGAAATCTGGCCTTTTCTTATCTCTTTAGGTATTCTGTCATATTTGGCAGATCGTCCCCCTCCCCAATACATTCATCCCAGCAGCCTTAACATGGATGGGACTCTTTCCGTATCCAACAACAACCCCTCTGGCTTAGACCCGTACAGCGGCCCTGGTGGCCCTCTAGAACAAGGCCTGGTGACCTTAGACATACGGCAGGTGGGAGGCCAGGCTGATCTCCATCAGGGAGGTTCTCACGAAGTGCAGCTGGATGCCACTGGACTAACCATGGAGTCACGTGTCAGTAGTCCGATGTCTCCTGATGGAATGGAAGAGGACTTGGCCACCATGGAAGGTGTTGTGGTGGCAGAGACCCAGCAGCAGCTGGGTTCCAGACCTCAGCGTCATGAGGGTTTGACAGGTGTGGATTCTTCAGGAGGTGTTATGCCCCTGCATGGAGCAGGGCTGGAGCTGATGGAACAGGAGCACATGGGTGGCCGAGTAGGAACCAGAACTGCAGGGGCAGGCGGACCAGGGACGCTGGGTGAAGCCTTGCACTCCACTGGAGAACTAGAAACGGTATCTCTACACGGACCTTCAGGTATGGGACTCGAGCCTGTCAACGTGTCACCCATCACTGCAGAAGTGTCTCTTGGGCCGGACAACAGCCTGGTGCTGGTGAACTCTACATTACAACTAGAAGACTCAACATCTAATAAGGAAAACATGGCCACTGCATTCAACATATGTAAGTTTTACTTGGTGATTTTGAATTATGCAATGTTTCGTTCCAATTTCATGCGTTTTGTTTTCATTTAGGGTGCACTTTATGTGAGCAGTCATATCCTTCGGACTGCCCTGAGCACGGACCAGTCACATTCATCCCAGACACACCAATTCAGAGCAGAGCTCGCCTCTCTCTTCCCCGCCCCCTGTGCCTCCGCATTTCTGTTGCTGATGAGCCTATTGGTAAGTGCAGTTTTGCTTTTTTGCTTTAAGTTCAGTCCTTAAACACTGAAACTGTCAATCTGGCTGAGTCAGCATATATTAAGACTTCTGAACTATCCGACAGAAACTGATGCTTTGTGTACAATTATCAAAATACAATTATAAATAATCACTAACATCAGCCAATAATCTACATGGTACCAATAAATTATGCACCTAGTTGTATAGCATCTTATTGCTGGTAAAACTTAATCAAAAACAGCTTACTACTTTCCATTTTTTGAAGATGTTTGGGTGAGTGACATTATCAGTTAGCTTGTTAGATGTAGTTAATGGGAAGTGAAGTCCGGTTGCTTTTGAAAACTGAAGATTTAGTTTGCATTGCTAAAGGTGTTTTTTGTTTTCTGCAGGGGTGTTTGCTAGAGAGACTATACCCTCCAGGACCTGCTTTGGGCCGATGGTTGGACAGCACTGTAGCAGTGTAGAACTTACAGACTGGTCTGACAAGGACACCCCTCAAATATGGAAGGTCCTTGCCATATTTCTAAATATATGTGAATTAAATTGGCTAAACATTTTTACTTCTTTAATCTTTACTTATACAAGTTTGGGGTTAGTATGTGTTTTTTTATTTTTTTTTATAAAGAACTTAATACTTTTATTTAGCAAGGATGCTTTAAATTGATCAAAAGTGACACTAAAGTGTAAAGACATTTATATTCTATTTCAAAACTTATTATTCATCAAAGAATCCTTAATGTTCCACAAAAATACTAAGCAGCACAACTGTTTTCAACATTGATAATAGTATAGAAATGTTTCTTGAACACCAAATCAGCATATTAGAATGATTAATGGAAATGGAAATTGTTGTATCATTTTCAAAATATGAAAATATGTATTGAAAATATAATGTTTTTACGGTATTTTGGTTAAAAAATTGCAGCTTCGGTGAGCATAAGAGACTTTTGCATGGTAGCTAAATAGCCTCATCTACATGTTTTATTCACTATTACACTGACATATCATGTTGTAATCCCAAGAATGGCTTTAACAGTGTCTTTAATCTAATGTAGATGTTCCATAACGATATCCAAGAGTTCTGTATTGTGACGACAGATGAGCATGAATGCAACTGGATGATGTTTGTACGGAAAGCAAGGTAACCGCCTAATTTTATCCTTAAAAAACCTTTCCCCATATCACTTAAATCAGGAAGCTCTATATTGAAAATCATGCATGGTATGAAAACAATCAGGTAGTTGCAAACTAAAATCGATTCTATTTGCAGGACTACAGAGGAACAGAATCTCGTGGCATATATTGACAACGGGAAACTTTATTTCTGCACATCCAGAGAGATTCTGCCAGATCAGGAGCTACTGTTTTATTTTAGCAGGGACTATAGCAGACAACTAGGTGGGACTTCCTCCAGCATGTCCTAAACAGGAAGATAACTGTACCGAATATCCATATAAGATCGATTCAATGCTGCTATGTCTGTATCTTTTCAGGTGTACCCAGAGTGCCAGAGGGCCAGATATGTCATTGTGGAAAAGAGTGTGCCTCTTTCACAGAGTTTAAATCTCACCTCAGCAGCCATGCCCAGAGCCATAGCCCCACCCAGGACCATTCCGCTCACACTACACACAGCCAATCCCAGTCGCAGGAGAAGGTGATCAATGAGCCGTCCCGGTCCGCTTCCTCCCCACAATGGCAGTGCCACTCAGACGTGAATGAACATTCCAGCAGCAACGGGCACGGTCGCGAGAGGAAGTTTAAATGTAGCATGTGCACACGAGCGTTCACTACGTCCACTAAGCTAAACGTGCATTTCATGGGCCACATGGGCATGAGACCACACAAGTGCAGCTACTGCAGCAAAGCCTTCAGTGATCCCAGCAATCTCAGAAAACACCTGAGAATCCACACAGGTACATGTGCATGTCTAGATGTTTACGTATGAAAATTGCATTTGAAATGGTTATAATCTGTTTTTAATTCAATATAAAATAAAAATGGATCTTACCTTTTTAAGTTCCTATTTTTTATTCAGTCCAAAGTGGGAAAAAGGTCTTCATCAAATTGTAATAACAAGCTATATCAATATAATAACTAGGTAATAATAATTTTTGAATGCCAGTTCATGATGTTTTTAAATTAACTTTTGAAATGAACATCAAGTTGAGAACCACTGTTAGCTTGTTTTTAATTAGCCAAAGAAATACTCTGTCATCATTACTGTTGTGCTCATAAAATATATATATATATATATATTTTTTTTTTTGCTGCAGGTCAGAAGAACTTCAGGTGTACAGTATGTGGGAAGTCTTTCACTCAGAAAGCGCATGTGGAATCTCATATGGTTATACACACTGGTGCCAAGAACATTAAATGTGACCATTGTGACAAGATGTTTGTGCGGAAACAAGATCTCAAACAGCACATGTACTCACATTCACTGTAAGGCTGTATTTCATATTTTATTTTAAATATATATTAAAAATCTAATTCGAAATAATTATTATATTATATAAATAACATATATTAATAGAAAATATAATTAATATAAATATTACGGTAACTATTAGTACATTTCATGATCCAATCAAATCCTGATGAATAAACTAGTCCTGCCCTACATTATTTTTCTTGTTGAATAATGTTTCATTCTGAACTTTCATATGTGACAGTACGGATGTGAAATAGGTTGAGAATGCTGTTTCATGTTGACTTTAATAATCTCCATTATTCTAATAGCAACCTTGCTTTTTTTCTTTGCTTATCTTTTCTCTATTTCAGAGACCGCCAGATAACCTGTCCAAAGTGCGACAAACAGTTCTTGAAGACCGACCATCTCAAAAAACACTTAAACTCTCACGACGGGAAACGGGACTTCATCTGTGAAAAGTGCAACAAGGGCTTTCTCACTAAATACCACCTCACACGCCACCTCAAAATCTGCAAGGGTCCAAAGATCGGTCGAGGCGCAGCGCAGGGTGAGGATGGGGAGGAGGAGGAAGATGATGAGGAAGATGAGGAGGAGGAAGATAGGGAAGTTGAAGGACAGATCAATCCAGCCAATGAGGAGGAGTGTGGAATAGGCATGGGAGGATATACTTCTGAAAAAACAATGTAACTTTACTCTTAACAAACCAAGCCTTGTATAGCCTGTTTGTCCTTTTTCGTGTATTCTTGTTCTGCCAGCAGCCTGGTATTCCTGTTGCCAAAATTTATCCCTATGTCACCTGGCCAATAGAAATGAAATTAGATTTAAATGAGAAAAATAATGTTACTTGTTTTCAAGTCAGCTGTCACAGTTAAATTGATAAATTACTTGTCTAAAAATGAACAAAAGACATTGCCTTTTTGTAATACATTTTTTTGTTATTGCATAAAATATTGGTTTACAGTGCACATTTGTTTTTGTTCAACGTGTTTGTTCAGTTAACTTGTTCACAGCAGCCATGCCTTTTCTATATTCTGTATTTATATTGTAAATAAACGAATATTAAATTTTGCATGCAAACATTGTCGTTCATAATGAAAATAATATGCATTATAAATGATTGTTTCTAAATGAAAAATTATAATATTCTAGTCTATAATGCAAATGAAAAGCTATGGAAGCTTGTTTCCGCCAATGAATAATAAATAAATAATAATAATTGCGACTTTTTATCTCACAATTCTGACTTTTTTTCTCACAATTGCGATATATCAAGTCAGAATTGTGACTTTTTTTCTCACAATTGCGAGATATGAAGCATATTAGACATTCTCTGTATGAAGTCAGAATTGTGAGAAATAAAGTCGCAATTGCGAGATATAAAGTCAGAATTGCGTGTTATAAAGTCGCAATTCTGGGAAATAAAGTCGCAATTATCTTTTAAAATGTTTTATTTTGTGGCGGAAACAAGCTTCCATAAAAAGCAGATGTTGCTCACGACAGGGTTTTTGTCGGTACACGATCCGTTCCACCTGCACGATCCGTTTCACGCATGCGCGTAATTACGTACGTTAAATAACAAACGGGGTCTTATGGACGTATTTTGTTATTCTGTGCCGTGATGAAGACAGAAATATTATGTCGGTGCCTGTAACAGTTTTATACACTGCTGTCACGTTATTTGAGCTGTTTCTGGATGAAGGCAGACTGCTGACAGTGAGTCGTGTTGACAGAGTTCAGGGAAAACTTCCTAATGTCAAGTTTAAAATGAATACGTGCTTAAGGTGCGTGACAAACACACGCGCACTTCAGTTAGTGCGATTCAAGTGTTTACATGGTTAAAAACGGCGTACGCCACCTGTTTTAATACGATTATAGTTTATGCGATTATGAGCTTATCACATTATTAAGTATTGTGTTTACATGAAGTAAAGCATAATCGCAATATTGCTAAAATCCCATTATACGCATGCGTAGAACGGATCGTGCAGGTGGAACGGATCGTGTACCGACACCTGCGCATGCGTAGAACGGATCGTGCAGGTGGAACGGATCGTGTACCGACAGTTTTATTGGTAAATGTTCAGTGACGTAAGCCTACGTCGCTCCCTTTGACACAGTATCACGTTAAGACCGGAGCAATCGATCCAGAGCTGCACCCGTGTGAACCCCTTCATCCCATTTTCTGCACAGGCTTGGAATTGTTCTGTTGAAACAGCTCGTGGTTAATCTATCTTTCACCATGGCAACGTCTGTTAAACTGAATACCGGGGTAGATATGCCCATCGTCGGGCTGGGCACGTGGAAGGTACGGTGTGGTTCATTTTATGAACGATCGTGTTACATTACATAAGTGCATTCACTTAGCTGGCACGTTGCATGGGGAATTCATCCCCAAAAAGTTTTTAAAATGCATGCAAAAGTGAAATTAAAAAGACGAATTATTAGGATTTACACGAGGCTGCAAAAGTACGAAATGAATCGTCTAATGTTGTGTAATTCAGAGGAATGAAGTTGCCTCGGCGGTTATGAAAAGTTTAGTTGTTTTACGATTTGAAATGATGGCCAATAAGCTACATTGCGCAAGTTCGAAATATGAATGTTTGTGTCTAGAGAAAGTAGTTTGGTCATAGTGACTAAGCAAGTTCACCGATATCAGTCATGTGCGTATCTTTAACTGATAACATTCAGTAAGTCTTTGTTTTGTAGATAAGATGAGATTTTGTGAGGAGAATTTATATTAAAGTGTCTAAAGAACAAAGACCTTTGTTCTTCATAGGCAGAATCATGTTGGAAAACACTATAATACACAATCAGCAGTTTTAGTCTTAGTGCACTGCTTTTTCTTTTGTTTTTAATTTTCTTCCTCTTTCTTGTAATTTCCGTTTTGCTTCTCTTCCTATGATTTTCTGTACGTTTTTCTGCCCTTTACTTTCCCTTATTTTCCATTCATTTTCTTTCCCATTTTCCCTATTATTACCATTTTTCCTTTCCTTTCCTTTCACCCATCCATTCCATTTCCCCCTTTCCTTTCCTTTCTTTTCCTTTCCTTTCATTTCCTTTCCTTTCCTTTCCTTTCCTTTCCTTTCCTATTTTTTGGTGCCTAAATTCTGTTGTATTCCCTCCAGTCTCCTCCAGGTAAAGTTGCAGAGGCTGTGAAGGCAGCCATCGCTGCGGGTTACAGACACATTGATGGAGCCGCAGTGTACAATAATGAAACGGAGGTCGGAGAGGGAATTCAGGCCATGATAAAAGATGGTGTGGTAAAAAGAGAAGAACTGTTTGTGGTCAGCAAGGTATGTCAATCTGCACCATTTACCTCAAGAATTTGATTGACAAATGGAAGGTTACTGCTTATTTAGTAGCTTTATGATGAAGTGAATACACTGCATGTAATTTTGATTCACAGCTTTGGTGCACCTTTCACGAGAAGGCCTTAGTAAAGGGAGCTTGTCAGAAGACTTTAAGTGACTTAAACCTGGACTACCTGGATCTTTACCTGGTTCACTGGCCAATGGGCTTTAAGGTGATTCTCCTTCTCTAAAGTCCTGTCCGTCACTCATTCATGTCTAGCATTCAGTGTTGATCTCCATAATGAAAGCTAAGATCTCACCATAACACCATTCAGAAATGCATTGTCATCATTGCTTTTCAGTCTGGGCCAGATCAGTTTCCATTGGACATTGAAGGGTTAACCATCGGCGATGACACCAATTTCTTGGACACCTGGGAGGTAAGAAGACTTTTTTTAGATCTTAAATCTTTAAAAAAGATTTTAAAGTTACCTTTCACATTTATTTGTACGAATTAATCTGTTTTACATATACTGCATCATTATAAGAACTGCTTTACATTGTAATGCCAGTGTATATTGGCTAATCTTTTTAGCTCTATTTAATTAATTATAGTTATGGCATGATAATTGTGCTGTAGGCCATGGAGGAGTTAGTGGATGCTGGGTTGGTCAAGGCAATTGGCATCTCCAACTTTAATCGAGAACAGATCGAAGCCATCCTGAATAAACCAGGACTCAAGTACAAGCCTGCCAACAATCAGGTTGGTACCGGTACTCTTTAAAGGGAGTCAGTGTGGTTTAATTCGACAATTATAGATGGAACAAGAAAGGCCAGCATTTATCAGAGATCAGCATTTCGCCTCCAGCAGCTTTGTAATGCAATTACTCCTTTAATTTCCTGCTACTTGTCCAGAACAGGCACAGTTATTTGTCTGGATATAGTCTTAAAATATCATTAGGACACTGCTTGCTTTGTGGTTGGCAGGCATAATGATTATTTTGGGTTAGGCTTTTATTACAGGGAAGACAAGAATAACTTTTTGTATCAATAATATGATATTGAACTTTTGATATGTATTTTATTCATTTAAATGTTAGCACATAGTTAAAGACACCTAATCTTGTGGGACCAAAAATCATACTGATCCCAAAGTTTTGAATGGTAATGTGTGTGTGTGTGTGTGTGTGTGTGTGTATTATTTTTTTATGAATCTTTATAGAATTTTATGTATATATTTTTCCCTCTTCAGGTTGAGTGCCATCCATATCTGACTCAGGAGAAGCTGATTAGCTTCTGTCAGTCCAAAGGCATCACAGTCACTGCTTACAGTCCTCTAGGTTCTCCAGACAGACCTTGGTAGGCAGCCGTTCCCACATGTTGATGCTTTGTTGCATGTGACATTTATTTGCTGGGAAGGTTTAAGTTGCAGTTGGTGACTTTATAATTTGTTAAAATGAATAACACCGGACTTTGTCTCAAACTTAGGGCTAAACCTGAAGATCCCTCTCTGCTTGATGACCCAAACATTAAGGCCATTGCAGAGAAGCACAAAAAGACAACCGCCCAGGTAAGGAGACTTTCATCTTAGTTATGTCATAGCTTGTTATTGATTCATGTAACAATGTCAATTTGACATCAATGTACAGGTCCTCATCCGCTTCCATATTCAGAGGAATGTCATCGCCATCCCCAAGTCTATCACACCTCAGCGTATTCAAGAGAACTTTCAAGTAAGTTCATCATCAGAGGTCATTAAGGTCATGGAATCACAACGCTCCTTGTATTTTCATTTTTTTTGTCTATATTCACAGGTTTTTGATTTTGAACTGAGTGAGGATGATATGAAGACCATTAAGGGCTTCAACAAGAACTTCAGGGCTTGTCCAATGCATTGGTGAGTATGTTTCACAGGGTTCCCAAGGTCATGCTCAACTGGGAAATATTAGGAATTTAATATAAATGATTATGTTTATGGTCGGTTCTGAAATGTGTAATAAACTAGAAATTGCTGTTAGGGAGTTCAATCTCAAAAATCAGTATCCAGTAAAAGGGATGGGAACCCTGGTTTTACTCTATATGAAAAGGAAAGATAATATTATATTATAATCAATAATGATAATTTATTTATCATTAAACTTAATGTGATTCTCTCGCAGGGGTGTGAAGCACAAAGACTACCCGTTTAACGCTGAGTATTAAAAGAAGACAACTCAAAATATGCTGTTTGATGAAAATAAGTTCCTCTCTTCCAGAGAATGCTGTTGTCATTGATCAGTGTGAAAATGCTCTTCATTTTGCATTACGAAACTTGTCACTGAGAAATTTCCTTACAGTTCATCCTTGATATGTGATTTACAGGTTTGCTTCTAATGAATGTGTTTTTTTGTTTAGTTTTTTTAAACCATAGACATGGAGGTTAAATTTGTTAATGCATTGACAATTTTAAGCTATTACTACTTTAGTGTACACATGGAAATGTTAAAAAGGCTCATGACAAAACAACCCAAATGAATCATTATAAACATATGCACTAGTAACTTTTTTTATTTGAACAATGTCACACATTTTGCACAATTGGGCAGATGACAAGAGAAAGTATTGGTCCTGAAAATATTTTTTTTATATGCACACTCCTTGTTTTCAAAATGACAAAAAAGCACTTCCAGTTTGTAAGAGCAGCTCTGTTTACAATATATTAATGTATGCTTTGAAAGCCCAAATAAAGCTCTGCGTCAAACAGCTCTCTGGCTTATGTTTTTAAAATGTGAAGAAAATGTCTTTAACAACTCGCTTGACCTTTACTTTTAACCACATTAGTCCTTTAAATGCCTGTATTACACTTGAATAAATGCTGATAATGTGGGTTTGCTCATAACATACTTCATTCACATACTTCATTTATCCCCAATGGGAAATGCAGGAGTCATATTTAAAATCAGTTAATATGCAGACAGCAAACAGCATTTACTAAAGCTTCAGAATTCTGCATTCAGTGGATAATCCTTATGCTTGGAAGCCCTGCAATAAAACGGTAAAGGAGGATTTTAATTGATTTAATACTACACCAACGGATACAAAGTCCACTGAAAATGTTCATAATGATGACTCACCATTCCAGCATAAAAGCCCTCCAGTTTCTGTTAAAACTCAGGATAGTGTTCATCTCCTCTTTACTCAGCTCAAAATCAAAGACCTGCGGGAATAAAATAACTAAATCTTGATTATACTGTGTATGTTAACCATCATACACTTCAACCATCATAACTGATCAGGTTATATTCTTGTATATTAGTACTGGTGCAACATGTAGGACGCATGCAAAGTACATGGTTTAATTAAAATGAAGACTACCTTGAAATTCTCTTTGATTCTGTGGGGGTTTACAGATTTGGGAATGACCACAACATTCCTCTGCATGTGGAACCGGATTAGGACCTAGAAAAAAAGTTCCCTGTTTAGTCTTATGATGGAGGAATGCATTAAAAGTGTGTAATGCAAATGTTTTAAGGGTCGTCTTACATTCAGCTGACAAGTTGAATTCTAGGTTTATATATACATAACATGAACTAACATGAATAAAACAAACGTGCAAGTTTACACCTACCTGTGCTGTGGTTTTACCATGCTTATCTGCAATGGCCTTGATCTTTGGGTCCTCCAGCAGTGATGGTTCATCTGCCTTTGCCCTAAAGAAAGTCAAATCTGTTGTAATGTATAGGCCAATACCATATTTTATATAGATAGATAAATATATAGTGTTAGTAAAAGTTACTTTTAAAAGTAATGTGTTATAATATTGCATTACTCTAAAAAGAAACTAACTTTTTATGGAAAGTTATGGAAAGCCGTACAAAAAATCTCTTAACATTACGGGTTATGTTACGTACAACTCTTTGATTTGAATGTTTTTTTGTTACTTTTGTGCTTTTTTTTGTCTGTTCCTGTGCACACAGTTCATTCAGTAGTTTAAAAAATGTTTAAGCAAATTATTTACATTGAAAAGTAACATGCATTACTAGTAACTGAAATACTAGTAATGCATTACTTGTCAAATCAAAAAGTAATTTGATTACGTAATCCAATTTACTTGTAATGATACCCCCAACTTACCATGGTCTGGTTGGAGACCCCAGAGGACTGTAAGCGGTGACTGTGATTCCTTTGGACTGACAGTAGTTAATCAGCTTCTCCTGAGTCAGATATGGATGGCACTCGATCTGGAGATGAAAAGCAATTTTTGAAAAGATTTTGGCACTTAAACTTGAACAACAAGTCTTGATCAGTTTCAAATTCTTCAGATGTATTGGTTGCAACCAACACAATACCTGGTTGTTGGCAGGTTTGTACTTGAGTCCTGGTTTATTCAGGATTTTTTCAATCTGATCCCGGTTGAAGTTGGAGACACCGATGGCCTTGACCAACCCAGCATCCACTAACTCCTCCATTGCCTTTGTGAGAACAATTTGACACTAAAGTAACCAGAAACTTTTCTTTGATCAACTATCAAATGTGAGCCTGAGTTACAGGAATCTCACATTCATTTTGTTTTTATTCTACTACTTATTACCTCCCATGTTTCCAGAAAGTTGCTGTTGTCTGGAATTACATGGCCATCCTTATCGCATGGGAAAAGCTCCTTTCCAGGCTGCCAATTTGAATACACAGATCAGCATAAATAATAATAAATATAGCATCATATAAACAGTACATTCTTGTTTAGTACTACCTTAGTGCCCATGGGAAAGTGCATTAGGTAGAGATCAACGTAGTCCAGTTTGAGGTCACTTAGGGTCTTTTCACAAGCTCCTCTTACCAAGTGTTTCTCATGGTAAGTGCACCACAGCTTCAAAAGATACAGGATTTAGTTTTGCATTTGTTTATGGCCAAAGTCCCTTTCATATGATGTATTTGTTAAGCTTTTTTCTACAAGATTTATTGTTCAAAAAAAAGTTCTAACCATGACTTGCATTTCAGTAATTATTAATTAGGGCGTAGCATAACAGTGCATTACAACACACACAACAATACATGTCATATAAATGCACAACTGTGTATGATCTTTGACATGATTCATGCTGTGTGAAATTACAAGGCACATGACTGGCCATATAAGACCATGTTTCCTGTCATGTGCCTCTGAGACAAATCTTAAAATTAAAATGTGCTACTACCTTGCTAACAATGAAAAGGTCCTCTCTCTTTACCACTCCTTGGTTAATCATGGCATGTACACCGTCTCCAACTTCATTCTCATTTTCATAGACAAGGGCCCCATCAATGTGATGGTAGCCGGCCAGAATGGCTGCCTTCACAGCCTCTGTTACCTCACCTGGAGCAGACTGGAGCAGGTTTCAGAATTTTTATATTAAATCTTATCTTAGTAGACTTTGCAATTATTATCAAATCTCTCAAATTGGAGAGAGAAAAAAATCAAGTAAAAAGAAAAGCATTATTATTCATAAAAGAATGGTTTAAAATAAAAGAATAAACCTCTAGTGTTTAATTGGCAAACAACAATAAAAGCAACAGCAGAAAAACAAATATTTAGGCTACCATAATTAATATCATATAGAATCAAATTGTACTGTACAGAAAAAAGAAAAACGTAAATACTCACCCTCCATGTTCCCAGTCCAACAATGGGCATTTTAGCTCCATTATTGAGAGTTACAAATGTCATGGTGACTTTTAGTATAGAGCCCTTATCAGATATAAAATAAAGCACTTGTTAGTCTGCACACTGTCGCAGCTTTCTCACTCTGCAGAAGCCTGTTCTTTAGAAGCTTTTTTATGATACAGGTTTGTATGTGAATTTGATTGGTCAGGTCTGGAAACGCCCCTTTAAGAGGGTGATGCAGTTTCTCAATCCTACCATCATTCCAGCCTTATTAGACATTCTCTGATTCCAACATAAAGCAGACTTGCTTGTAGTTCAGAGATTTTTAAAGAAAAGTAATTAAAATTTGAAAAAAAAAACAAAAAGTAATTGATTTAAAGAAAAAAATCCAAACAGATTTGAGATTGTGTTTGATTTTTAAAACATGTGAATGGCATGATATATCATTTAATAACAATTTAACAAATGCATCTTTGATTGTTATTTTGTACAATATAACACATTTATTTATTTAGACAGTTTTGAAATTGTTTATGATTTTTAAAACGGGAATGACGAAATATAACTGTAATTATTTTGTATAGTTATAGTATAATACTTTATTTATTTATTTTATGAAAAAAAGAAAGAAATTTAGACCTAAGCTTTAACTTTGAAACTGTATTCCTGGTTGTTACCAGAGCTGTTTTCACATAACTGTCAACCCTGAAATCCAAAAATAAGTGACTAGTCATATAATGATGCGTGGTAAATCAACCAATCCTGTACAACAAAAATGAGCGATTTAACATGCAACTCATGACATGTGCACTTCTTTACTTCAATGACAGTTAAATTACTACATCATGGATAATGGATTCCCCAAACAAGAAGAGCACTTGGGTGAGAGTTCATAACAGATATTCTGCAAGTGTTTGTAATCTAGTTTTCTTTTTCTCTACAGATGTTTGAATGAAATCTTTAGATGCCTAACGAACAATTGATTGTTGTAATATTTAGACTGAAAGATCAACCAAACCCACTGATTTTGTGTTATAATTTTATTTTGACTGTCTTAAAATTACATTTTGTTTCATTAGTGTCAGAAGCAGTCCCAGAATTGATTAGTTATAGACATAAAGTCCAGCTAATTCTTGGACTGGTGCCTGTTTCTAAAGACTGTAAGGAGGTCATCATTAGTCAGTCAGATCACCTAAAGTCGCTTCTTGAGCACCACAAGAACCTTGGACATCTAGATACCAAGAATTTGATCAAGTCTGTTACATTAGCTACCGTTTATAACAGTTGTCTTTCATATTGTGATAACCTCCATTGCAATTTTTTCCAGACAGCCCATGAGTGCTGGAAATTGCATCCTGTCCAACTCTCTAAAGCAGGTGACTTCCATCAGTTAAGTCACGTTCAGAGGTTTGACTGAAAGACCCTGGAGTCAGTAGTAGGAACATCTGAATCTAAAAAGACTCAGGTAGGACAAGGTGAAGATGGAAGGCCTGCAAGAGGCTCTGGTTTGGATGATTCTGGGCTAACACTTCCAGAAGACCATATCAACAGATGGTACTGAAAAATCTCAAGAGTGATGCTAGAGGCTGCGGTCTTTAGCGTCCTTGTTAGCGTGCCCACCTCCCACGTCGGAGTCCCCAGCTCGAATCCTGCTCGGAGCGGGTTGTGTAGGACTGGTTACATATGTATAAAGCACTTTCTGTGAATAATTAAAGTGATGACGTTTTCCTGTTGCAGATGGATCCTCTCACACCTTCTATTGTTTGCAGTGCCCATTGAGACACTCTCAGGAGGAAAACCTCAGGAAAGAAAGTCCACTCAACTGAGGTTATAGGAAGTGATACTGTAGTTGATCCCTTTTTTGCCCAACAGCTGCCACAATTGTGGTAAAAGGTACCGTTTCTCATGCTTATTGAAAACCCACCAGCTCACCCACACCAATGAGCATCCTTTTCTCTGCCTGGTACCTGAATGTGGCTGCAGTTTCTCCCATTCTCAGGCCCTCCGTTGCCATCAACTCGTTTATGTGCCCAAACATCCTAATGTCACTGAAAGATGTTCTCGAGGAAAACAAGCTACAAAAGCCGAAATATCAGACCTACAACTGTACTGCGGAGAGACCTTCAGCTCGCTCAGCGCCAGGAGAGACCATCACAAGACCCACCCTGGAGAGTCAGTGCATCGCTGCAACGCCTGCGGGAAGCAGCTCAGCTGCCAGGCCGCTCTTATCAGACACAAGCGGATCCACGCAGAGGAACGCCCCTATAAGTGTATCAAATGTCAGTCCACCTTCATCTGCTCAA
The DNA here is from genome assembly GCF_951802725.1 of Rutilus rutilus. NCBI lineage: Eukaryota > Metazoa > Chordata > Actinopteri > Cypriniformes > Leuciscidae > Rutilus > Rutilus rutilus. Next base: position 11,765,820 of record NC_140212.1, on the reverse strand, counting down.
ACTCCTACAAGCGACACATGCTGACGCATCAGCCTGAGAGACCATTCCTCTGTACCTGAGAGGGGTTTCACGTACCGATGCGTTCTTTTGGCTTATCAGCGCATGATGCGCATCCACTCTGAGGAGAGGCCGTAGCCTACCATTGCGTGGACTGTGGGAAGGTGTTTCTGTACCCTGGGGCTTTGACGCAACACCAGAGGAGACATTTCAAAGAGAAACCATGCCTTTGTGCACACTGTGGGAAAAACTATATGGAGAACTCTCTTTGTTCACATTTGGCCAGCCACGACACACAAGTGTGACAAGTCGTACACGTTGAAGGCCAGCCTGACCCTCCATAAACTCTCACACACAGGAGAAAGAAAAGACCATTCCTTTGCTGCGGAAAGGCTTTTTTATCCTTCGGCACTACCACACTGAACACAAACCTTTCCAGTGCCCAGACTGTGAAAAGAGTTTCATGCAGTCCAGCGACCTGCAGGTCCACATGAGGCATCACACAGGCATATGGCCCTATTTGTGTTCTCGGTTTAAAAAAACTTTCTTTAGTTCTTACCACCTCAAGGCACTTTTGGATGCACACTGAAGAAAAAACATTTCGGTGCTTGGACTGCAAAAAAAAAAAAAAAAAATCAATAGTCATATCATCTGAAAGTGCACTTCCAGACTAGAAAAGAGAGGGACGGGAGGGCATATAAAATATTACCAAGGTAGGCTATGTGACTATAATGTTACACACTTTTTTCATATAAGCCTATATTCTCATACAAACAGGAATTTGTAATAATGTGGTTCATGTTATGTTTTATATCAGTGGTTAAAGTGCTTATAGAACTTAGTCACTCACAACAGACGCCTTATTTAATATTTAGTAAGTTAACATTAGGGGTTTTGGGACATGTACAGCCTGTGTAGGCCTACAGTGTGTGGGGCAGATGCTGTCTTAGCTAAAAGGTTCAATTCAGCATATTACAGTAATGTTTATTATAACCTTTCTTTCTACATTAAAGGTTCAATTACAAGTTAGTCATTATGCGTGTTTAGGTCTAACGCCAAGTAGACGCTACCGAAGTAGTATAGAAAAAGTCTCGTTAAGTTACTTGAGGTAACCATAGCAACAGGAGCGGTTGCCGACCATTTACTGGCGCGGTTACTGTCGTGTATATTAGTCAATTATCACTTTTATTGTAGATACAAGTTTACCACAAACTTTCTTTTTGAAAAGTTTGGATAATTGTTGACGGACCTCGACAGACTGTCCCTCGAAAGTAAGTCTGTCAGCTTTTTTGGTTTATATACGTATATTCTCTGCACTACCTGTACCATCCGCCAGACGGCAGCAACACATTGCAATTAAATGTGTTCCACACGTGCTCACTGTTGCTCCACAGTATTTGTCAGCAGTGCAAGCTACTCTCAGTCTCAATAACAAAAACAAGCAGAAGGGAACTGGTATGAAACCATTATTATTTTTACTACAATCTTTCTGGCTCTGGACATAGTTATTAATTAATATTACCAGCAGATGATTTTGAAACTCAAAATCATAGGCTACGCAAATCTAATCTTTAATCCTCAAATATTTCTGTTTGGGGTCACTCTGACCCCAACAAAGAAGCAATGCTGAAAACTCCATTAAAACATATAAAAATAGACAACCTTACAGTTAGGTTAGATGTATTTAGCATTGTTTTTATTTCCTGCTGTTCATGTTCATAAAAGATGGTTCCTTCCGGGTCTTAAAAGCATTTCAATGCCCTGTGTAAGCTGCTGTGATTCAGAAAATCCCAGCATGAGAAAATACATGACATGTATTGAAGCTTTATAATGCATGGGTTGCTTTTGTGACACTTAAATGGTGCTTTTGCATCCTTTTTAATGTTTAAAAGTGTACCCCTCCAGTTTAAATTTTTTTCCTTTTAGTGTCTACAGCAAGAAAACAGCTGTCATTAATCACGGATTCCTGCTTTTCTTCCTTTTTTTTTCCTTCACAGAGAAACATTAAATCAATATAGCTATATTAGAACACAAAGCAGCAAAGGGCAGACACTTGTGGGTGGTTGTTTGGAGTCCTATGGTCCATTCACTTTGTAAGTGTTTCCAGCTGGGATGGGAAAGACCGGCGCCTGCCCAGCTGCTGAGCACTGACCTTACACTTACAGCAGGAGTCATTCTGCAAGAGGAAATTTTACATGAACTCTGCATTTGCAAGCTATTGGGGCTTTAAAAAAAATCTCAAACAAAACGATACGTTTGCATATTAATTTCATAATTTTATGAAAACTCAATCATTTGGCCTTCCACCGTTGACTTCCTCTAAAATCATAGTAGGCCTAATCAATAATCTAAATGTAATTTCTGTATATGATCCAGCTGGATATTAACCACACAATACATGCGCTTCATTTCAAGTTGAGCTTTAGGATCCCTTCTATGGTATGACTAATCGCAGCGCAGAAGAGTTTCGATTAATTCTGAAGGCCTGCAGTTCTCTGTAACACCATAATGAGTTTCGTAAAACACAGGTGAATGAAAAGGGGCACCTCAGTTTTAAGGGACAAAAAGGCTATTTAAACGTTTGTCCAATTTAATTTGAACTCGTCCGTATCTTGGGTTTTCTGTCTTCTCTTCATTAGCTTTACAAAACTGTGGCAAACACGGGCACCGTTCTTTCTCCCTCCATTTGTGTTATCTAATTTCCCTCCTCATCTCAAACAATCAATTACCTGGCTGAAGTGAGCCCTTAATGCCTTTAGCTGGAAATTGCCTTTGCGCCCATGCAAGCCAAATAAACCAGATTAGCCAGTGGTGATTGAATTCCGTAGGGCGAGACCCTGACGAGGACAAATTCCCTCATCTGCCAAACTCCTGCAGCGTTCAGCTGATAAGTCTGGGTGAAAAGCTCACAAACCGTGTCCCTGTTGGTGTTTTTACTTTGTTTTTAGAGCGGATTCCCGACCCTATCTGGTATTCCAGGGATTTGTTAGTGAAGAATTTAGGACAGATGTGTGACGACAGAAGTGAAGGTGTGTGTGTGTATATAATAAATGATATACACTCACCTAAAGGATTATTAGGAACACCTGTTCAATTTCTCATTAATGCAATTATCTAATCAACCAATCACATGGCAGTTGCTTCAATGCATTTAGGGGTGTGGTCCTGGTCAAGACAATCTCCTGAACTCCAAACTGAATGTCAGAATGGGAAAGAAAGGTGATTTAAGCAATTTTGAGCGTGGCATGGTTGTTGGTGCCAGACGGGCCGGTCTGAGTATTTCACAATCTGCTCAGTTACTGGGATTTTCACGCACAACCATTTCTAGGGTTTACAAAGAATGGTGTGAAAAGGGAAAAACATCCAGTATGCGGCAGTCCTGTGGGCGAAAATGCCTTGTTGATGCTAGAGGTCAGAGGAGAATGGGCCGACTGATTCAAGCTGATAGAAGAGCAACTTTGACTGAAATAACCACTCGTTACAACCGAGGTATGCAGCAAAGCATTTGTGAAGCCACAACACGCACAACCTTGAGGCGGATGGGCTACAACAGCAGAAGACCCCACCGGGTACCACTCATCTCCACTACAAATAGGAAAAAGAGGCTACAATTTGCACGAGCTCACCAAAACTGGACAGCTGAAGACTGGAAAAATGTTGCCTGGTCTGATGAGTCTCGATTTCTGTTGAGACATTCAGATGGTAGAGTCAGAATTTGGCGTAAACAGAATGAGAACATGGATCCATCATGCCTTGTTACCACTGTGCAGGCTGGTGGTTTGTGGTGTAATGGTGTGGGGGATGTTTTCTTGGCACACTTTAGGCCCCTTAGTGCCAATTGGGCATCGTTTAAATGCCACGGCCTACCTGAGCATTGTTTCTGACCATGTCCATCCCTTTATGACCACCATGTACCCATCCTCTGATGGCTACTTCCAGCAGGATAATGCACCATGTCACAAAGCTCGAATCATTTCAAATTGGTTTCTTGAACATGACAATGAGTTCACTGTACTAAAATGGCCCCCACAGTCACCAGATCTCAACCCAATAGAGCATCTTTGGGATGTGGTGGAACGGGAGCTTCGTGCCCTGGATGTGCATCCCACAAATCTCCATCAACTGCAAGATGCTATCCTATCAATATGGGCCAACATTTCTAAAGAATGCTTTCAGCACCTTGTTGAATCAATGCCACGTAGAATTAAGGCAGTTCTGAAGGCGAAAGGGGGTCAAACACAGTATTAGTATGGTGTTCCTAATAATCCTTTAGGTGAGTGTATATATCTTGAATTAAGATAGAGTTGAGTTACATTAAAAAAGTTTTTATATCAGACCTTATTTTTGATTCAAAGCATATACTTTAAAGTGTCGATTGCTCGTGAACACCGCAACACCTGCTGTCAGATAACAAGGATTTTAATTGGAGATGACATGCAACGCTCACCTAGAAAAAAAGAAATCGTCTGACCGTTGCAGTCATGTGTCAATCTATTCTGCATGTTCAAGTGGCCCTCAAGACATCGGTTGAATGAAAGGCACAAACACACCTTGACACAGAAACTCTGTAATGTGGCTTGGGGTCACAATCAGTCACTTTACTGCAGGAAACATCAGGTCTAAAGGTGTAAATATTTCTGGCATTATTGTTTTCAATTACAGTTCTTGAAGTCTGAAATCCAATTTAATTATTTCAGAATTATTTTGAAAAATATGCTAATGGCAAAACAGTTTGGACTATATATACAAGTATTGTCAAAATAAGGCAGGCTTTACATTCACAGCCTCAAGTTTTGGATAAAACATTAATATACATTTATCTTTTTAATCCAATAAAAAAAGGATAACTAACACAAAAAGACTTTAAGTAGACAGTTAAATATGTATAATTGATTTATTATGTGATGGAAAATTATTGAACCAATAATTAAAACATAAATGAAGCCTGTTGTTTATAGGGGAATATAGATTATCTTTAAATCAAACAGGGTTAGAATTAACACCTACATACTGTATCTATCGCATATAACAATTAATTAACAAATCGAGGCTTGTTAAAGCAAATTTCAAATAAATTGTTATTGCTATTTTCCATTTTAATTTTAATTTTAGTTGAAGTTTTAGTTAACCGATAACCCTGCCAGAATATGCATTTTCAATTTGGAAAGAAAACAACAAGTTTTTTTTTTTTTTTTTTTTTTTTAAATGCAGCAAATCAAGGCAGTGTTAACTTTCTTATTATCAATTATTAACTCTGAAAGTGCAAGGTGCATTGAATTTTTTATCATTAGATCAATGCATTTTTACAGGCCAAATCAGGAGGCTTTGACATATATTGTTGCCCTAGATGCGTTTTTGTCTGGAGAGCATCTACATTTGAACAGGTGTGGAAAGCAACAGAGAATATTCCATTTGTGGCAATATCAGAAAAGATAAAGAGACGTGCTGGGAAGGGGCACCACTGAAAGACACTCAAACTGGGGCAGACAGTGTATCTTGGTTTTACGAAGTCATTAGTTCTGAATGGATTCACATACCATCAAACACGGTCCCGTGAGGGTCATTGCCTATATGAGGTGAATGTAACTTTGGTGTGTCTAGTGGGCTTTGTGATATTTAATAGCTCTTCCGAGACCATGCATGATGAAGATTTAATGCATACGTAAAGAGCCATGCCTCTGCCTAATGAGCTAATCCGTTTAATGCTAACTTCACACCCACCAAAGAATCGCTTCCAGTCTCCCCTCAGACACGAGACGGCGGCAAGACTATAAATAGACCTTTAATAGATTAATGCAGTTTCTGTGATTTGTTGTTGAGGTCGGATCCAAAGCTTTCGGAACTAGTGACAAATGAAGGCGATTTTCAGATTATTTCCCGTTGTCTCATTTCCTTCCTCTATTTCTCTTATCTCTTATGTCTTTTTGTTTATCGATTTTTATGATCTGTAGCTTGACTTTTTCTTCTTTTTTTTGAGTTTCACCCCTGTGCCACACATTTCTCTGAACTTTTCTTGTCATCTCTCTGGCTTTAATGATGTGACTCTCTCTTCCGAACACTCAGACAGGGCCGGTGTGCCAAGTGTGTCAGTCGGCGGCTGGGTGCCACTTTTGTGGCCTAGGGTTCCATGTTTAGACAGGAAATTCAGAAATAGCCGGTCACACAAACTCATTTGAGCTGTGTTATCCCCTCAGAGACAAACTTCCAGCCCTGGAACCAATTAGAGCAGGAGGAGTCTCTCCACCAGTCCACCAGATGCGGCTTTGGTGTGAAGGCAGAGGTGCTGCTACTGTCGTTCCTCTGGAGAAGTCATCAACAGCTCCTCTGTTCTAAGGTGAGATGGAAAACTTTGGAGAGTGCTAAGTCTCACTTTTCTTTGACTGGCTGGCGTGTGAAAGAAATGTAAAGGGGTCTTACCATGATGAATCAAATTTTCCTTTGAGATAACAGAATTTGCTGAACTATAAAAACATACAGGACCATAAAAAACTGAAAGAACCATCAAAACTAGAGGTTTCAGAGGACATATACATATCAGTATTAAAGGCACAGCAGCAAAAAAGGGCAATAGTCGATGTGAGAGGATGGGAAATGATCATGATGTAACTGTGTAATATTGTTGAGTATTCATTTATATGTTTGTAGATAATGTATGCTAATTTATACAACTTGAAATGTATTAGTCGTGTATGTAAAATTAACCTAGATTCAAAAACTTTTTTGTTCATGGTTGTAATTCATTAACTAATGTTATCGAAGGAAACCAAAGAAGCTACCAAGAAAAAAAGGAAAAAAAAGAGTGATATGCAATGGCCAATTTAAAGAAGGATAGCCATGTAAATAGATAAATAGATAAAAAATAAAATATGTACATTCCTTGGAGTAGAGATGCTTTTATGCTCACCAAGGCTGCATTGATTTGATAAAAATACAGAAACAAAACAGTAATATTGTAAAATATTATTGTGATTTAAAATAAATGTTTTCTATTTTTAATTTATTTCAAATGTAATATATTCCGGTGATGGCAAAGCTGAAGTCACATGACCCTTTAGAAATTATTCTGATATGCTGATTTGCTGCTCAGTCATTTAAAAAAAAAAAAAAGTTTTTCTGCTTAATATTTTTGTGGAAACGGTGATACTTTTTTTTTTCAAGATTCTTAAATGAATAGAATTTTTTAAATAAATAAAAAATTAACTTTAAATAATGCGTTTACACTTTTCATCAAGTTAATGCATCCCTGCTGAATACAAGTATTAATTTGTTTTTTAAAAGTCTTACTGGTCCCAAAATTTTAAACGGTAGTGTATAAAATAAGTCTCAGAAGGAGATATATATATAGAGAGAGAGATCTGATAGACATCCAAAAACACTGCAAAAGATAAATCTTTATTTCTCCCAGACTGTAACAGTAAAAAGTTAACAAGTGCAATTACAACTCCGCTGCCCCCCACCCAACTACCGACCCCATAATAAAAACAGAGAGAAGTTTAACAGGTGGACGGCCATATCACACTTCAACTGAGGTACCAACCACTATCACAGAACAAGGTGCTAGGTATGTACTACAGATTTACTGTAAGGCAATTTATAACCATTATAACTTATTACTCCAAAACATAACATATCTCTCTTCCCTCCAAGAGGGGAAAACTAGTTTCACCTTAAATAGATTAAACGAAATCACAACAATTTCTCCTCTATACACAACACAACTCAGCACAACGCTGTGTGTTATTGCAGGTGAATACTCACAGCCTAACAGTGGCTACTTTTACCTATGTCTAGTTGGTTTCGACTCAGTGCACAAATTCAATAGGATTTCTACAATGAAGTGATCGTCGGGCATCATGTTTATCCAGATCTACACTCCATGAAGCAATGCCACTTAGTCAAGTTTCAGGTAAAGTTATGGTTCTTATGGTCGATAAATGACATTTTTCTTAATAGTTATTCATTTTTATCTATTGCTTTATGTAGAAATTATTTCCCCAACTTAAAATTTCAGTAATTATAAATGTTTCACATGAGCTTGTCACATGAGCAAAATTTCGTCAAATGTTTGCAGCAGGCAAAAAAGCTTTTGTCTATTGTACTATAGCAATGTAAAGTTGTCACATGAGCAAAATTTCGTCAAATGTTTGCAGGTAAAAACGCTTTTGTCTATTGTACTATAGCAATGTAAAGTCACTTTTAAATCAGACCAAGCATCTTTCAACTTAAACCAAGCAACTTAAACTCTGCGTTATGAAACTTTACGCCGTCACGTGAAATTCCCAATCTATTGAATTGAAATTCGCCCTTGGAAATTCGCAGAACAATGTGACCGCACCTTAAAATACTGTAAGATTATGTTGTGGTTATGTTGGGTCAAATTAAAATGGATATAAAAAATCTTTTTTCGCTACTTTCAAGAAAAGCCAACCAATGACTTCAGAGCAGTGCAAACATGACATGTACTGTAGAGATTTACGGACACATCGGCCTCTTCTCTGTCTTTTCGCAAAGTCCTATTCCCTGCATCTAAATCTTAACTTCCGAAATGACAAGGCAAGGTAGTGGGTGTCAAAGACAACATCCTCATTAAAGTCCTTCCAAAAGTAGATCCAGCTGAAAAAGCCTGCTCTGATTGGGCAGAGAAAGTCATTTGCAGCTGTCAGTCTCAGCATCAATATGTGGAGAAAATGCCATCCAGCAGAGCTGCAGGAGGTCGCCGGCACAGTCCGTGTCGTCAATGTAGATGGGGCCAGGAAAAGAGTCTAAAAAAAGAGTCATTTTCTGGCTGTTCCTCCTTTGTCATACCAAGTATATCCTTGGGATCAAAGCTGGATATCTAGAGAAACGGAGAGAGAGAGAGAGAGCAGATCAAGATTCAAATTTAATCCGTCAATTGACACTCATATTTTTGTGGCTCAGGCATCAGAAAGTATTAAATACATGCAGTATATAATCTTGGTATTTCACAATACAAGCATGTATTCTCTGTCAGTGATGCACAATGATCTTTAAAGGGAAAACAGGATCTCCCAGTGGAACAGATGTGTTGATTAGGCCCTTGTGGATGTTATAATCAGACACCAGCTCTGTAGCCGCGGGCAAGCCGGAGCACGATTGAGCTGTGCGTTCACAAACAATCTCAGATCGCATCTCAACCTGTTTACATGTTGATACTTCACTGTACGGAGAGACAGCATCCTCGCACACACTTTGGATTGCTAATAAGGCCTGTTACAAGTCAGACTGAAACGACAGTCTTTTCCAAAAAGGTTTTTTATTTTAGGTCTCAACTCAAACTCACTTTTCTCCATCATAAATATGAGCTGATATTACACATTTGTGTGGGTTCACAATACAAGTGGGTACAATACAAGCTTAAACACTTGTGGCATATTGTTGATTACCACAAAATTGAATTTCAATTTGTCCCTCCTTTTCTTAAAAAATAAATCAGCTAAAATCTGGAAGTGAATTGGACCAATCCGTAAACGTTAAAATACTCATCATTTCAAAAGCATAGGCACAAGATGTAAACAATGTGCACGAAAACATGATTTTAGTGTAAAAAAAAAAAAAAAAAAATTCACTTGCTAATTCCAATTTTACAACTTTGCTGCCATGGCAAAATAACCAGTAAAACCCTAAAATTAACCTTAATGATGAGAACAGCTTTACAGCTAAAATAATGTACAAGTCTTAACAAAATTAATCTAAGAGCTTTTAAAAGTATAAGCTTCACATTTCTGCTTCCATTTAATATATACAGTATCTACTATACGCCACTTATATTTAGTCTTATCGGACATCCCCAAACTACATTCCACCCTAAACTGGATATTCTGTCATTGTTTATTATTTTTATTGTACATTTATCCATCATTATATTGAAAAAAGTGACCAGGACATTCTTCAAAAACTGGTTTTGTGTCCTAATGAATGAAGAAAGTTAATAAGGGTTTGAGGTGAGTAAATAATAACAAAATTTTCCTTTTTGGGTGTATTATCCCTTTAATGTTGCTTAGTAAATGTCCATTTTGGCAGAGCTAGAACGGGCACTTGACTGCTGGTACGCTTTACTTGAGTTATTTAGAAATAGCATAAACATTTGGATCCCTCTGCCACTTGAGTGAGACTTGTGAGCCTCATAAATGGAAATGTCAGATAAAGACAGAACATTTAATCAACTCGTTCCTACAAACTAATCCTGTTTGTAATGATGAATGCCTGACTCCGTTCAACTGCCTGAACCTTAGCTACTGTGAACGTGGTCAGATTTTTAAGAATTTAGTCTTGGCAGAAGTTTCGGGAATGTCCAGAGCTTTGGCCTACTTTAGAGAAGGGGCTGTCTGCACAGAGCACCATGCTCATTTATTATGCATTACAGAACGCTTTTAAGCAATGTAGGCCAGGAGCGCAGACAGGTTTGTTGGTCTTGGAGAACACGCCTCTAAGGAACACACCGTTGTTCATGAAAAGAGTTGAAATGTCACACACAGGTCTTCCCTAACTCTCCAGGCGTCCTGGAAAATACTCAGAATGGAGTACTCTAGATTTAGTCTTTACACCCTCTCCACCACAGAAAAAAAAACAGTGAGTACATATATCTATATTTATTATGTTCACTAAAATCATTTTATCCTTTACAAAATGGATGTACATATTTATATACATAATTAGTATTATTTATTGTAGTAGTATTATATATTATTTGCACAACACCAGCCAATGGTCTCAATTGGCTGCCCATGCACGCTTTGACCTGCTCTCAAACACTGTATTGTAGCTGAGGTCTGGAAGAGTTTGTTTTGTGGTGTAGATTTGCTGTTTCTGCGCAGTGATAGCAGATCCACTTTCCGAATGAAGACTCGGGATCGAATTGGCACCATCGTTACTGTTCGTATAACTGTGTACAAAAATGGCTGTTTTGTTTCCGACATGCGCTGAAGCGGTTGACCAATCGCAACAGACTGAGCCATCTGACCAATCAGAGCAGTGTATCTCTCTAAAAGGAGGGGTTTAGGGAGACTGAGCCATCTGACCAATCAGAGCAGTGTATCTCTCTAAAAGGAGGGGTTTAGGGAGACCTGATCCTTTATCTAACCAATTCAGACACTGTGAGAAAAGAGGCGATGCTGCAATGTAAATTTTGAGAAAATTAATTTGTTTTTACATTAGATGCATGTAATCATATTATAGAAGACTTCCAAAACAAAGGAACCTTTAAAATAGTATAATAGGGGCACTTACATTTTTCTTTACTAAATTTTTTTGTTCACTAAAATATTTTTTTTCTTTTACAAAAAGAAAATTTGCAAAAAGCTGGGAATACAACACAGCTCTATTAAGTCATAAGCACACTTTTGCTGGAAAACAGCGGCATATGCAAACCATTACTGATTGGTTTGTTGGTTTGTGGTTTTCAGCACATTCTTACTGCTTATTACAAGACCGTCACAAGTCATTTTCAAAATGTAGAAAAAACCTCATCTATGTTAGCCAGCTTGATAATATCAGCAGAAGTAGTGATAGTTGCAAGGCAAAAAAAATTGAAATGAAATTTTCATTAACTGAAAAGCAGAAACAGCTGATTATATCTGTATATGTGAAAGAAAGAGAGTTCTTCTAAACCAAACACGAGGTCTTAATCCAAACCAAACCCTTTGAGTATGAGAGCTGAGACAATGGTGAGTCACTTCACGCTGAGATATTTACACAAGATGAGCACTGCCCTCTGTGTGCAGTAGAAATACCAACTGCCCCCACTGGGCTTGCCTCCACTCCACAACCCCTGAGAGATGATTGTTTTGGGAAATGAAGCAGAGGCGTTCTGATGGGAAGTGCTCTGAGTTGGTGACATTTAGATGAAAATATCATTTTTCTCCGACTGGAGTCCTTTCAGAGGAAAATAGCTAAATTAATATGTTTGAATTACAGAAGACTAAAGGCCAATTCACTCCGCACAGACAAACAAGCTGGCCGTTGGATTTAGAATTTTAAGAAAAATAACTGTCATGTTCACACTGCCCCAACAAACGCTGATTGAACAAGTTCATTCAGGTGAAAATAAACCCCGACCAGTGCCAGCAGATGCCGACAGGGGTCGCACTGATCCGACAAACTGTTTAGTTTAGTTTATTTTTTTTATAAAGCACATTTCTACTGCCTCAAGTGCAGCCCAAAGTGCTGTACAAAGCCATCGATAAAACCAAACACAGAGAATACAAAACACAACAACATTAAATATTTAGTTCTCTGCTGGGTCAGAGTCAAACGCCAAGCTATAAAAGTGCTTCTTCAAAGCCGTTTTAAAAGAGGGCAAAGTGGGGGCAGAGCAGATGGCAAGCGGCAAGTTATTACTGTGCGGTGTGAACTGCCCCTAAGGCTCTCGGTATCAAATGCAAATTGAGTGGTAATTTTAAAACAATGCTCACTGCTACACTCCATTACATAATGAAAAGTGAGTGTCGGCTTTGCATAGTGTGTCAAATTCTCTGCTTTATGCACTTTCTAATTGGTTTAAAAGCTTGTTATTAAAGTAGAAGTGCAGACTCTATCTCCTAACATAGCTTACCGCCTCATTATTCATATTAAATGCCTGTTGAAGACGTAATGATGCTTTGGCCATTACAGCGATTGTGGTTTTTGTCTGTAATTTCATTAAAGCCTTTAGGGTATTCAAAAATATTCCCATTTTTCTTAATTTCTTTTCCAACCCAATACCATTGCCATCTGGAATCATGATGAGAAAACTCCGAAACAGACAAGAAATGCAATCACGAAAGCTACGGGAAATCACTATCTCCACTCACCACTAGTCGAGAAATTGCTTAATTATTATCAGATGGATTCTCTCTTATGCAATTCTGTGAAAAATGTCATTTTATTCAGTGATATGCAATTTGTTTTGCTGCCAACAACAGTCCAGAGTCTGCAGGCAGCCGTGCTCTCGGATGTACGAGTTTGGACTGTAGCAAAGCTCTGATCATCACTCAGATCAAGTGTTTTTCATTTGGCGTAGCCAACGTGATATTCAGTTACTGTTGTCCCTTATCATCAGAAGTAAACTGACCTCTCAGAATCACATTCTGTGTTCACAAACTGTGACATTAATACCATGACTCAATAGCAAATCTCAGCTTTTACACTATTATCTATACCCTCGAGTTAGCGAATGTATTTTTATTAGCATTTTTGTCCATGCAATGAAAGTCAATGCTGTCCAAAACTACACTGGATCCCTGTTGACTTTAAAAACACTGATACATTTTTCAAAATATCTTCTTTTGTGTTAAAAATGACAGGTTTGGTAATAAAATCTTTAAAAACGTATGAATTAATATGATTTTTTTTTGTAGTTATGTCAAACTCTACAATATTTTATCGGGTAGAAATTACTGAGAAATTTGCAATTATTTAAGCCAATAGATAACTAAATGACTATAAAAGTCATGCAAATTCATTGGTCATAAAGACCCTGAAACCTGAAGAACATTTGGTTACACTTTATTTGATGATATCCTTGTTACAGTGCAGTTTGTAATAATGTAATGTAATTATGCATAATTTGCAGTTATTACTATAGTAACTAATGTAAACATGTAACAAGGACACTGTAAAATAAATTGTTACTAAACATTCACTTCATTTGTATATTGCCACAGTTTCTATAAATAAAAAATAAGAAGCTTTGCCATTAGAGTAAGTGCCAGAAATATCTTGAGGAATACAGTATGTAATTGGACATTGGGGCTTTGGATTCAAAAAGTTTGAGAACCACTGGTTTAACAAATGGGTTCATTTTCTGCTTTAACTACTCCCAACTCCCAAATAAATTCAATATTACACAAATTGGGGTTTGGGGATGATTCTTCAATCTGCCTGCTACTTCAAAGTAATGACATTTGGACCTTTTTGAAAATAATCATAAAAAAAAAATTGACTTGCTGGAAGAGAATCTTGACACAGTAGACAGTCTGAAGGAGGGTAGAGGGAGGCTTTAACTTCTAAATTATCTCCTGCCAACAGCATGCAGGTGCAGGACTTTAATTAGCAGCACATGTTCAACACACACACACACACACACACAAATCGACCAGGCGGAAGGGGGCAGAGAAAATCACATTAATAAATTAGATTTTGGGCACTGTTGAGATGGCCATCCAGCATTAAAGTGATCATTGTCTATCATGTGTAGTACAAGTTCATGGTGTTGATTAAAGCACAATTTAGCATAGTGATCGTGAACACAGACATGAGAGAAACTGCTTTGATGTCAATTACATCTCAAGTGTGCCAGTATTCAATTAACCTTATCCTTCAAAATTCTTTAGGAGTCGAACAGCCAGACGAACTTATTGCGCTCATGCATCTTATCTCTGAGCTGCAAGAACTCTATTTCTCCAGCTTCTTCAAAGTGCGAGACGCATCATCATCATATTACACGCTAGATTCCACTCGCCTGCCTCCAGACGTTCCACTCTCAGATGACAGGACAGGTGTGGAAGGGGAGGGGCGAGAATGAGAGAATGGAAAGCTCATTGGCTCGTTTCGGAGTTCAGTCTGCATTTCAGAAATCTAGCTTGAAATATATCTCTAAATCTGTGCGTACGCTGAAATTTTTTCCGGCTTTTGCATTTGTTGCCTGTCAAGAGTGTAAGATGTGATCTGGGTGGATAAAAGCTATGACAGACATCAATGATATTTTATGTTATGATATATACACTAACGTTCAAAGTATGGGGTCAGTAAGACTTAAAAAAAAAGAAGTTGCTTTAATTCAGCAAGGATACTAAATTGATCAAAGGTGACTGACTGTAAACCAAAACCTTTGCACCTTTGCCCACACAATATCGCAAAAATGAAATACTGTGAAATGCTCACCAACAACAAATGAATTGCCCATGTTAGAACTTTTGGAGGCGTCACGGACCGGTGTCTTGTCGCTATATGAATCTCATATTAGCGTTCCTGCCACATTATGATCATACTATTAAAATCACTTCAGACTCCAGACACTTCATTTCAGTTTGGCATGTCAAGAAGAATGTTCGAACATGGCATGAATGCTGATGTAAAATGTCCAGGCAGCGTAGTCAATCTAAGTCTTAGCTAACATACACTACCGTTCAAAAACTGTAAGGTCGATTTTTTTTTATAGAAGTCTGCATTTAATTGATCAAAAATCTGTCAAATTACAAACATTTCTTAAACATTTCTAATGTTGAAAATAGTGTTGCTTAATTCTTTTGTGGAAACTGATAAATTTTTAATGAATTCATTTTCTAGCAACATAAATGTCTTTGGGTTTGAATTGGGTTTGGATGGCAAGGGTCGCCGTGTCAAGGTCATGTCAGGCAACAGATGCAACAGATGGCATAGCGAATGCTACCTCATACTGAGCCAGATTAGCCATGAGGGACCCATGTGGCCAGCACCTGCTGTTAGAAGATGTTTTCCCTTCAATCCCATCTGAAACAATTTCTGTGGAGTCTGAGTAGTTCCTTTGCTTGAGCCAAGAATTTGCAGACTTTTAAAAGGTCAGCTTTCCACCCTTCTTCAATGTATGATTAGCTGGTAAATTCTGTGTTTAAAGTGTTTCCTGGTGTATATCAGATATTAGTCTACAGGGCCTGATATACTCATGGCGAAGTTCATGTTTTTACTGGCGGACATCCAACCTCAAGGTACTTAGTAGAAGAAATAAACCTGAGAACATTTCCACATTAAAGAAGGCGGAGCCTCAGAGCCACACCTACTTATTACGTAATCGCCACGGACCAATGGGTGTTTGAAGGGGTTTATCAGCTAGAGCGAATTTTTACAGAAAGTTCGCTTTGGCAAGCTGTTTCGAACTCCCGAAACAAACACAAAACGAAGGTTGTTTTGGCCTGATTTGTTCGAAATGACGTCACACCAGTTCGTTGTTCGATTTCTTACTTGAAAATCACCAATGCTCATTGTGAACAAGCAACTTCTGCCAGATGTTGAGGCGACTGCCACACATTTTTTGAAGTATAGAGATCATATGAGAACTAACAACAAATATTTTGGTACAGTACAACAATTGGTTTTACTTCCTATAGCAAACCTTTAGTCAGACTTACTATCCATTCACGTCAATGTGCCTATAAGACCTGTATGATCCATTTTTTTAGTAATCCACCACCAGTATTAATTGAGACTAAAAGTTTGATAAGGTTTTGGTGACAATGAGGTTCATGAACTAACAATGAACAACATTTTTTACAGCATTTATTAATCTAGGTTAATGCTATTTTACAAAGTTTTGTTCAATGTTAATTCAAGTTTGTTCTTTATACATATAATTAATGCAATTAATTTTTTTTACAAATTACATTCAAAATAAATGTAGAAATTAACATTTGTTAGATGTGTATTTCTCTTATTTAATTGTTTATTAATTTGTATTTTAATGTATTTTTTTATAATGTGGTGGAGTGTTTTGGACAGTTGTGTTGTCTTAAGAATAATAGAAGATCAATATTGCATTACATTTTAAAAAGTATTTTACTTCATATTTTGTTCATGAATCCTAATAACTAATGTTAACGGATATAACCTTAGGTGTTACCAAAGTTTTTGCATTGCATTCAAGCCTCTGCTGCAACAGCCCAGACCTTCTCGTATCTTAGTTGTTATACTAGTATAATGTTTTATACACTTTTCTGCTAATTACATTTATGTTTTATCCAATGTTCATTCAATATCAGTTTATTTTTTGTGTCCGAGTACGACACAATCCATCAAGATCAGAAATCAATTAGGGTTACGCTACAATGACTCTCTGGACATAACATAAGGGTCCTGGGTGTTTAGTTCTCTGGGAGCTCTCCTTTATCCCTGTTCGTTGACTCACCAGGCTGTTGAGGTCTGGAAGGTCAGGAGCGTAGGGCTCTGTGCTTCGCCTCTCAAGCTGTGCCGTGGATGGTGGTGGTGACTCAGGCCTGATCCCATGTTGTGTTCACTCTCCTGAGCTGTGCTGTGCCATTGACTCCTGGCCTGTTTGAGCCACCGTCCTCCCAGGCCCCATTTCTCCAGGTAGACCCGGCACAACTCGTAGTTCATAGCCGAGTAATACAGGAAGTCCAAAGCCAGAAGGATCATGACGAAAAAGCCGTAAATCCACACACCGATGAGGGCGGTGTAGTTACTAAAGCGACAGGAACGACAAAGAGATGGAAGTTATACTTGTGCTTTACAAAAAAGGTTAATTCTAAATGAGAAACAGGAATAGTCATTACAAGTGAGAATGGGCATGATTTTTTTACTCATTTAAATCAACTAGTACAATGAAAAGAGAGGTCAGTGCCAACGCAGTGGCAGTAAAGTGCTGTAATTGCTTTCTACTGGTCTTTGTGATTGCTTTGGCAGGATAGTGTGCGGGTCGGGCAAACGTCGTACAGCTACCCAGTGCTCTGGGATTCTACAGTCACACAGAGGGATTGAATTGATCTTGAGTGGTGAAATAATATTGTCATGCTTGACTAGAGTCAGGGCATGGTGACAAGCTGGCCTTTATGTCACTGCTTCATTGTTTATGTCCCATTGTGGGGCTGAAAATTAATTGATATATTTTGGATTAGTACTGCAATGTTTCTCTGACAGAGATCTCAGATGCATGACTGAAACAACAAGGTCTTAGTTTTTCATACACACACGAGCGTATGACATATTGTCTCTTTTGCCATGGCTAAATGTCAGAGGGATTCTTTCATCATCATAGCAGACAGTTTGATCTGGATGCTTGGTTCACTTGGGAATAATGAATAATAAATCGCACTCATATCAGACGCCAACAGAGATGTTTCAGAAAACACGGACGCAGGCTGTGACAATACAATCGTACAATCACTTTTGTTTTTCTCAAGATACTGCACTGATATTTTCAATTGTTTTAAATGCATTTATAACATTTCAGTAATAGATGTATTAAAATATTCAAGATTAGAGGGGCCCAATTTAATACTCTGTAATTGAAAAAAAAAAAAAACAGTTAATGTAATTTAATTCAGGGATTTTGAAAGAGGCTGCTAAGCAAATTATTTTACTAAATTTATATTCTAGGACATATTTAACACGAAAAAAATGTAATATATTAATTAATTATTTTATTCAGAAATCAAGATTTTTAACTATGATTAAAAAATTAATGATGAATCTGCATAATGTTCTGTAAAAATCATTGTATTTCTAAGTTATCTCTCTTTTTACATTCATGAAAGACATTCATATGTTTTACATATGTTGTGCTTATGGTAAATCATGGTAAATCATGGTAAACTATGCTAGAACAGGGTAAATCATGGTAAACTATGATAAATCATGGTAAACTATGATAAACTATGGTAAACCATGCTAGAATCACAGTAAACAATGGTAAATCATACTAGAATGTAATACAATGTAAATATCTTCCAGAAAATACTTTTTAAATACTTTTCCCCTCCTTTTTTCTTTAAGGCCAAATACAATATAAAATTCGGTCATTCAATCTTGGTAATGTGTTTATAATATCACACATATTCCCACACAGTTCAAATGTGTCTTTATACAGTATACATATATATATATATAAACATATCTGCCTGTATATTTTAGGAAGGGGATCATTTGCATTTGGTCCATCATATTTTGGGGTCCTTGACATCAAAAAGTTTGAAGATTGACTTAAACAAACCTGCATTTAGCCTGTTCTGTCAGTAAATTCTAGCTTCTATCTTTTGTGTGCATGTGGTTTAGTATCTGCTCTGATGTATTATGCATTTTGAACCGTGTTTGCATATGTGTGAAGATGGCAGACAAAACCAGGCTTTCCGCAAATACGCAAGTCCATCAGATTGTCACATTTTTCTCCCCTCCCTCTCAGTCAGCTGGAGGGATAAACAAGCCATGATAATATTCAGAAGAAATGTATCACTCTACTGATTTCTGGTCTTGCTGGCTGCTTTAGAGACTGGGAGTCATTTTTCAGACTTCGTTACTTTAACAGCCTGTGGGGAAAATCTGAATGGCACTGCTAGCCTTCTGTGGTCATTACAAAACAGAAGAGTGCTTTAACAGCACAGCGTATGGTTCAGAACCTTCTTAGAGGAAGTTTCGGTCTGGTGCAGACTGGCTGTGGTAAGGTTTAGATGGACGGACAAGCTACAAATCAATATGTAGAAATAAGTGTGCCCCGAGAGTACACTGTGTATCTTTATCACCCAAAGATTAAAATAGCAAGTGCAAGAGAAGGTGTGAATGAGAAATATTCAGAGGATCTTTAATTATTTCACACTAAGAAGTATCAGAGGTTGTTTCTCATATTTAAGACTATGAAGAGTTTGAAATGGAGATGGAGACTGTTGCATACATTAGATTATTTTCATTATCTGGGTGTATATAAGTAGGCCTAGCCTAAATGTAAAACTGCATCAGATTATTTTTGTTTTAGTCATACTTTGTCTTTTGACAAAAACTTTCATATTTGACAAAAAATATTTCATACTTTGAGTTTTAATCAAAAAAAAAAAAACTGAACCAAATTTTTTTTATCAACATTTAAAGTGAGCACTCCGATTATTTATTATTGTATTGTTTTTATATTATATTATGATATTTCATATTTTTGTCAACAGTATTTGAAATTTGTTTTATTTTTGTCACGCCAAAACAATTTAATTCAATAATTTTGTTGAAAAAAATGAACACTGTTTGTTAACTCTCTAGAAAAATGTAGATAGGGGTGCATCATTTGAAAAAAAAATCGTGTGGGGTATTGGTTCAGATCCCCCCAAAAAGCAAAGTGCATGCTAGCAAAATACTTTTATCCTGACCAGTTACTCACTTGTGGGCGTAACCGTCTGAGTTGGTGGTGAGGTTGAGCTGCATCACGCTCTGAAACTCGGATTCGTTGCAGCAGTATTTGAAGGCCGTGTTGTTATGGTGACAGCAGAAAACGTAGGTCTTGTTGTCCGAGAGTCGAGGGCAGTGGAAACCGAAGTGATAGCGCCCCTTGTGGTCGGAGTAAGGCTCACACACTCTGAAGTGCGCCGAGAGAGCTGCAGAGAGATAAAACAGAGGAGGATGAGAGAATAAGGTCGATAAAGCTGAGTGATTTCAAACAGCTCGTGATCTGATTCAGTGTGGGATGAATGACTTCTGATGTGCGCTCGATAGTGGAACAGAGGGAGAGATTTACCGAG
Source organism: Rutilus rutilus (assembly GCF_951802725.1). NCBI lineage: Eukaryota > Metazoa > Chordata > Actinopteri > Cypriniformes > Leuciscidae > Rutilus > Rutilus rutilus. The sequence goes on along the minus strand of NC_140212.1, from coordinate 11,745,619 downwards.
CAGATCTTTCATGTCTCCAGTAATTAGAGCTTTGGCTGGAATAAACGCTGCCAGATTCATTAAATACGTCCTTTTTGACTTTATGTCACGTGGTACACTTCAACTCCAGAAACAAGTGAGAGTTTTTAATATCACAAGTGGCATCACAAACATGTTCGTCTTGCACCAAAACAGACAGCTTCTCAACTCGTGAACTAACTCTCCATCGAACAATCCTCCCTCCAGTAATTGCTCAGATAATGAAGTTCGCAGAGTCTCGGAAGCATTGTAATGACAAGGCAAATGAACAAGCAAGTATCTTGGCCATTCCTACTTTTTTTTTTCTATGCAGAATTCTGTGCTCGTCAGCAATGCCCATAGACTCACTCCCGAAGTGCACCTGCTCATTTCTAAAGCTGCATACTGAGCTTTATGAAAAATAAGAAAGCACCGTGCCAGCATTTGCATATAGATGAGAGCTGTCTGAGAAGGCACGTTTGGTAAGTGAAATGGACAAGAACACTGGATCTGTGAATCTGATGGACCTCACTGTCCATTTTTACAGTGGATTCATATTTGTGACTGAGGCGTCGTTGCTCTGAACTGTACACCAGAGTGTCAGTACTGTGTGATCTTTCTCTTTGGAAACCACCGGTTAAGTTTTCCGGTTATATCAAGGCAATGATTCCCATTCACATTAGAACAATGAATGAGCAGGCCTGGAAAAGAATCGCAAGAACTGGAATGGAAACAAAAACCTTTAACGGTAATTGCCGTGGAATCGAAGTTGAATAAGAGAGGCAAAAAGTATTATGACACAGGAAACTATTTAATGTTTGCCGCATTTGACCTCTCGCTAATGACCAAAACTGCCAATTACGTGAGAGCGCAGGCACACAGAGCGGCTGGTAATGATCGGAATAAATCAGTGCTGACAGCAGTGTGGGCCAGAGAACCCTCCAGTGCCACCTTTGACCCCATAAAGGGCCCAGTATTGCATTGGAAGTTATTTGGCAGTGCTCACGCTGTATCCATCAACCAAATAGGCAAAAACACAGGCAACAAGGCAGGTCTTTAATATTTGGAAAAGGGGAGAAAAAAAGAACAAAAGAAAAAGCTGGGGTGTGAAATGAAAACCACCTGTTGGAGATTTTTTCATTCTCCTTTTCATTGTGGCAACAGGAGTATTTAAGTGTTTTTATTTTGGTACGCCAGTTTTCTGTGCTGACAGGCAACACCTCAGTTCATGCTCTTTTCACCAGAAATAAAGTGAGAATGAAATGTGAATGTGAATGTATCTGCGATGTGTCCAGGTGGACAGACACCTGTCTAGTGACAGGTCTAAAACTATAATATTAACCCCTTAAAAACATTGAAAATCAAAACTCTTTGAGAGCCAAATTTAACAACAGAAACCATTTTTGGTGTGTACACTACTTATCAAACGTTTGGAGTTTGTAAGATAAGTACTTCTGCATGGATGCATTCAATTAATTAAGTGACATTAGAGACATTCTATTTCAAATAAATGATGATCTTTTGAACCTTCAATTTAGGAAAGAATTCTGAAAAAAATGTATTACACTTTCCACAAAAATATTAAGCAGCAAAAATGTTTTCAACATTGATGATAATAAGAAATGTTGCAGCAAATCAGAATGATTTCTGCAGGATCATGTGACACTGAAGACTGGAGTAATGATGCTTTGCCAGCAAAATAATAAATGACATTTCAAAATCTATTAAAACAGAAACATTTATTTATTTATTTTTAAATTGCAATAATATTATTATATATAAATAATATAACAATAATATATATATATATATATACATAATATTTCACAATATTACAGTTTTTACTGTATTTTTTGATTAAGGCAATTGTGACTTTATATCTCACAATGTGGCTTTATATCTCGCAGATATTTTTTTATTTTGCACAATTACATTTTTGATTTTGTATTTTGAGGTGGAACCAGACTTTTATCACTTCATATTTTGGTGCTAGTCTTGTTAGTAAAATAAATATTTGGAAATAAGTTATTGCCCTCCGCAATCTGACTAGCGTTTCAGTCCTCAACAAAACAGAAACAGCAAATCATAAATAAATCTAATGCAATCCTCTTGCATGCAAAGAGCAACATTATGGTTTACTTTTTCGCATTTTTATTTGGTTTAATGCGGCACATAGGTGACATTAATCCCATCCATTAATTGGTCCTGAACACATATATTAAATAAAAACACTAAACCACAAAGTATTGTTCATTTGCTTATTCGTTCATTCATTAATTGTCACTTATAGAAATAACTACTTCATACAAAATTCATAATGTGTGTCAGTAAATAAACATGGTCATATAAACAACTAAAAGCGACACTGATTTAATTAATGACTTAGTAGCCAATCACATTGATTCCTAAGTGCTTTTGATTCACTAAAAAGAACCAGACTACTGGGTCCACTATATGTTCTGCGAAATTTCAGATTCCATAGCAGTGCTGCGGTTTTAGTACCATACTTTAGTACTGTGTTTTATCCGCATTGATGAAAGAATGCACATTCAAGAACTGTAAACATAACCAAAAGTCATAAATCACTCCGTTCTGGTGTTTTTTAAACCATGGAGCCGGTTCCCAGTTCTACTTAACACTGGGCTTGGCAAGGGCTCTTCCTCAGACTTTTGTTATTTCAGAGTTCAGCTGAGAGAGACGTGTCTGAATGCTAATGCCTCATACAAATGGCGCATAAGACGTTTGCTCAGAGAAAACCAAAGATGAATAGTGAAATCGTTCATGCTTATCGAAGTGAGCTCAGTCAAGAGAGTCCGGTAAATATTTTAAGGAGACTGACGCTACCATAAATGGATAGGTTTAGGACTATTAACCTCAGGGAACGGCAGATTTTGGACGGGGTATAATGCCTCATAAGCCAAACACGAGCTGTGCGGACTCATAAAGGTGAAAGTTCACCCTTTTGTGGGAGCTTTGGCAGATGAAGGAAGTCAGCATGTGTTTTCTGGCAGAGAGAAGATCTACCTGGTTGTGTTTTATAATGATGGTGGACTGTAGCTCTCGCTCATTATAACTAGTTACATGACTGCGAAAAGCATTCCATGAAAGAAATATTAAATATTCACAGATGTTTGAAAAAGAGCCTTGTCCTCAAGTTACTTCTGGGTAGTTGTGTCTGTTGATGTTAGAATTAACATGTCTGCACTCACTGGAGAATAACAGCTAAATGTTTTATGAATGACACTGTGCACCATTACTCCATGATGTTCGGCCATTAGGTCTAAAAAAAAACAACAACTCTATTTCTCTACTTCTTTCCATGCTCACTATGAGGACAGGTTTCGGTTCATTTGAGATATTTATCTCTTCTTGTCGGTTGAGATATGGCTTAGGAGTTACATAAACAATCTCAAAAGTCTGAGTGTGATACTTCTGGCTCTGCTTGTCTGTTAAAATATCCTGGGGTGAATGCACTAAACAGTTGTGCCACTTCAGTGTGCACTTCAGCTCAAAAATGCCAAGTACACTCAATCCAGATTTTAAAATGTCCTGATAACAAAGCTGAATTTCCAGCATCATTACTCCAGTCTTCAGTGTCACATGATCCTTCAGAAATCATTCTAATATGCTGATTTGCTGCTCAAGAAACATTTCACATGATTATCACACGATATTATTATGTTGAAAACAGTTGTGCTGCTTAATATTTTTGTGGAAATCATAATACATTTATTTTCAGAATTCTTGAAATGTAACTTTACATATCTTTACTGTCACTTTTGATCAGTATAATGCATCCTTGCTGAATAAAAGTATTAATATCTTTCAAAAGAAAAAAAATTCTTACTGACTCCAAACTTTTGAGCGGCAGTGTGAATATCGTAGTGGAGCAATACAAGATTGGGAATTGCTCTGTAATGCATTCAGCAAATTATTTGGGCCATGTTTGGGCTGTTACCCGATTAGCATAATTCCTTCAGTGAATCGGTTGCTAAAACAACACAAACAGTATTTACAAATAAATTACTATAGTATAGCACAATTCATTCTTCATGAATCCCCCTGAGTGAGATACTAAGTGTGGCTCCTCTTGTCTTGAAATAATACAGAGTGAGTGAACAGGACCAAACAATTGAAAAGGTATTTGTATAAATATTCCCCAAACAGTTCTCTAAATATCTTTCTCATTTAGTTCCTCTCTCACTCTTACATCCTGTTACAACAGCATAGTCTTCTGAGCTCAATCTAAACACACATCTGTCATCGCCCTGGCCTTTAGTATAGGGGCAAAATAAGTGCTGGCTGTTTGTCTTATGGGAAATGTGGTTGTAGGTATTGAATTCATGTGAGGACCATTTGATGAAATATTCGGCGGTCTATTGAGCAGATGAACAGCTCCTTTGCATAAAGAGTTCCATGTACAAAATGGAAAAATACATATTTTCTACATTGCTATATACGTACACAAATAAGGGGCCCTATCTTGCACCCAGCGCAATTGACTTTGTACACCGACGCATGTATCATTCCTATTTTGCACCCGCGCACAGCGGACTTTTCCCTCCACAGACGCACGTGGGTAAACTAGGAAATACACTTGCGCTCCCGGGGGCGGTTCAGCGCAAAGAGGAGGCGTGTTCCGGCGCAAACGTTCCCTGGTGCTATTTTGCAGGTTTAGAAAACAATTCCGCCACTGACCAGGAAAAACCTAGTCTAAAATCAGTGGCGCGTTGCGCATGTTATTCATATGCTATTTTAAGTGCGCATGCTTGGCCATAATCAATGTAGCGTGTGCACAACGCGCATACACTTTGAATCTCTCATCTACGCACAGACGCAGCAGTTTTCATTTTTAGAAAACCATACATTATTACAAGGAAAAATATTAACACACGAGGGAAATCATTGTTGTGTCCATGAAGGTGTGAAAAAATAGGCTTAAATCTAACACATTTACCCAAATTTTTATACGCCTGTTTAACCGAAGCTAATTTGGGTGGGTTTCTCCAATCCCCATACAATGTCAGTTCTCTGTGTTTTACGGCCCTGGCGAGAACGTCGTTCTCCTCGGCTGTGAACCGCTGCTGGCGTGCGTCTGGCAAATCCGCCGTTATAATAGCAATCCGCCATGGAACAAACGCGCCTGCTCTTAAAGGGAATGTGAGATGACGCTCTGATTGGTTTATTTCACGTTACGCCCAAACCACACCTATGAATAATGAAGCTACTTCAGACCAACCCATTTTAGATTTGCGTCGGGCGCAAAAGTAATTTATCCCGCCGGTATAATAGCAACAGCGCCCAAGACCCGCCCACAAAGTTACTTGCGATTCGCGCTTGATACTTGCGTTTCAGATCGTTAAAATAGGGCCCATAGTGTGCAATATAGTGGCAATGCAGCATTTTATGTTTATTAAGTTCTAAGTAAATATAATTTTTTTTCAGATTTTGTTCCATGATAATTGCAGACCACAAATTGCAATTGCTTTTGTGGAATAAATGGATGAGAATAATAATAATCTGCATATATCATATTTGATAAATATTGTAAAATATTATAAAAAAAAATATTGGTCACAATATATACAGTGTATATATAGTGATGTTATATTTTGGCAAATGCTTATTGGAACTGCTACAAAAATGGTAAATTTGCTTGTTAGTTCATTGCATTTTATTTTGTGCTGGTAGATGGCCCATGAATTGCTTTCAATGACATCATAGCCATTATTTTTCCCTCCACATGTTTGATGATTGTTGAACAAATCACTGCACACTTTGCCTGGCAGAAAGAGCAATATAAACCAATGTTCAATCCTGCATGACTCATGTTGAGTAATCAGTCCAAATGCAGTCATTAGTTACTGTGAGTAAAAGTTGAATCAGTTTTTTTCCAAGTCAGATCCTTATAATTGTGACTCAGTCTGCACCAAGTCCAAGCCATGATTTCCGAGGGCATGTGTCTGACTGAGTTTTTGTCTGCATGGGAATTACACTCGTTTTGGGGGAGGAGAGAGACTGAGCAAGAGGGGGATTTGAAGAAAGACTATTGAAAGAGAGATGGCTGAGAGACATTACAAAATAGAAAAGGTCAGGAATCTGGAAAAAGAGGGGTAATGACTTTAAGCGCCGGAGAGACCCAAGCGGGAAGGCCTAATAACGGACGCAGAGGTTGTGTTGTTTCTGCTCAATACGTGACTAACATTGGTTTTGCTGTTTCAGAACCTGTTGTTGTAATGTTAGCTATACTATAGTGTGAGGGTTAACACTTCAAAAAAGCCTGCACACTCTAACAATGAAGGGGAACCACCAATTGCAAGATAAAACCACTGCTTTAATGAAAAAGTGGCAAATGTTTCAGTCACATGTGACCTTTCTCAATGCCTAGTGTTTCCCTGATTGGAGTTTTTGGTCTATGCACCTCATTTGGACAATTTTTCAGACGCGGTATAGCTATAGTGACAGGACAGTTTTCAGTGTTATTGTTTGTCTGGAGTTGGTGTGCTGCTATCGACTAGCAACAAGCTCTTGCTTGTATGTATACTGTTTGCAAATTTTTTGTTCTTCCTTGTTGTTCATTCATCATCTTTGCTTTATTTTTCGCAAAGCATTTTTTTTTGCTTCGCTTCAGCTAAAGAGACATCCAATCTGGCATTGCATGTGTTTGAGCATTTTGTGGGCGGAGCAATGAAGGGAAGGGTGTGTTTGTTGGGGTTGATTTTAGATATCAATAGTGTTTCTCAGAAATCGCTCACTTTAAAGGCATCTGTATGATGTGGTCTTACCTGCAGTGGACAGCAGGATGAAGATGACGGTCAGGGTTTTGAAGGACCAGCGGCCGTTCATGGTCATCTCTCAGCCCTCATGAAGAAACAGTGTGAGGAGAGAGAGCAAGTCAACACACCCTCATTGCTCACCGCCTAGTGGTCATTTTATTCTGCAAGCTCTGAAACACACACAAATATAGGCTACAGGTTAACCTTACATTCTCAAAACAAGACAGTAACATTTCAGTCATCATTTATTCACCCTCATGTTTTCCAACATAAAATGTAATGGAGTGAAGGACTCGTGCATTATTTGAACAAAGACATCTGTTGAGCTTGATTATTTAAGTTATTGACTTAATTTACACATAACTACAGCTACAGCTGGTGTTACAAAAATTCTTTCAATATTGCTGTCAAAAGGGAAATGAGATATGACATGAGATATGCGAATATTGATGAGGGGAATCTTGGCACAAAAAATACCACACAATATGCACTCATTACAAATAGATACAACATGTTGCAAAGGATTAAATGCGATAATTCTTTATTGATGATTCCATCCATGCTTCTTTGATGAAAAGCATATTTTATAACAGAGCAATATGAATAAAGCCTTCCAGTCCCCACACAACATATCAAATCAAAACTCACTGTCTAAAGCCTTTTCAAAGCCTCTATCCTCATAGATCCTGGTGCGACTGTCATGAGACACATAAGAAAATGTGCCAAAGAGGGTATGTTTGGAATGGAATACCAACATATTTGCTACTGCATGCTACACAGTATAATTGCATGATACAATAATAATTTATTGTATGTGTTAAGAGCCATTGCCTAGTGCTTTTTGCATCGTGTGGGCATGAGTTCAAATCCGGCTGGTGTATTTCTCCGCTACTGTTGCCAACTATTTTACCCATCATTTCCTTTGAATTAAAGTGGTAAAAAACTAACAATGCGTTGTAAAGCCATAAAACTAATAATAAATATAATATATATTAATTTAATTATCATATATTAATATTGATTAAATATTATACATTAATATATGTTGATGTATTACTTTAGTAATTATTAGATTCATTATTATTAATTTCTGAATTTTAATGTTCAATAAATATCTACTTTAATGTTCAATTATTAATTTAATAATCATTAATTTATTAAATTATTTATTTATTTATTCATTGATTTAGTAAAGTGTAAAAATGTTCTAATGTTTGGCAGTCCAGTCACAAAAATGCAAATAAATAAAATAGTTATCATTTACAGTTCATTTGTTTTTGCCTGCCTGTATTGTAGTGAAATGGAAGGTCAAGTCGAGCTCATTATATTCTGGATCGCTATATTTGATCAGGTTGCAAGTGGCACATTTTGTCAAATGTTGTATGTCATCTGGGTTTCCCATGCACACAGAAAGTTGTCATGCTGTGCACAGTGTGTGTAGTGCATGATGCAAAAATAGTGAAAGCACTATGCTATTCTGAACATACCTTAAGACTCTAATCACAGGATGGTGAAAGGGGCCAGCAGGAGGACCACATGGAATAAATGCATGTGACCTACCTAAGACAGAGATCTTCAGGCAGGATGAGGGGAAATGTGGCACTTAAGGACAACCAGCTATCGGTTAAATGGAACTGCATTGCATAATACATGTGTTGAACTAAAGGGGTTTATGGGAATATGTGCTTGGTGTGTAAATGTGTCTCTCTCTATAGATTTATATTTATATCATCCATCTTTCTTATCTTTCTCTCTGTGTTTAAACAGCAGTCAGCATGTTTGTGTTTGGTTTACAGCTACACTAACAGCATGGTTGCTCTGAGCTGGCTGTCTGTCATAACACGTCACCATGCCAATCCGCCTCTGTCACCCGTACAGGCCTCTGAATGGCTTATTGGCAGTCACAAACACTCCCCCTTGCCAACATGGAGGAAACAAACCACACACACACACACACACACACACACACACACACACACACACACACACACACACACACACACACACACACACACACACACACACACACACACACACACACACACACACACACACTTCATATACTTTATTTGATTCCACATTACAAGTTTCATTTCATTAGGAATCAAATAAAAATGTTTTTAATAATCCAACAGATAAAAAACAAATCAGCACATTGTTATGGATTATACAGTTCTAAGTGTACAGGAAAACACACACACACACACACACACACACACACACACACACACACACACACACACACACACACACACACACACACACACACACACCACACCAGAAGTCAATACCGTGCATCAATACACAGTCATATTCGCACAAGCCCATGACACAGATAAATTCTCCTTAAAATATTTGCATCCTGACATACTGTATTTATAGTTTAGTGTATAGTATTTTACATAATAATTGATTTTCAGCAGATAGGGTCCCGTCCCGCCCCATGATCAACAATGTATTATTATATACTGCCGCATGTTTTTACAGGAATGTGCAGTTACTGAATCATATTGCTCCATAACAGTCTCGAGTATCAACAATCAGACAATCAGATACCACTTTTTCTGAATTCCAAATGAGGTAATGACTGTTTACTCAGGCATTAAGTCATAAGTCAGTGCTGGTATCTTCATATCTTAATCAAATAAAGAAAGCAGCTCTGTTTGTGTTTATTGTTCCTTTAATACTCCAGCGAGGTCTGATGAGATAACGCACATATGCTGTGTGGTGAAACCGACATTGTACTTTTATATGCTAAAACCAGAAATAAAAAAACATAAGGTAAAAAAAATTCTCACTGTCCTACGCATATGCAACAGCTTTAGTGTTACCGTGGAAACTCAGGGACATTCAGAAAGTATGTAAACATTAAAGGTACAGTTCACCCAAAAATATATAATATATATATATTTTTTTATGCAGCCTTGTGTTGTTTCAAACCTGTGTGAATTTCATTGTTCTGTGGAACATGAAAAATATTATGAAAGTCAGTGGGGTCTAAAATAACATTGCATGGACATTTTATATTGACAAAAAACATACAAACAAATAAACAAAAACAAAACACTGAGACCATTTTTAAACTGGTTTAAATTTGGATTCTGCTTTGTAAAACAAGATAATTTATATGAAATATATATTTATATAATATACTGTAGCCTATATAATTTATTGTATTATTTATTTTAATGTATATATTTGATTTGATTTGATTTATTTATTTTTTTCTGGTAAATTTAACAATAAAATAATAAAATAACAATGAAATGACAATGAAATAACCAAAAAAAAAAGGAGTAGGCTGAAGCCAAGGCTTATATTTGCCTACCCTATGCTATACAGTATATTATACATATATTATACATTTGTTTATTTTGAGATATTAGTTTAATAATTATAAATTGAGTATTTATTCAAACAATTATTAATTTCTTAACTGTAATATTAATCAGTTATTTGATTCAGTTGTCAATTATTAATTTAAATGTAATAATTTATCATTCATTTTATGAATTTGATTAATCACTTATTATTATTTATTTTTTTGCTAAAGGAGATATTTTGAAGAATGTATATGACTTTCACATACATTGAAAGTCATTGGGGTCCAAAACAAAACATTGTATGGACATTTTGTATGCACAAAACAAACAAACAAAGAGACAAACAAACAGTCAGACAGACAAACAAACAAAGAGACAGATAAACAGACAGACAAACAGATGTAGTGTTTTGAACAACTCTTGTTAGTTCTACAGACGAAGATCTGGATCGGCCATTTGGTTTTGTATTTTCAACAGAATTGAAAACTAAGCTAGATACAGTGTTTTCCAAACAGAAGTGTGGTACATATGGCTCTGAATTCTCTGACATTTGTGTCCAAATCCACTAGCAGTGTCTCTCCTGGCAGTACATCACATATCGCTTCACAGAGGCAGAGAAGAGTGTGAAGGACTTTCTTTTCCCAGGGCTTTACCACAGTGTGTTTATCGATCCCCTCCAGACCGTTGTGCATGTGTGAGAATGTAGGAGAGAATGGGAGACGCTCCTATTGCCTTTGAGCAAACGAGAGTCACAAAATTCTTCTGGAGTCATTGTTCCTCTCTGAAGATCAATTAATATTTAAATTCATATGCTCATCCACACACCCCCTGCCACCGAATATTGAATAATAGAGTAGCTATACTTGCTAATTGTTTGTGAATGTGTTCTGTTGCTTGTAAATTTTTTATTACAGAAAGCTTTGTAAACTAATGTGAGCTTAGAAGGAAACAATGCCAGATTGCGAGAAGATGCAACATCATCCTCTGAGACATACGACTGTTGTGTGAACAAGTTCCTTTCTGTTCTTCTGGTGTCAAGGGGACGTTTTTTGACGGAATTGGGTAGAGGAGGTCTTTAATACCTGGAGAGAGGTATGCATTTACATTCCCATTCATCTCAGAGGCAGTTTCTGGTGCAGGACTCCCAGAAGTATAGCAGACAGGGGAAAATATGAATACGCCTACTTTTTAATGGCCATCATTGAAGAAAGATACTTTTTGTCCACAGTACTTGGCAGGGGCAGGACAATGCTAATGGCCAAACCTGTTGAGGATCTGACTGGACAGACTAGACGTCCATTTGAAAGGAAAATGAATGTGAAAGTAAGATTGTATTTAAAAACCAGTCACTATATCATGATTTTGGATTGTTTGGCTCAATAAATCTGGCTCATATTCTCTGAAACATGTATATGAGATGGAGCTGGTGCATGCGGTAAAAACCCTTAGAGCTCAACGCTCAATATACCCGACTGCACAATTCATATTCAAAAGCACTGAAGGACCAAATGCAAAGTTATCCTGAATTTAGAACAATGTCCCTCAGTTATTGGTCTTTTGTTTTCTGCCTGGCTTGACAATTTAAAACGGCAAAAAACTTCCACTAGTACTCTACCGTGAAAAGATAAAGTCAGTTGTCAGCTTACAAAAAGCGGTCTGTTCTAGTAAATGCAAATCTATGAGGGTGATGGATATTTAAATCGTTAATGGAAAATGTCATAGACTGCCCCAAAGGATTTTTAATGACATGTTTAAAAAACAAAACAACTAAATCTAGACTGCATCCAGGGTTTAATTCTGAGAATGTGTTGGGTTGAATTGAGATGTGTGTTGAACACCGAGGAAAGAGGGAAGGTTACATTTAGATAACATGAACTAACGTCATTAGCACTGCAGATGGTACAGACTGTTCTCTGCTCATCCCCATAGTTACCATCAATAGACCCCTTACCTAAAATCGGAAAGAATGGCACAGGGATACAAACACCTTCAAACACCTCAAACATCAGATTACAGGCATTGTTGTGTTCTGCTTAGGATTTACCCATTCTAAAATAATATTTTTGTTTATTGTTGTTGTTATTATTGTTTTAGTTTTTTAATAACACTTTATTTTACAGTGTTACAGTTACCTGTACTTATGGAAATAACAGTAAATTATGCGTAATTACATGCTATGCCCTTAAACCAAACCCTAATCTAACACTAATCCTGATTAACCATGTTAATTAATGTTTAAATTTATAATTACCCACTAACAAGGACACCTTAAAATAAAGTGTAACTTTTTTTTTTTTATATATATATATAGGCTACAATATATAAAGTATAATAATAATAATAATAATATTAAAAAGGCTCATAACAAAATATAATTTTGTCTATAATAATATAAATAATAAACTATTAAGAAAGGTCACAATAAAGTGGCTCATTGGTGGGAAAGCATCCTAAAATGAGTGTCTGGGGAGAATATGACCATAAATTTGTCATTTTATTTATGAACTCGGTTTTATCCTCCATTTTCGAATTTTAAATATTCTTACTTTTATTATTGTAAGATTCAATATTTTATTATGAGCCATTTTAAAATATTATTGTAATATTATTAAAAATATAGTTTTGTCTATAATAATAATAATAATAAATCTATACATTAAAAAAGGTCATAATAAAATGGATCATCGGTGGTAAAACATCCTAAATTGAGAGTATATGGAGAGAATTGGTAGGAAATAAGTAAGTCATAAATTGGTCGTTTTACTTAAGTCACAAGTCAGTCACAGAAGAAAGTTAGACTGGTCTAATTTGAATCCGAAAAGTAACACTGATAATTGCTAGTACGTCTTGAGAAACAATCTTAGTTTATGTTTATGCAACTGACCAGGGTTTTCATCCTCCATTTTCGAATGATTGTCCATTTAAATGGGAGATCAACAGCAGCAAATAGCTTTTATATCCCCTCTTTCTCTGTCCATTTATGCCTAATTCACTCCCTCTCTCACTTTTCATTGCTGTGTTATAGTAAAGAGCTCTTTTATTACTCCTCTGTGTCAGTTTTCTGCTGTAATGTGAAAACGATAGAGGCTGGCTTATTCATTACACACATTAATGCGCATTGTCTTTAAGCGACTCAGATGTCCTTTGTGTACATCGTCTGTGAGCCCGAGGGAAGACTTACCTGCAGTGTGATCGACTGCTCTTAGCTTTAAGCTATTAGCTGTAACTGTGCCTCAGGCGTATTGATGTTTAAAGCAGAGCATCAGGTGTAATATATGACAGACTCTGGGTGGATCTCAGAAATGAAAGGATTTTTTGCCTTTCAAGTCATGTATTCACAGCAAACTGTTTAGAGACATCCAGAGCGGGTTTATTGTAATCGAGAAGAATGTCTTTTTCTCTCCGTCTCTGTGAAAGGCAGATAACCAATGCTGTTGGGGCAAAAGGGGACTGAAATATGGCTCTCATTAATACTATCTCCTCATAAATGTATTTCTCACCTTAGAGAGATGACATGTCGAGACTAAAATTAGGAGCCTAAATTTGGCTTCTGAAACAGAGAGAAATTTTTTTTTTTGGCAGTGTTTCCAAAAAGTCAGAGACTAAATAATAATGCCACATTGCTGAATTTAAACTTTGGGATTTCAAAAAGTCTTTTATCCTATATGCTGGAAATCCAGTTTCATTCACAAAAACCTCTCAACGCTGCGAGGAGATGCATCAGCTCACATCCTGACTCAGGTGTTTCCTTTTAGGGAAGCGTTTCTCAGACACTAAAGATCACAACCATTGATATTTAATATTATTACACAGCTTTCTGGAATACTTGATTCTGATTGGTCAATCGCAGCATTCAGCAGATATTTCCTAGTATTTGCTGCCGTCCATGGCAATGCTATATATCAGACCACACATGGTAACTGAAATCAACACTACTTTCATGTCTTTCGTATCACAGACTCGCTGACTCTTGTTTCATGCAAACGCAAACGCTGCCATATTGCATCTCGGTTATCGACTGTAGTGCAGTTTTGTTATTGTTAACTAAAACTGAAACTGTTAAAAATCACGTTCGGTAATCAAAATAAAACTTCAATAAAATAAAACATAGGCCTAAATATTAGATGAAAAACGTTAAATATTAGAAATGTTGAATAAATTAAAGCTATATATATATATATATATATATATATATATATAAATTATTAATTATTCCCTTAAACAATACATCATAAGCTTAAACAAAAACCCAAAAGCTTAGGTTTTTTTAATATTCTGGTCATGTCAGTCACTAGATGTGTCTAATCAAGCTGTGAGGGTTTCTGACATGCTGTGGCACTCTATAAAAACCAGCTTGAGGGCTCCGTCCAAAATCACTCATCACTGCTCAGCTGAGGATACATTCTGATAAACTAAAGTATGCTTGAGTATACCGACTGACATCTCAGCTACTCAAAGAGATAAGAGAGCTGTCAAACACGTAGACTCATATAGTCTGAGAAATAACCGAGGTGGGGAACCCAATTAGGAGTTGTGAACTGCTGCCGGGATGCTTCTGTCAACCACAAATGCACACAGAGACTAAATGGATGCCCATCTGCTGTTGACTTAGACAAGTTCATTACATTTCCCCCTGATCCCTATAGTCGTTTTCCACACTCTTGTCTCCAAGTTACCATCTCTCCCGACTTTCCCTTTCCACTGCCGAGCAACGGAATATTTAAACACTCAGGAAACACAAACAAATGAGCAGTTCCCTTTTTAACCTGTGTGATTATCTAAAGCGTGAAGAGCTGATGATCATGTGAACATCATGTGTCTGCTCCATCGTTCCCACAATAATCCAAGAGGTCTGTTCCAAGTTCAGCCCATGTGAGTTAAGCAGCATGCTTTTGAAAACAGACAGAAAAGTGCGTGTTTTGTGTTAATGAGAAGCAGAGAGTCAGTCTTACCTCTTTCTGTGTCTCTTTCTCTTGAAGAGCCAGTTTGCTTGATGTTACAGCTCAGTTGAATGAGACTGTCCGCTGGAGTACGCCACACATGCACAGGTACACACTCATCCTGTTGTTTCCAGCGAGCGTTCAGGCTGTCATCTGAATGAGAAGATGAACGGGGATAAAGGGGAGGAGAGGAAACACGCACTTCTGCCCTCTACCTTCCATGCGCTGGATCCCTGCACTTAAACTGAGCGCAGACAGAGCGAGTGAGAGAGGGAGAGGCAGAGAGGATGAGAGGGAGCAGCGTGTGTGTGTGTGTGTGTGTGTGTGTGTGTGTGTTTATGTGTGGGTTAAGTTTTGCCTATATTGAGGAGATAGTAATTCCTGAAATCACCTACATCTTTTGAAGAAGTTAATGGTCTCCATTAGGAAAATGGCTTAAAGCATGTTGAATAGTTCAAATTAAAATTTAAATATGCAGAAAATTTTTTGGAAGGGGCAGAGGTTTGCAAGTTAAATTATTTACTTGAAGTACCCCCTAAGCATTTTATACATTTTTATAAAACCTTTACTATTTTTTATATAGGAATGCACAATATATGGGTTGCATTGGTACCATACGGCATATATATATACATATATATATGCCGTAATTGGATATTTCTTTATGCATGTTCATTTCTGTCTGTTTTTACCTTTGCCGTCATCTAATACTCCCTCAAAGTTAATCTTTTAAAAACACTAATAATTGTAATTTTAATAACTCATTTATAAGCATTTGAAACGACTGTTTAAAGGTTTATTATTCATATATTTATAACATTTTCTTTTTAATTTATTTATGTAGGCCTAGTATAAAATATTTATATTCAGTTATCAGCCATAACATGAAAATTATTTCCAGTTTATTGGTACCAGCCAGAATTTTACTATTTATAGAATATAATATATTCAAATTGTATTCATGGGTTGGAAAACATTGGGTTAAGGGATAGAAAATATAATTTAGTCAGTAAAATATCATTGCATATCAATAAAAGGTATTGAAATTACTAGAAAGCACAATAGACACACATCAATGTGGGTGAATGCTTCTGAGTTTGTGTGTGTGTGTGTGTCTGTGTGTGTGTGTGTGTGTGGGTGTGTGTGTGTGGGTGAGTTATTCACCATGTGTAGAAGGAACTGGATATAGTCCAACAGTTGAAGGCAGAAGGTCAGTGTTGGCTCACTAATGAGGGATGGTCTGGGTGTGATTCTGACAGCTCGCTAGAGCTCAATCAACCAGTCTTTCTGTAACACACACACTCACACAGATCTCCACTTTCTAATAGGATAGAGAGAGAGAGAGAGAGAGAGAAATTGCATATGTGTGTGTGAGGTCAAGATCTTTCTGTCCTCATTTGACCCAAATGAGAACATTCAAAACCCAATACAGTTCAGTTCTCTCTGTTGTAAAGCGTCAGTATTACATTTATTCTACTTGATATCTGTGTGAAGCTGGAATACAAAACAGAAGCTTGAAAGCTAGAAGGTCTTATGGACCTGGATACTCAATGAAAAAGATGCAAGGCGAACATGGGTCATTGCAGGATAAGGGAAAATCTCTGTACGTGTTGTGTGGTTACATTTATACATTTAGGTTATCTGATATTTAGTAAAGACATGAAAGTGTGTGCACATCCCTGTCCAAATTTATTAGCTGCCATTATAAAGACTTGTCTCTGTATGAAATGCCCATATGCAGAACTGTGGTAAACCGACACGTATGTTTCTCTTCAATCCAGTAAACTAAAGAGCATCATGCATAAATCTTTAACAACATAGATCCTAAACTAATCATTCAAACTTTATGGGAACACAATGGTTCAATCCAGGTTTGGAGATTCCAGATGTATTTGTGAGGTCAGTCTAACAGAAACAAGAAAACTTTTCACAACTTTTTAAGGTTCAGGAAACTTGAAACTGTTCCTGTTTCTAATTTTCCATCTATTTGTGGTCGAAAAACAAGAAAGTAAAGCAGGTACTGCCAGTTACCATTTACTTATTTATAAAAATTAATAGTGTGATGCTACTTTTTTCAACCTATTGGCTCATTGGAAAAACATAGCTCGATCTGCATTTTTGCAAATCTCCAAAAAAGATACCAATTCATACAATTCACTGCAGTTTCCAGCTGAACAGAACACTATAGGCAGTAAAACATTAACAACTTTAATTCCTTTCGACACAAATTATGATTACAAGGCAGATTATTGATTAATAAAGACTTTTTCTAATGCAGTTCCTTGAACAATACTAAGTTATGATCTCAAAGCAAGGTAACCGTAGTGCATGATTTGTAAACTAATACATTTTGATGTATGCATCACATGACCAGATCCATATGTATGGCTTTTCTTTATGGCTTTTCCTAGTAAACTTGCTCTGTACCCTATGTGAAACATGAGTCATGATAAAAGAGTTCAAAGCTTGTCGAAGCAGGCTTTTTTTTTTTTTGGTGTGAAACCATCCCACGTTCATTCACTAAAACACCCTACACACACATTTGCAGCAGAATGCTTTGCTTCTGCAATACACAGTACTGCATCGAGCACCTGAAGCAGGACAACTGCATTATGACACCTCTGCAGTCCACAATACACACACACACACTATGAATACCCACACAAACTTTTATTCAAGTGCGTTTCCTCCTTCTCAATCTCTTTCTCCCCCCACACACACCAGCAGATACAGTTCCATATCATGTTCACATCTATGGCTTACATTTGCCAAATATCTCCTATGTCACACCCACATCAACAAACACATATTTACTCGGAAACCATGCCACAAATGAGCATGATTCGTTTTGATGAGATGCACGCATGAAATTGTAAAGACGCAGCAGTATCTGATGCCACAAATGTGTCTGTCAGCACAGTCTGAGAAAGTCCTGACGAGGTTAAGCTTCAAATATGTGTCGGTTGAGAAAGGAAAAAACAGAGAAAATGCTCAGCAATTTAGTATTTTTTTCTTCAGAATCCTGTTTTTGATGACACATAAATGTCATCGCATGTAGAGACAGAAGCAAGAAGCTTCAAGAAGCTGTTTTTTAAAACAGCTAAAATGTAAATATAAAAAAATTAGAACCAATGAGTATTTTATATTTAAATTAGTTCTGTTAATCTATTAAAAAATAACTAAATAATTGCAAATTTTTCTGTAACTTTATCGTGATTAATCGCATCTAATAGGTTGGAAATATACAGAAATTGAACAGTTATCTATCTATCTATCTATCTATCTATCTATCTATCTATCTATCTATCTATCTATCTATCTATCTATCTGACTGCTGTTGTGCTCTCTGTGCGAAGAGTTGTAAATTATTGAAAACTTGTCAGGTTTGACTGGTTAGGTCAGTCAAACAAAACAAAAAGAGCAAGGTCTAGAGACGCCTTTTTTAAAAGTTGAACGTTGGCGTAGAACGTTCCATTTCATACGTGAGACGCTACAAAAGACACGAGACGTGAGCGCAACTGCCAAACGCGCCTGTCTAGTTAGAAAAACAATGGAAAAGTAGCGCGTTCTTTGTGAGTGGCCCCTTAAAAGCATGTGAATGAACACACATCCTGTGCAGTGCACCACATCATTATTTCATGAAGATGTTGGTGGCATCTCATGTTCCACAGCAGGCAAGTGTGACAGGCTTGTAATCTATAGGTCTTTTTTTTGTTGAGCAAAATGACAAAACTCTTGAGGTCTAGGGAAATAATGAATTGGTGCGGAGGAGGCATTACAGACAATATGAGTCCCTAAAGGTATAAAAAAAGAGTGAATGAAAGAAAGCGAATGAAAAAAAACACACTTTTAACAAGCCAAAACAAGTGTTAAACATCTAAGAGGGAAATTTAGATGTCTTGTCATATATGAAACATGCTGTCCTCATTATCTCTTTTTAGGAAATGGTTAATTTTTTTCACATCTCTCCGTAGCAGCCCATATAGGCTATTGTAACGTTTTAAACTGTTTTATCATGCCCTTTGGACATCTTGTATAGAGAGCGACAGAAGAAAACAGATGTAATTAGAGGGAGAAAGACAGATAAAGATGTCAAGAAAGATAATGAGATGAAAACTGAGGGAGGGAGTTGCTCCCGCCAAAGTTTGTCAGGTGAAATACAGTTTAGCAAAGACCTCCTCCTCACCTTCCTGTTAGTGGAGCTGGCTTTTATCAAGATCACCAGCTGCCTGGAAAAACATACAGAGATAGTGATGGAAAAAAGAAAGCAAGCAGAAAAAGATCAACATTAAAAGCCGTAGAATGGTGAGTGATGTTGTTGAATAGCGTGAATTTCTAGCATAAAAACCAAAGCAATGCTTTCCTATGGACCTATTGACAGTGGAAATGAAATTTGTTTGTGACAAAGCAATATTTTTTTTGTCTTGAAGGTGGTTCTTTTGTCTTCAATTCACTGAAAAACTGACAGAAAAATAAGGCCCTATTCAAATCGAGAAAGAATATTCATCATTAGTTTCATTTGACAGCAAAACAATACATTCCTACAAACTTGTTCATAGCTTGTTCAAAACTGTACATCTATTAGATTTACGAGACAGATGGGTTAAAATCAGTGATCTGAACACAGTGGCTTGCTCTCTTTCTAATCACACAGAATAAATTTAGCTGCAGGTTTTCACTGATCTCCAAAGAACTGCTAATTAAAGGTAAATCAATGTGCACTTTGTAAACCCTGGTGCTCACAGAGCATCGATTTAATCTACATCATTTAGCTCATTTGAGGCCGTGTATGGTTTACAGTCTTGTAAATTTGCCAGTAATTAATTTTAGCATATGGTGTGTGTGCTTCTTTGAGGAACAACAATGGAAGAAAATACAAATTCATCATCTGTTATTATCATGATCATTATCTATAATAATCATGATTATTGTGGAAAATCTGTCAGAACTGGTGCATTTCGTGCTTTTATTTTGCAGTTTTGAGGC
The DNA here is from genome assembly GCF_951802725.1 of Rutilus rutilus. NCBI lineage: Eukaryota > Metazoa > Chordata > Actinopteri > Cypriniformes > Leuciscidae > Rutilus > Rutilus rutilus. The sequence continues at coordinate 11,725,597 of NC_140212.1, read as the reverse complement.
AGAAAGTCAGCATTAAAGTTGGCCTCATCAGGAGAAGTGGAAGCAAATATTCTTCCATTAGGTTTTCTGAAGGCAGTGTGTTAACTGTCCTATAACAAGGACAGAGTGATGTAAAAATGAATGTGAACCATGAGCAACAAAACACAACTAATGAGTAACAAAGGCCAAATGCTTTTTGGGCAAGGTGAAGGAGACTTGGGAAAGAACGGCTGACTGTACCTTAAACGTTTTTACATCTGAGACACTCTTACATAGCCAGTTCATCAGTAATGCTATATTTTAGGTTTATTTTACATGGCAGTTCTTAAAATGTGATCAAAAAGAATTAGATAAAAAGTATTTTTAATTACACACGTTTAGTTAGGCGCGTTCTTGGGTCAACATATTTTGTTGATCCTGGAACAACATTCCTGTCCGAAAAATGAATTGTCCATATCCCTACCCTGAAAACCTAACCCTTCCCATAAGTTATCCCTAAAATAAGAGTGAAATGATAGGTGAATAACACTGATGTAGAAGCACCTAACCCTGGTTGTAAGCCTAAATGTGACATAAACTGTAAACTTGTCCCTCAAATCTGATTGGCTGAATGGAATGTTGTTCCAAGATCAACAAAGATGTTAATCCAGGAACAGGTTATACTATATAGGCTGAGCTCAGTGAAGTCAGTAGGTTGCAGATCATTGACGCACAAGTTCATTTGACTATGTTTAGAGATAACAAGTACTGTCATCACCACTGCTCTGTTACCATGGCTAGACAAACACAGCTGTTTATAAGCCTTCATTTGAAAGACTGAATGAGTGTTAGTGTCAATCTACAGTTTGTTATACAGTGGCAGAAACAGTGCATCTTCCATCTTCACATGACATACCCTAAATACTGGACACTGGCAAATGATCTACTATTGCATAATTAAGTATTTTTTATTTATATGTTCCTTGCGATTATTTAGTCAGAATCCACACCCAGGCGTGTGGGTGGAGGACAAGATCTATTTTTGTTCCTTTTTTTTAACAAGTGTTGGAACACATGACTCTTAAGCAATACAACTGGACTCTGAGGAGAACGCGTTTGAAGATGCAAAATACAATGCTTTTCCAGGCTCAAACACAGTACAACATCATGTGCCTGTCTCTAGTAACTATGGAAACACTTTGACTTTTCTATTTTCTACTAAATAGAGGAACTATAACCATCCCTGTCAGACCAAAAATGCTTAATCCAGTCCTTTTTGGTCTTATTTTAAATACTTAAAATATTAAGTTTATATTTATTTGGAAAGTTCTGTCATGAAACTCTAGATGGCGTAGGCTCAGTCAGCTTGCAATCACATCATTCCCTATAGGGCACAGCTGATTGGTTCCTGCTGTAGAGCTCGCTTCTAAACCTTTAAATACTGGTCAGCATATTCTGTAGCAGTTGCAGCACGCTTTCAGAAACCCTCCACCTCCCCTAGCACCACCGGTTTAGATCTGCTTTGGGTAATTCATGTATGCTATGTTGTACAGCACCCGCATGTCTTACTTGCTCACAGCAGTGTTGTGTATGCATTGGCAGTAGCAAGTCTCGTACTTGATCTGCAGTAGCAGCAGCAATAACAGAAGCATATCAATATTGTCATATCCATTACAATGCCAAACACTCAGAGAGTTGTCATGAAAATAATTGGTTTAGCTAGTCAGCCAGCTAGTTTTGAGACTGTCTAACCATTTTAGGTTGTTGTAAGCTGATTTACAACAGGGATTTCAGTTAATAACCCATGCATTCATGAACCATTTATGCTCAAAAATCAACCTCAAAATCATCTGCAACCACTGCTGCCTTTCCTATAGGTCTCCTTGTCTCATGTTTGCTGTATAGTGCCTTCACAAGGTCATCTGCATATCCATAGAAAACACATGCTAACATGTCCTCCGAGGACAGTCTGTAAAAATAGGTACGTCACCCCAGGCTCCAGAGCAATGCTGGCTGATATCCAGATCTGCACGGCAACTGAAGGTGACAGTCACCTCTCTAACACAAGACCAGAGATTGTGACATTGCTGATGCTTTTGCTGTGATTATGACGGTCACATGGCTAATGATTTATTATTTGTACCTGCAGAAAGCTGGCTGATACATATGTGCAGGTTGTGAGATATTACCAACATTTCCTGTGGGATGAAAAACGATTAGAGGTAGATGGAAATGGATGCAAAAAGGGGCAAGAGCTTTTTTGGCAAAAAAAGAATCTAAAAAGAAGTTTCTAATAAATGGAAATCCAAAATTCCTGGAATGATTAAAAGACTATCTTCGTTTTTGATGCGATTAAGCCTGTTAATCCAACCCAAGAGTGCTGGAAGAGGACAGAGTTTAAAGGCGCACACAAACACAAAGCATCTGTTTTGGCCCCATTCTGCCGTTCATGAAAACTGTTATTCATTTTTTTTTTATATATAAAAAAACACACACATTTCTTTTATAGATGCAGGGTGAGTCATTGAGCTGTTTGGGGGCTTAATGCTACGCTCCTGCTTTTCGTAGAAAAGTTCATGGTGCAATGAAAGTATTTATGAGATTAACTGCAGAAAACAATCACACTCACATCTACTTTACTTTGAAAGTTTAAGTATGGCACCAATTTTTGGTTATGTTTGTGGCATTACCTGATTTTTCATTATTGTTTCAGTGAATCGGATACTAAAACAACTCATTGCAATGCAATTTTTTTTTTTTGCGAGCACTAATTGGGTGGATAATACAGTGAATGATGATTTTCACGGTCAGCTTGTCTTCTCAAATGTCTGTTTCCTAACCCCTTGACAGGATGTAGCTGTTACCATGGCGATGCATCTGCTCTGGTAAAGTGGACCTTAGGATTCGAGAGAACTTCCATAAAATGATTTTTTTACTTACTTTTCATTAGAGGCTGATTGCATTGGGATAAACTCACTTAGGATTTTATTATAGTGAAGCTTATTATAGAAATACACACTCATATTGGCTTGGCTTATAAAAATGAACTGTTATCAGAACAACTAAAAAATGCATGACAAGAGCATACTGTACATCTTTTCCTTCAGAGGAATTGCTCATAGGCAGCTGATGTGAGACTTTCCTATCTGGGAATAAATTCTGGGAAGCAAATTTTCCTTGGAACACAACACAGCAAAAAAAAAAAAAAAAAGTGTTAAACTTGTAGGAAGTTTAGAGTTTAGGTCTTGGTCCTGCGTACATAAAAACACTCTTTTAGATTCACTTTGCTGTTGTCATGACAATGCATGCTTCTTCAATTATTGCATATTCAAGAATCAAATAAAACATATATTTTAAATATATCAAAATTAAAATATATAAAATGAAATAGTAAAATGTATATAAAATATATATATATATACAGTGGGTACGGAAAGTATTCAGACCCCCTTAAATTTTTCACTCTTTGTTATATTGCAGCCATTTGCTAAAATCATTTTTCATTTTTTTTTCCTCATTATTGCACACAGCACCCCATATTGACAGAAAAACACAGAATTGTTGACATTTTTGCACATTTATTAAAAAAGAAAAACTGAAATATCACATGGTCCTAAGTATTCAGACCCTTTGCTCAGTATTTAGTAGAAGCACCCTTTTGATCTAATACAGCCATGAGTCTTTTTGGGAAAGATGCAACAAGTTTTTCACACCTGGATTTGGGTATCCTCTGCCATTCCTCCTTGCAGATCCTCTCCAGTTCTGTCAGGTTGGATGGTAAACGTTGGTGGACAGCCATTTTCAGGTCTCTCCAGAGATGCTCAATTGGGTTTAAGTCAGGGCTCTGGCTGAGCCATTCAAGAACAGTCACGGAGTTGTTGTGAAGCTACTCCTTCGTTATTTTAGCTGTGTGCTTAGGGTCATTGTCTTGTTGGAAGGTGAACCTTCGGCCCAGTCTGAGGTCCAGAGCACTCTGGAGAAGGTTTTCGTCCAGGATATCCCTGTACTTGGCCGCATTCATCTTTCCCTAGATTGCAACCAGTCGTCCTGTCCCTGCAGTTGAAAAACACCCCCACAGCATGATGCTGCCACCACCATGCCTCACAGTTGAGACTGTATTGGACAGGTGATGAGCAGTGCCTGGTTTTCTCCACACATACCGCTTAGAATTAAGGCCAAAAAGTTCTATCTTGGTCTCATCAGACCAGAGAATCTTATTTATCACCATCTTGGAGTACTTCAGGTGTGCTTTCATGTGTCTTGCACTGAGGAGAGGCTTCCGTCGGGCCACTCTGCCATAAAGCCCAGACTGGTGGATGGCTGCAGTGATGGTTGACTTACTACAACTTTCTCCCATCTCCCGACTGCATCTCTGGAGCTCAGCCACAGTGATCTTTGGGTTCTTCTTTACCTCTCTCACCAAGGCTCTTCTCCCCCGATAGCTCAGTTTGGCCGGACGGCCAACTCTAGAAAGGGTTCTGGTCGTCCCAAACGTCTTCCATTTAAGGATTATGGAGGCCACTGTGCTCTTAGGAACCTTAAGTGCAGCAGAATTTTTTTTGTAACCTTGGCCAGATCTGTGCCTTGCCACAATTCTGTCTCTGAGCTCTTCAGGCAGTTCCTTTGACCTCATGATTCTCATTTGCTCTAACATGCACTGTGAGCTGTAAGGTCTTATATAGACAGGTGTGTGGCTTTCCTAATCAAGTCCAATCAGTATAATCAAACACAGCTGGACTCAAATGAAGGTGTAGAACCATCTCAAGGATGATCAGAAGAAATGGACAGCACCTGAGTTAAATATATGAGTGTCACAGCAAAGGGTCTGAATACTTAGGACCATGTGATATTTCAGTTTTTCTTTTTTAATAAATGTGCAAAAATGTCAACAATTCTGTGTTTTTCTGTCAATATGGGGTGCTGTGTGTACAATAATGAGGAAAAAAATGAACTTAAATGATTTTAGCAAATGGCTGCAATATAACAAAGAGTGAAAAATTTAAGGGGGTCTAAATACTTTCCGTACCCACTGTATATATATATATATACAATTAACATTTTATGGCATTTAATTTACATATATTTGATTATATATAAATTAATTAAAATAATATTAATTAAACATAAACAGTCACTGGAATATACTTAGTCAATTAATATATTTATAGTTATAGTTATATATACTTATGGTATAGTCAATTAATATAATTAAAATACTTATTAAGACTACATTATATAAAATATAAAAATAAAATGTATATATTATACGTTTTATATTTTATTTTTATATAAAATTAAAAAAGATTTTGATAAAAAAAATGTATCATGATTTTTGAGGAATATCAATACAATGCTTCCATGCAGTCTCTGTATGATGATTCATATATGATTCTTTCATTTCAGGTCCTAAATTTGTGAAAAACATATATCTCTAAAACTGATCATTGGTTTATTTTTTCTTTCAGCTACATCCCTCCCACCCTTCCAGTTCTCATCTCTCCTAATCTCGAGACACGGGGCGACAGGTGATGCTTTGAGATACTTCACACGGCCTCATTTGCACTGATGGCAGATTGCAATCAACAGGTCAGGCGAATAATTAAAGAGGAAAGAGGATGGAGGGGATGGGATGATGAAGAGGGGATGAAATGATTATAAGCATTGTACCGCATGCAGCTTGAGCTTAGAAGAAAAATCCTCATCAACACCACAATCTTATCTTCATCTCCTTCGTCCATCTTAATTATTGGTGTTTGTATGAATGATGCTTCCTCTCAGCTAATCAGGAGTATGCATGAGTACCCTCCCTTTCCAGAGCATTTAATCAGGCCTAATCAGTGTTAAAAATCTACTAGTATACGTATTCACATCATAAGAAAAAAAACCTACACAGTTCTCACCAAGCAGCTCAGAGAAATGCATTTGATATTTTGGAGACTGAATAAAGTCAAAAATGACATTTCTCAAGCTATTTTTCTCTCAAAAAGAAACTTGACTTCCTCTGAAAACAGGCCAGGCATTTCCATCCTTTTTAGCCTGCTGAGTGATTTGCTGTCATTCGAGCGAGAGCAGCAGGGGTGTCCTTTATGCCAATGGCTGGTTGTATCATCGACCCGTAAATTGTATTTGTTGATAGGTCACCATCTGTCACCCTGGACCAGATGAGCAGGCTATGGGATGGAAAATGTTATCACTGAAATGGCAACATGTGGATTGAGGGAAGTTTTGGGAGCTACAGGACAATTGGCTCCCTAGAGACAAAAAAGGGCCTCATTAAATGGATAATTTTTTCCTTTGCAGAATTCTGACAAAAACTATTCTCACAGAGCTCTGACTGGCATCGCCGTTAATGAGAAAATGAAATCCACAAAGTCAATAATCTTAATCAGGTGGAGTTATTTTGAGAATGGTGAGGCTGAGAAGCAGGGGAATGTTAAAACCAATGATTAATCAAGTTTAGGAGCATTCGCAGACCCGCAGAGGGCTGGGTATGTGTCACGCATAGCCTGTTTATGAAGTTAAATAGATGTCGTTGATGGAGGAAAATGCTATCAGGGGCTTTGTACCTTTGAGTAATCAAACAAAATATGGAAGAAATCCAAGCAAGGCTCATTGGAAAAAAGTGGCGACTTTTCTGCAAAATTATATCATGTTGCACGTTTCGCAAAGACGTTTTCACAAAGAGAGAAATGTCTAGTAAGTGGCGCTAAAAGTGTGTTAATTTTTCCCCCCAAAACAGATGAATGTGAATCTGCCGATCCTATATTGGTTGTTGTAAATATTGCGGCAGTTTGTGGTAACACTTTATTTTGATGGTCCACTTTAGACACTCTACTAACTATAAGTAACTTTGCAACTACATAACAAATAACTCTCATTAGAGTGTTAGTAGACTGTTAGGTTAGGTGTTAGGGTTTGAGTAGAATAAGTTGACATAGTTGCAAAGTCACTATATAGTCAGTAGAATGTCTGTTGTGGAGCGTCAAAATAAAGTGTTAGCAGATATTGAGCAGACAGTCTACTAATACTCAAATGAGAGGTATTTGACAAATGTTGTTGCCAAGTTATTTATAGTAGTGGAATGTCTAAAGTGGACAAGTGGACCATCGAAATAAAGTGTTAGAGTAAGAAAATTAAATATCCAGTGAGTGGCGCTATAATGCTCTATCGCATTTGTAAATAACGTACCACCTACACAAAACCCTACCCTGTTGTTAACAAAAAACAGTTGCTGAAAAACCCTGACATATTACTTGCTTCTAGAAGTCTTTGAGCTTGTGTTTTACGGGACTCGTACCCTACATCGCAAGTGCAATGCTGTTCCAGGTGAATTACTGATCAATTTCAGCATGTTAGAAAAGCCATATATATAGAGCTGGTTTCAGATCATGCACTGTGGTGTTTTGCAGTCATAACAGTATTGTTGAAGGAGCCGTGCAAAAATAAGTATTTTTTTAGTCGATAATCATAATTTGTGTGTAAAAGTTGTTGGTGTTTTACTGCCTCTAGTGTTCATCTCATCTGGAAACTGCAGTGAATTGTATGTACGTGTTGGAGTTTTGCAAAAATGTAGGTAGAGGCATGTTTTTTTCAGTGAGCTTATGTTGAAGAAAACGTTAAACAGAAGGTTGTGATTACCTTTTCTTAAAATTCTGTTTTGTTGCATTCACACAGACGAGTCGCTGATTTGGTCATTCATTTTGAGAACAAATTAGAGGTTCTTTGCCAAGGTTTTACATTTGCAAGAAATTCATTAATGATGCCTGTTGACACAATTTAGATGATTTGTGCACAGACACTATTTTACCTCTCGTTCTTGGCCGAAAGGTCTCCATGGTGACAACCGGCTAATGTTGCCCCTGTTGAAAAGCTTCAGTTGTTCTTGAATATTCAGTCATTATTTTAACCCTTAAATGCAGTGACCCGGGACGTCATTCATTACCCTTCTCCTTTAAAGTAAGACATCAACCTTCTTAGTATTCCTCAATCAATTCATTATAAACAATATAACAAGAAAAAAAATATTAAATTATAAAAGAATGCCTGTTTTCCCATAAATTTTTTGTAAAAATTGTATAGGGTCGCTAACGACCCGAGGTGCGTAACAGTGTACGTATATTTTTTTCTGATTAACAATACTTGAATCATTGATGGCTGAATAAGTGCAATTCACCTTTATTCCACAAGGTGGCAATGTCTGATACACAATGATGAAGTGACGTTTCACTCATAGTTACCGCAGGCAGAAAACAATAGAATAGGAAGTATCATCAGCAAAACTTGAAATGGCTCAACAATTTAATGCAGAGCAAGAACTGAACGCAATCAAATATTAGTGTCACTGTCATGATGGTGGATCTGGCGAAGAAGCTGTCAGCGATCAAAATATTGATTTTAAAGATGTTGAAATTGATAGTTTTGAGAATTGACCAATGTTTGAGATTGCAAATGGGCTCATATTCTCAAAACTATAATTTGCTGAATGTACTGGAAAATGAGCTGTGGCGAGGACAGTGATGATGATATAAAACACCTGCTCAAACCGAACCCTTCCAAGCTCCAAAAGGTAACAAAATATGCTTTATTTTTATTATTTTGTAATTGTTACTCTAATATAAGGAAAGTTTTATATTATCGTGACAGGTAGAGATCCATCCGTGTTTGATATAATTCCTGGTCGCTAAAGACCCGAATATGTAAGAATGATTGGCGAAACGTTCATGCATTTAAAGGTTAATAAGCAAGACCAGAGGCCTGACCTTCTGTCAGAGAGGAAGTGGCCGTCCTTACTGAAATATTCATGCTTTCGACAAGGCTTTTCATAACGCTCCGTTGTTCCAAATCCTCTTCGATGATGTCCTCAGAGATGGCAGATGGCATTTGGATTTCTACCATCTTCGGAGAGCCGACTCACTTGTGCCAGAGATTTCATGGCGACTGTACCGCGAACACAGAGACCGCGAGAGAGGTCAAGTGCTTCTGAGAGAAGTGAACAGCTTCTCAGAACGAGCCGGCTGTTAAAGATCGGTGTAAACATGACAGGGTGGCAAATCAGTCAAACTCGGCGGCGTAAATCTTTTAGCTCTGAATGAGGGAGATTTTTAGGCTCGATGAAGGGGGCAATAGAACATTCAAAGCAATAAAACTATCTCAGTAATCATTGATCCGCTCTTAATTCGTCTTAATCTTTTCTGCTGTTGCTACAACACAAACTTCTACAACCATTTCACCTCACGCGATTAGATGGCTGTTATTTTACGAAGTGAAGGAGAACAGGATGTTTCGAAGCCCATTGCTCAAGCTCTCAAAGGCATTTGTCATTATATAGAAACATTTGTTTTGGTTCTGTTTGCTTTCTCCAAATCCTTCAAACTTCTAGAAAAGAGTGATAACCTTGGGCTGGAGTTTCAGGTATCCTACAGCAGTAGAATAAACAGAAACTCTAACTTGGGCTCACAGAAGGAATTTATGTATCTGGCTGCAATACAAAGAGACTGCCTGATAAGACCTGCAACGATCAGGAAGATTTGTGGAGTGAGAGAGAAAGAAAGAGAGACATTCTGATTGCGTTTGCCTGTGTAAAGCATCCTATGATAAAGCACCGGTGTCTGGCATTTGTGTAAAATATTTACTTATAATAGTAGATCTAAAATCAATATCAGTGTTCTTCTTGCCATAAATTATTCCTATGCACATGAATTCACTATGTATTTTTTGGCTGCTTGGCTCACCAACTAACAGTGATTACAAACAGCTTGCTATAAATACAGTATAGACAGAAACCAGAAACTGAAGCCAATCCACAAAAATAAGAAAGAAAATATTCAGTGAGAGTTGGCAAACTGCGCCCACTGATTTTTTTTTAAAGTTCTATCTGCAATGTTTTGGAAATTATGCACATCAGGTAATGGTGCAAATGCGCCCACAAAATATGTAGCCCCCTGTAGCTCAAACTGGATTTTCTATTTGAATATATTTTCAAATGCAAATTATTCCTATGACGTCAAAGCTGAATTTTCAGCATCATTACTCATTCTTATATGCTGATTTGCTGCTCAAGAAACATTTATTATTATTATCAATGTTAAAAACAGTTGTGTTGCTTAATATTTTTGTGGATACATCATTTTTTTCAGGATTCTTTCATGAAGGTTTAATAGAACTGCATTTATTTGAAATAGAACATTACAAATGTCTTCTGTCACTTGTGATCAATTTAATGCATCCATGCTGAATAAACATTAATTGCTCATCTGAAATGTGTTCATCTGTCTGAGCCATGGCCTTGTGGGAAGCTCTCTGACATATACCGCATAAGATTGCTTTAGATCTGGGCTTGTGGACCTTTCCTCTCACTTCTCCATTGCAGCTTGTCTTTCTTTGAACTGACCTGTCAAAATTAAGTCAAAATTAATTCACTTTTGTGAATAATGCGCAAGCCAGATTTACTTAGGACGGAGAAGTGTTTGCACTGAGAATGCAAATGACTTCATATAAATACAAACACTGTATATTTATTTGAGAGCATTTTGCATCTGGTTTAATCTGGATTGAGGTGGTTGTTAAATAAGATTTTCTTTATGGAAAATCACTCATAAAAAGTGGTGCAACTGTTTAGTGAAATCAATGGTTTTACAGGCTGCAGGCACAAGAAGTTGGTTTGGCCTCTAAATTTCAGACACAATCTATGTTCCAAACAACAGTGATAAATCTTTGAACAGAGATGCCTCATTTAACCTGCACTTTCAGAGATTGTTATGCCGATGTCGCTCATGCTGTTTGTGAGTAGTTGGCATTTTCTGCCTGGTCCTTCACTATGAATTTGATGCATCACTTTGGGGTCCAGATAATGGAAACTTTAAAAAGGCATCCATTATGTTGACTCAAGTGGTGAGACGAAGGAGAGGTGGATAAAGGATGAAATGTCTGTCAGAGGAATGAGGGATGCTTTCATTTCATCCACAGCTATTCAAATAACATGCCAATTCATTACATTCAGATTACTGTCCTGGATAACCAATGATTGGCCGGGTTTTTAAAGCAGTCAGAGCAGAATAAGAAGACTAGACAATGAATCCGCATGGATGAAGGTGTGAAATGACGGAAAGTGTCATGAATGGCTTGATCAAGGTTAAAATTCTCCTGCATTATTATTGAACCCCATTATGAGATGCCGATTACAGTCTCCTGGATGGCTATAAAAAGACCATTCAGGCTTGTGGACAGCTTACTGGCCACAGTGGCTGATATGGGGCCTCAATTTCGGAGACATAACCTCTCGGTCGAGTCCTATTTACACTGGCATTAATGGAGCTGTCGTGTTCTCTCATCTCTTTGACGTACACACAATGCCCGTTGTCATACTGCTCTGAAATTGTGGCCCACCTGGCTTTGAGAATAAGCTTGTCATAGAGTGGTCTGCTCACACTGATAACACCACGGAAACTGTCACCGGGCAGCCTGTCGCTACGGAGCCCATAGTCATCAACGGCTACTGCACCCACACAACAAAAGTCTGGGGAACACAATGGCCTGCCAGTCTGCGGTCAGTGACAAAGAGGTGAAGCATAATTAAAGCAGCCAGCTGGATGTTTTCCTCTGAATGCTGGATTGAAGTTCACTGACTAAAACACAGAATATTAAGCAAAGTTGCTGCAATATGGTTCTCCTGCTGCTCTTATTTTTATGTTTTGTGGAGAGCGGCATTTCTCTTCGTTTTTCATTATTAGCGGCTGACATTTTACAGCTGCATTTAATCTTTAGAATTACACACAATGCCTGAAATCTGGTTTTGCACCAACAGTGTTTTTGAAGATATGCCCTAGTATTAATTATAAGAATGTGTACAGGCGTGATTTTCTGAATTTTCTTGAAGTCTACTGACAGCTATCCGAGGCATGACTCAGTAGTCTAAGGAGCGCTTGGCAAATACAGAAAATTTAAATCTCCTACTCACTTCAACAACATACAAACAGACACAGCACTTTAATTATGCAAAACATGACTTGCATCCAGCCATTGGGCCATCATCCAATACAAATATTTATTTAGAGAGATAATATAAACTCTTATGCAAAAATGAAAAGGGTTTGATTAAAAGCATCTTTAATTGGTATTACAAGTTTTATTCTGTAATACAGGCTCGCAGCCAGAGCTCAAAGTGATTCTGTTAAAACCAGGAGGCAGGCAATCCTTTGTTTATCAAACATTTAGGTTTGGCTGGAGCCTCCGTGAACATCTTTGACAACATCCGTTCCACCCCTCCATTAGTTTGTTTACAGAAAGTTCATTTAGTTGGAACCAAATGAAGCACACTTTGCAGGGTGTTTTAATTTAGAGTTTCACAAGGAAGGACTTAAGAAAATTTTGAATCTGTTTTACAAACAACAACTTTTTCATTTCAGTTTCGATGTGCTCCTGTTGTTCCTGAACTAATCTCTAGAGAACAAGTGAGTGCCTGGACAGCAAGCATTAAATGTTTTAATTATATCTACAGTAAACCTGCCTGATGGCTTTCAAATTAAGAAGGTTCTTAACCAAAGTGCAAGAAAAAAGTTCAAAAATGATTTATTAATCTGCGTCAGTAATGGAGAATGGAACATTGCAAGAGATAATATTTCAATTTAAACGCTATGCCCTTGGGCGCTTTCTTCACTGAACATGGAACATGCAACAATTTATCAAATTTGTGCACTTTCACTAGCAGCAATAACTTTCAGACTGCCATCAGCTGTCAGAAACGTTGTTTAAAAAACCCCAGTAGCAAGCAATGCGAAGTTTATTAAATTGTATGATCATGAAGAAAAAGTAATGAGGGTGACATACAAAACTCGTCCAGAACAATTTAAAGAAACATGCTGAATTTGAGGCACTCTGAACTGGCTGAATAGAGTATATAAAAGAAGAAGAGTAGACGGCAAATCAAAGAGAACAAGTGTATGTGGAGCAAAGGGTCCATGGGGAAAAGATGGGCAAGTAATTGCTGTGTTCATGAAAACATGATCACAGAGCACCCATCCAAAATTGCTGTGAGAGTCAGTCCTTGACATCCTTACTACAAAAGAGTACCGCTCTCAAGTGAGAATAATACACAATTTCATTCTTTTCCAATCACTCTCTCTTGCAGAGCACAATAGCGCAACGAAAAGAGGATTTTAGGATGTCATAGGAGCACTCCAGACTCAAAGGCCGCATTGCATCCTTCATGGACATGGCAATCCCAGAATCATGTACAGTATTTGATGATTTCATTCAACACTGCAAAATATGTTCAGTCTAATTAAAAATAGAACCTTTTAACCAACATTTGTGTGCTATATATATATAATATATCAAATTGTTAGCCCTGCAACATACTATAACTGTTGGAATCATTATTGATGTTAGCTTGCTACTAGTCTAACGATAGTAAATCTTGTGAGGAGGACTTTTAGTATGGAGTGCATGCTGTACAATGTTGCTGCCTATGTAGAGCAATTGAAATCAGTCACTTCCATTTCAGTTAGGAGGCTGCCTTCAAGCATGTTGACTCTTGACAGTGATTTGCACTGACAAGGCAAACTCAAATCATTAATTTTCAATGGGAGTTGCCCATTTCTGAAGCTGCGCAAAATCCTACTGAAATCGCCCCCATACCCTGGCGTCCACAGCTGAATCATACAGGTGTAAGTTCCTTTTCGCATCTATAAAAAAAGGAACTTGCAAGCACAAACAAAGCAAATGCACTCGTTTTCATTCACTCCTTCAAGTGGACTAGAATTAAGGAATAGCGATTGAGGTTTTAGTGGGCAATTTTGCTGCTGCAGAATCCTACTTTCTCCTCAGTGCATTGGCTGAGACAACGGGTGCTTCTCAATTGGAAGGCTGCATCCTATTGAGAACCAAGCCAGTCCTTCTGAGGCTTCTATTGGTGAGTCCTTCTCAGCATTGAACAATAGAATGAGATGGTCAAGTCCACTGGCTATTATATATTTCAAACCAAGCAGCTTTTTGTTGGTCAATGCGGCAAACACACGTGACAAACCTATTGTGAAACCTGCATGGGAAATGTTTAGACCTCATGAGAAGTTCCAATTAAAACATAATGCCATGACCTCCAAAATCTTTTTTTCCCCTGCATTACATGAGAAAATTGGACAAGCTCAGTGCTGATTCATTTTCCACAAATTGATTTTCATGAATTGTAATGTGTGCAAAGGATTGTTGGCGATTGGGAGAACACGAAGGGCACACTTGAGGAATCCTTTAAAACACGCTGAATGAAGAACACAAAATGAAGGCTGCCTTCCAAGGATCCTTCAAATTTAGATGACATTCAGTGGCACTTGTTTACATGGCTGCCCACATTTGCAGCTTTTCAATTGAGAAGCAGCCACATTTTTTATGGGTTGTCTATTCGATGCCTGATTAAGAATAACTGAAACAATCGAACTGTATTTGGATTCAATAGTGGTCTTGTGGTACTGTTGAGTAAGTATTGCAGGAAACTGTAAAACATTGCTTTATTCTGTATCCTAATTTGAAATTTTTAAATTAAATACTTAACTTAGACAAATGAATAATTATGTCTTTTAAATCACATATCACAATGTAACAGTATTTTTTTTTCCTTTATGTTGTTTACAGAAAGCCTTCAGTTAGCAAGCAAACCACTTTGGCTACTCTCTTAGCATAGAGCTAACAAGAACATCTCTTGATTAGCTAGGACAAAACATCACAATTACATGCTATGTTTTTGATCAGACATTGAAAAAGGAGGATTAGATTCTGCGAGAGGATAGAATCTCACATGACACCAACTGCATGAGCAGAGCTCAACTTTATGTAAATGAACAGTGATCCGCTACCTGATTCAGGCTACTAGCAAAGACTCACCGACATCCAGTTATTTAATTGCTGTCAATGTGAACACCAACATTGAGAAGGGTGCCCATGAAGGCCATAGACAGCTCATTAGATTTTAGGAGTGAGCTTCAATCTAGAGGTTCCAGAGCTCCTCAAATAGTAAATGGAAAAGAGACCGGATTTCACCCACACATATTGCCTTTTCCCTCTTTTCGAACACAAGTCCCGTTTCTACTGACAGTCAGTCTGTAACCGTACCACCAGACATTTCAAGTACATTAGTGCTAAGTGCAAAACAGAGTGAGAAAAAATAGCTCGGGCCTTGGATCGTTTCATGGCACATACGGCTACTGCCAGGTTTGTTTTAGTTACGCTGCTAAACAGAGAAATGGGCATGATGTTCCAGTCAGGCCCGTTTATACAAGCCGAGAGATAAGAGCCAAACGCAGGTCTGGACTCTCTCACCTCTTCCTCCTCCGCACGCACAGTCTGTGGACGCTTTGGGATCCTTCGCTGAAGCGATTTGCAATTCTGACCACATATGTCACCGTGTTTACGCAGATCGCAGACATCTGAAAGTATTTGTGCGAGTGCTAATGGGGAAAAGACTAAACTGAGGCTTCAACAGGCTTATATTTACAGCGCAGGTGATTACAGTAGACAAAAAAACAAAAACTCGGCGCTGCAATTAAACTAATTTTTCACTATATTGCAGCCTCGATGACTTCAATAGCTGAAAAAATGTCAACTGAAGCTTTAGTATACAGTATAGGTTAATTTTTTTAGTCGTAGTATATGACAGCAGGCTTTTTTTCCAGACAGACTGTCCTGCTTTTGAGGCCGAGAGCCATGGAGGACAGGATAGAACAAGACAGGATGCTTTCTGGGTTGGTTAGATGTGCGCAAAGGTCTACATCATCACAATCTCTGGGGAATGTATGACCGTCCTTCACACTATGGCTACAGCTGGGAACACGAATAGCACTCAGAAGTCAACACTGAGGTCACTGGAGGGTCCGGCTGGCTGGAAAGCCATTAAGAGAGGATTGCATACTTCCAGAGGTTGTGAAGGTGCTATGTTTCTCCAAGAGAACCTAAAAGAGTTGTAGTATGCCATAACAATGCATGTATTTAAAGTGTAAAGGTGTGATTACATTAATACAAATTTTGCAGGCAAAACTCTCCCTCTTATGTCAATAATGAAGCTAACTTAGAAGTAACTTTCAAACCAAGCAGATTTCTGTTGGCCAGTGTGGCGATCTTTCATGGGAAATCTTTCATGGGAAATTATGTGTGGATTCATATTGAAAGGATTGGATTTCGTCCATGAAAATTCACATCTTAATGTATGTTTGCGGCAGGTGGCAGGCTGTGTGCAGTTGCAAATAGTCTCCTATACCATATTCTTCATTGGAGGCCTCTTTGTTTGCTAAATATTTTATAATAATTATAATTTATCAACATATTGCATGGCTAAAAGCTGTTCAGGTTTGCTTACAGGAAATGAGTCAGGTCATGTTCTTACAGTCAGGTTCATGATTTAAAAATCTTTTTAATGAATCTTTTTCACTTACAGACCAAATACATTTTTCAGCACTAAAAATTACTAATTGTAAAGTAAACCTTCAGAATGAAAGCTAAAAAAAACGTCAGTACCAATTTGCTTAGATTTTTTAATTGATACCCCCCAAAATAAAAGTCAGACCTCAAAAAAGTCCAGAATAGATGAATTAAGACATTGTGGTGCATTTAATGTGTTTTCATCTCATAAATACAATAACGATGACTGATGACTACAGTTTAAATTGCCGCAGAAGTTTGTACATCAACAGAATTCAAAACTCTTGGAGGCCTGATTTGCAGTGGCAAATGTGTAATTGTGTTGTGCATAATTACGGTACTTGTGGTTGATTTGGATACCGTAGATTCTATTTAATATATTATTTTAAGATCTAATACGACACAGACTGATGAAGAATGGAACATAAGGCCTCTTGCTCTTACAGTGTGGAAGAAAACTCAAGATATGCGGCTGACCAATCCCTTATTCTAGAAACGAAAGCATAATATATGAATTCTTCATGGAGACGATGTCCTCAGAGAAAAATACCCTGTATTCATATTGACTGAGAAACATAGAGTCAATCTTTAAGAAAAAAAGTTGCAGTTGTTCACTGCATCACATTGCAGCAATAAAACAAAGTTGCTTCCTACGCAGTTGAAAAGTGATTCTCTCTTGAAAAGAAGTTTCCCGTGTGATAATGAGCCTGATCCTTCATGCCAAATCATTTAATTTAATGAGCTAAAAAATATATTTTAGTTAAAAAATAAAGCAATTTTTTTTTGTAATGGGCCAGAGGCCAAAATTTCAAAAGATTTTTTTCAAATCTCTTAGCAGACATAAGAGTTTGAGTTATTTAAATGAATATATGTCAGTTATCTTCTTGTGTTCAATGCTAAGAAGATGTGTGGGTGTGTCCTCTGGCTTATGAAGGATATGACCAATCAACACACAGCCCTCTTCAAACACCAATGAGAGCGTCTGTGAAATCACTGCTAATTACTGACAGCTGCATTAGGTTAGACACAAGATTTTAAAAAACATCCTGAGGATTTGCTTTCCCTATCCCTTTTATTTTATTTTCTTTATGTAATTCATAAAGGTGATGTGGAATCCTAATTCATTTATAATGTGACTCTTAGGAGTGAAATGGGATATTTAATGAGAAAAATAATAATATTAGGAGGATAATTGTTTAGGGGACGGTTAAGTGATGTCAGTCACACACACATAGAGTTTTACTTTCATAAGTTTTTTTTTTTTTTTTTTTTTTGTGTGTGTGTTTTCAGAAGTAAAGCAAAATATTAAAAGTATTTTTCAAGATAATGAAATCATGTACAATAGCAATGCCAGAAAAGTTCTTTTTTCATGTTCCCCCAAGTTAATTAGATAGTTTCTCTTATTTTTGCCACGTGTTCATTTTGTGACCAGCTAAATCGGTCCAAGACATGTTCAATCACAAACATTTCAGCATTAATCTGCAAGACATTCTGTTGCCAAAGATAAGATATATTTTTGTAAATCGTTGAAAAGTAATATATGAAACCTTCTGGTTGGCCAAATCAAACTTATCATAGACCAGCTCTTTTTATTTATTTATCTCTGTCTCTCTTGATCCCTCTGCAACTCTTATCAGCTAAATAGCTTATCTTTGGAGAATGCAGGAATCAATACATCAACAAGTGAATGAATGAATGACCTCTTTCAGAGTTCATTGCTTACAAAAGAAAAGCATATCAGTAGAAGGTTTTGTGTTATCACAGTTTTGCTGTAGAGATAAAATTGGCAATAGGGTGCTATTAAAAAATCTATATATTCTTTCCAAACTGGAGTGTGTTTCCCATAAAACGATGTGACTCGCTGCTCAACTACCATAGTACGATGCATCGTTGAAGAAATCAACTATAGTCACTACTGTTTCTCGAAACCGCGCAGTCTTGCAAATTTGTTGTTCAACCATATTGGTTAATGATATCAATGCAGGTGGCAGAGAAATAACTTCTTTAATTAATCCATTTGAGATCTAATTAATGGCAGATTTTTTTTCCTTAAAATTTCTGGAATGGCATCTGAGGACTAATTAACATTTTTATCAGTTAATTTGCTTCATTTCAAAATTCAATCTTAAGCCCTATTCGCACTGGATTAGTATTATCTGGGGACCTCGTGTGATTTAGAAATTACCCACCCACATCTGAATTTCGTGTGGCGCATTCGCACGGGATAAACGAAGCCTGTGATTTTACTCGAAATTACTGACTTATCTCCCAGATATGATGTCAATAGGCTATTGCTTGGAAATGTCTTGTTATTATAGGTCTAGCTGTATGATCATAAACAGAAGAATGTTCCTTACCACATGCTGCAATATGTCATCCATCTCCATCTAATCATTATTTTTGCTCTTCTGATGGTTTTCAGCTTTCTCTTTCTGCAAATTGTATCGTATCATGGTGTATAGCGATATGACCCAGCACCCAAAATACCATCAAAACACTCCAACACTCCACTCCATTCTTCGGCAAAGATGGATAAAAAAGCGCACAGGAAACAAAAACCTTGAAAAAATTATAAACGACCCCGCCAAATCACAGAGATGCTGATTCGCATGGGACTAATATTATCACAGGACCTCGGTGTTCGGCGAAATATGGTAGGTCATTTGCGGGGAAATTTTTACTTTACAAATTACAGACATGCCGATTCGCACGGGCGAAGATCACAGACAAACTCCGCAATTATTACAAATACTAGAGGTCACCAGGTAATACTCATCCCGTGCGAATAGGGTTATAGTCTTGTTCTTACGTACTAGAGCACCTACACATGCACTTTTCAAAAACGACTCTTTAAATCTCTTGACAAACTAAAAGACGTAAATGAAATTTGTATAATATTCGAAATGAAAGATATAAATTCTACAGAATGTCAGCTTGCTTATTTTGCTCAAGATAAGGATTTATTAAGTCCACATGTCATGGAAACAATAAAGTAAGCTTCTAACCAAAGGTCGAGAGCTGTTGTTCCAACTACACCCCTGATTTAATGAGGAAAATTGAACAATTTTTTGAGTTTTTGCAAATTAGTTTCAATTATTAAAAAAACGAAAAGATTTTGAATGAATTCATACCATTTAATTTGCATAAAGATGTACGTAAATAAAAAAAATAAAAAAACCTAAGCACGAAGGTCCATCGCTAAACCTTACCCTTTTTAGGGTTCCCTCAGAAGATCGTACAAATTCACCACCAATTCGGCAGAATGTAAAATAGCTACGAATTATAGGCAAAAAACAAGAGCGATACTTTAGAATTCATTGGACTCATAAAAGGTGAGAATCTGAAGTGTGCATATGATGGACACTTTACAATCCCCTGAGGCCACAAATGTAGGACGTCCAGATCATTCATACTAAACACATTCATAGAACGTACTTTTTTAGTGGACACAATGTACTTGTTCAAAATAAGTACCTACTCAAGAGTGTATGCGATTTCGGATGCAGCCAGTGTGTTGAATCTTCCTGTGAAGATTCAAGGATTTGCTTCACACTGCTCTTGCTCTTCCTGAGGCGATTCATAATTCAGGGATCACAACTTGACGTTCAGTGTTTCTGATGAATGTGACAGTCTTTGCTGCGTAATTCAACTCACCTGATAAGCATTTAAAATACTAATTGTGTCTGCTAAACATTGCTTGATCATGTATGTTTAAGGCAGGTCACATGCTAGAAATGCATTCATGATAAGCTGTTGTAAGGTCTCGTACTACATGGATGTTTTTTCAAAAATGGAGGTTTTGAGATTTGTGCCAGTATGGCGAATGAGACTCAGTTATGCTTACAGACAACATAAATTGTGTTGTACCATTGTAGGAGGCCAGCATTTGCGTTAGGTCAGGGGTTTGCACATCGCTGGGGAGTGACAGAGAACGTGGAGTGAATTTAAATGAGTTTGTGGGCTGGAAGAGTTGAAATGATGTGGGAATCTGTGAAAATGTATTATCGTAATGTCAAAGTTAGCAATTCTCACCCATGTGAGCATGATATGGAGAAATATAATGGTTAATCTGACTGGATTCATCTCAAATATTGTTCAAGTGTTGATTTTAGACTATATTTTTGTTAAAAGGCGGCTCTGCGTGAAAAGCATTGTTGCATTCTTCAGGAAGAAACACTCATTCTATAGCACTCCATGGCCATGACAACCTTTTTGAATAGGTCATGTGCAAATGCTAAACTAGTTAACACCAAAGTTTCCAGTTAGCATTCTCATTCATCTTAATGGCAGTTTCTCTGCATGCTAGCACACACTTTTACACAATTTTAAGTTCATGATATGAATGCTGCGCAGCAGGCAAGGAAAAATCAATTAAGAGCCCTCCATAAAGACGTGTTTGTAACTTGATGCTAACTAGCATGCTAACCCTTTTGGACAGCACATGTTTGCTGGCAATTACTGCATGCTGACAGAACATCTATGCCCAGTTTCACTGACTAAAATGAATGTTTGAGCTACCTTAACTGAAAGCAATCTTACAATATGTCAGTGCCATTGTTTTGTCTCAAGATGCACAAGTAATGTTTTTTTTTCAAAGACACGTTTATAAAAGCTACTTAAATGTCCTAACTGAAGTAAGGCCGAATTCTGGTTTATTCCAAACTCTGTCTATGAAACTGACCCTAGTCGCTGAACATGTAAGGAGGATTTTCACAGGTTACGTGGTTTGTAATCCAATCAATACCCTTCTGTAAACTAGATTAATGGGGCACAGATGATGTGTGTGTGTGTGTTTGTGTGTATATGTGTGTTTTCTGTAACTTAAGGATGGTTTCTCTGCTTGAGCAACTTCAGTTTCTCTGACCCAAGGCCCAAAAACTACAGACCAGTCACGATGTGACTGTTCTGAACTTGCAGAATCTGGCTATGACAACTTTGCCAACAAATTCCCTCAGGAAAATACACAAGAAAAACTTTGATACAAAATGCTTTTGAATCGAGATTAAGTGAAGCCTGCTCAGGAACAATATTTATTGCTACTTTTATAAAGAAATATATGATCTGGCTATTGCTTTGAACTGAAATATTTTATTTCTTTAGTCTGAAATGCTTTATGCTCCTCAATTAGTTTTATATTTTGTTCAGAATGGTTTCATCATTTGTTTTACCCTGTTTTTTGTTTTTGTTTTTTCACTCATAGACAAGTCTAAAGGTTTCCGCTGAGGCTCTTGACATTTAAGCCTGAATATTTCATCATTATGCATTATTGAGAAAAATGTCAGTATGATCCTGCCCACCACATCACAGTAATCATGTAGCTCAATCTTCAGGTTGAGAAGTAGACAGAACCACAGGGCTTTCTTTCTGTCAGTCGTCTGGATTATTACGAGGGTGGGTTTCTTGCTTTTTACTAAGCAGCAGGAGAGGTTTGTCAGATCCCTCCTCAGTTTAGCATAATGGGAAGCATGAGGGCAGTCTTAAACATGCTCATAAAGAAACGCGTTCACTGTGTTTATACAGCAACCTCATTCTGCATTTCTGAATGCATAAAGTCAAGTAGATGTTAGACCTGTGTACATTTATTTTTGTACCAATAAACTACTTGGCTAATTCAGTCAAGAGGTCAGACACTCTGAATTTGCTTTAATTCTCCAGATTCAAAGACAATGAAGTCAGTATTGTATATAAAAAGTGCTTGTGCATTCACTTTTAGATTTAGGGGGGATATTTCACCCCTAATTAGTCAAAATCTAAAAAAAATTCATTAGACTGTGTTGGTAATTTCAAATCAAGCTGTAGTTTTGTTCAATTATGCAAAAAGTGTGCAAATATAATTTCATTGTACTGTATGTATTACAATGCTGGCTATGAAATTAGCCTAAGCTAGGCAAAAGTGATACAGCTGTTTTATTGCAAACCTTTTTAAAATGTCATGCTATTAAACACAATACATAATTTGAAAAGCAGTGGACATGACATCATGGTAAAATTGTATTTTGATGTCATTCTGTGGGAAAAACTCAAATGATTCAGTATTAAAACACCTGTGAGAAGATAATTTCGCTCATGAAAGCCTGTGTATTTGACTGGTTTTCACTGTGGTGTTACTGTTGTTGTGCAGGTCTGTGGCAAGCAGGTGTGTCATTCTCTCCCTCTGATCTTCATAGTCACATTCGCAGCTCTTCAGATCTTCAGAAGAGCAGGCGTCCTGCCCAGCTGGGGAAAGGATTTGTTTAAAGTGGTTTATTGTTTTAATTCTAATTTAGTTCTTTGTTCTTTTTGTTTTTCATGCATACATATACAAAGACAACATTCAGTTATATAATGAGAGTGGGGTGAGATATTCAAAGGTAATTCAAAACAATTTTTCACATGTGTCAGTTTGTCAGTGTGAACAGAAAACTGATAAATTAGGTGTTTCACAAGTGACAAAGATTCAACACACACACGCGCGCCGCTATCTGGGTAACAACTTTTATGAGCGCTTTCTCTCTTTTCCTTATTTCCATTGTTTTCCGTTGTTTTTATTACCGATAATTTTCTAATGGGCTGACCGTTTGCATGCTAAATTGTTAAAACCAGTAATCTATTTATTTATTTTCTAGTTAGTTAGTTAGTTACTTCCTTTTTTATTTATTAAATTTTTTTTTTTAAATCAACCAATTAACCTTTTTAGTAAATCAACCAACAAAAGGGGTGCTTACAGTTACACTGTAGAAAAAGTTGCTGACTTAAATTTTTAAGTACAATCAACTTGGATGTTAAAATCATTTAAACTTAAATGACATTAAACTGACTTGTGTTGAATCAAGTATAGCTTATAAAAAATCTGAAACTTGCTTAACTTATTTTGATGAGTTAAAGCAATGTAGAAAATATATGTTGTCGTAACTTATTGATCATATAATTTTTTACAGTGTACAGTATCTGAGCTGGGATAGAAGAAAGTGTTTTAAGATTGAGAAAAGTGGCATCTTCAAGAAGCATTTAATATTTTATTGTCTCAAAAGCCTTTTTATTAAACAAAAGGCAATAGTTTGCTCCGCACATTGGACAGTCCAAATGTGGTTTATTGGATTCTTAAACCTGCTGAATGTGCAGGACAACCGTAATGCTTTTTTTTTTTTTCTCGAAAATGTATATAATTAAAGAAGATTGTATTCTGCTTTTATTGAAGACCTGAGAGCCCTGGTGAATTTCTAAACAGTCCGAGTCCAGTACTGAGCCGAAAGCTGCCACTCTTGCAAACGAATCCACATTTATCTTCCTGCACCCGCTCTGACTCACTCACTTGCGTTTAAATGCTTCGATAAGCAGTTGCTTTCCTTGAACTGCTTCAATTAATGGACTCTCGTTGGTCGAGGAGCTAAAGTGTCTTTTTTTTCCCTCTTAAACTTTCTCACTCCTGGCGCTGTTTGTTTTACCTTACTCCTTGGGTCAGTGTGAGGTAGCAGCGCGACCGTTGTCCCTGACAACAGTCACTAAGGGACCAGAGAGTTGCTTACGCAAATGAGAGCAACCAAACAAGCGATAAACGGTACCGCGGGAGACAGACAATGCGCTGGCCTTTCCCCCTCAGAGCCCAACTGTTTTAATGAGCTAAATTTTCATCTTTAGCTTCAGCTGTGAACAAACAAAAGCCCAGTCCCAGCAAGCAACAACAAAATAAGCACAATGTAAAGTTTGAATGACAGCTGAAAGGGCAAAATCATTACGGAAAATGACTTCACATCTCCATGAAAATAACTGCTTTTATGTGGCCCGTGTGTGTGATTCCCTTTTTATGAGCTGCGGCCCATGGAGCTCCACCTTTGAGGGCTGCAAATGAACGTTTACTCGTCTTACGTATGGCTAACATGGACACGGCTGCTCCAATGTGAAGCAACTTAAAGTGAATTCAAGCCCATGAATGTTATCAATATGTGTGTTTCCTGGGAAATGGACCCTTGACCTTAGCATTGTTAGCATCATGCTACATAATGCCATCTCTATAATGGAACATAACCATAATAGCACCATCTGAAGAGATGAGTGGAAACCAAATAGTTTAACAAGACTCCAAGGACAACAGTTTGTCTCATCTGTTTTGTGATGTGGTTGTTTTGTCATTGCTAATATGAATGAATCAGCAGGAGACACCGTTTGGTCATGACAAGACATGCTTGGTTAGTTTTCACACGACAGAGTCAATGAGCATCTCACACCCATCTTAAACACAATAACCCGCTTATTTTCTGACCGCTGTCAATTCTCACTCAATGTGAAGTCCTGCAAGTCTGAAACTGCATCTGTGAGTGATTAACACCCTAAACAAACAAAAAATAAATAACCAGAACAAAACTGGTTTGTATAAGAGAATGATGTTATTGGCACATTTAGATTCTAAATACTTCGGTAATCGTCAAACCCAGACAGAATTTTATATTTTTATTTAATGTTCTTGGATATTATGGATATATATGTCTTTGCCTACTGTATATCACGCTCATTACATGAACTAACTGAACTGGTTTAACATGGTGAATAAGAAATGCACTCTTACTGTATGCCGAAAGCATTGTAAAATGATTATCAGATTAGTCCAAATATTTCATAAATTAACATGCAAGGGCCATTAGATGCGACAAGCTTCATGAACGATGACCTTTCCAATTCTGCTGAGCGCTGTGAGCATGACAGCCACTTAATCAATCATTAATAGACTGTCTTTCTTTCTTATTAAACTGATCCTGCCAAGAAACTGCCTGGATTTATCCTGAGAATACTTTTGCTTCTGTTACGGGTTTAAAACTACCTTTCCTGCCCATATATTGTCATTAATCTTAAGCATGTTTTTTTGTATATATTATTTTTCAATTTCAACTGAGATTTGGAGTTCATTTTCTGAGACAAAAGACTATCAAATCTAATGCTCACTCATGTGTAGTCTCAATAGAAATGATTCTGTGTTTGTGTGGGAGATAATGTGGGAGAATTCAATGGGTTTGAATGTATCTCTTCCATCTATCTCGCCACTGAAAAAGCTGATTTGCATTGGTTGTCCTATGTCTCTCTGTGCTTTGTGAAAGGTGTGCCCAGACGAATATTGATCCTTCTCTCCTTCATACTTGTTAATGACTGCCATTATTTAGTCAGCCTGCAGACTTTCTGACTGCGGTAGTGCCATTGATCCAAACAGTTAGTTCGCTAGGCTTATACTCCTCTCTGCTTAAACCTGTCAGCAGCTAAAGTGAAAGACAGAGAGACTAGTAATCACTTTTATAGGATATCTGACTGTCAGTTTGTCGTTATATAGCCTACAAATGATTTCAAGATGCAAAAAAACTAAATCACTGAAGAAACCTCTTAAACCATGACTGATTTCACACAGTAAAAAACATTTTAAATGACTTTGCCATCCACCCATCCACCCACTCATCCACCCATCCATCCATCCATCCATCCACCATCCATCCATCCATCCACCCACCCACCCACTCATCCACTCATCCACCCATCCATCCATCCACTCATCCACCCACTCATCCACCCACTCATCCACCCATCCACCCACTCATCCACCCATCCATCCACCCACTCATCCACTCATCCACCCACTCATCCACCCATCCATCCACCCACTCATCCACCCATCCATCCACCCACTCATCCACTCATCCACCCACCCATCCATCCATCCACCCACCCATTCATCCATCCACCCACCCACCCATCCACCCACCCATCCATCCATCCACCCACCCATTCATCCACCCACCCACCCATCCATCCATCCATCCATCCACCCACCCATTCATCCATCCACCCACCCACCCATCCATCCACCCACCCATCCATCCACCCACCCATCCATCCATCCATCCATCCATCCACCCACCCATTCATCCACCCACCCACCCATCCATCCACCCACCCATCCATCCATCCACCCATCCACCCATCTGTAGACATTTGTCAGGTTTTTGTCCCTAAAACGCTCTTGTGTGTAGGACTAATGGGGGCTTGAGCTATTGAAAGCAGACTAATGCAGTCATTAATGTAGAGAGAGAGAGAGAGAGAGAGAGAGAGAGAGAGAGAGAGAGAGAGAGAGAGAGAGAGAGAGAGAGAGAGAGAAAGAGATTTATCAAGTGTGTATATGAATTACCTCTCTCAGTCTGTGCGTCTCTCAACAGTGTTCGGCTGCAGCGTCTCTAGCAAAACTGTAAGTTTATCTGCTCCAAGAACAGAGCCGTTATTACATGGCCAGTGAGAAATGTCTTGTAGCTTTTAAGTTGTTATACTATTTTACTGATAAAATCGTCAAGTAAAATCGCTGACAACAGGTTTCTGTGCGAGTGTGTGTCCGTATTGTACGTGTGTGTGTTTGAGCGGGGCAGAGAGCATGTGAAAGAGTATGTGCTGTCCGTACATGTTAAAACCTTATTTTGTGGCAAAAAACATGGAAATAATTTGTCGTTTTTATCCTATTGTTTGCTATATTTATTTTCTTGGTCAGTGTGGTTGTGGGTTTTGGTTCTTTTGCTGTTGTAGTCTGTAAGGGCCTTTGAAATAACTGAAATCATTTGGCGAGGTGATATGGAACTGTAATGCGCAAAATATAAGCGCAAAACAATTACACACCTTAGAACGTTTGTAAACCAATCAGATTCAAGCATTCAACAGCCCTGTCATTAAGAAAAAAACAAAAAAAAACTCTGGCTAGCAGATGTGTATTGAAAGTTCGGTCCCTGTTTGCCAGACCATCTGCCACCAGCAAAAGCTGTTCCACCTAATTGCAAGTGACAAAACACAAAGCATAAGCTTTGAATCGGCGAAGAGCCGGATTGATGCTTTGTTTTTAATTAAGGGGTATTGAGTAGAGTGTCTAGGGAAATCTCCTGCAGCATAGCTAGTTTGTGTTTGATCTAGATAACATCTGCGTGTTATTGTTAGTGCTCTTTTGTTTTCGGTGAAAAAGTGTCAGAACGGTGAAGTTTCGTGTCCACAACATGTGTAATACTCACGTAACTTCAAAGCACAAGAGAGAAGAGGCTTTTTCACATCAAGTGCAATACAACATTACGCCTGTGAACAATGCATTTATATTAACATTTTGTCATAGCACTCTCTTTCTTTCTTTCTTTCTTTCTTTCTTTCTTTCTTTCTTTCTTTCTTTCTTTCTTTCTTTCTTTCTTTCTTTCTTTTCAAATCTACAAAAATGTAATTTGTTTATTTATGAATGTACTGTATTAATTTAATTTAATTTAATTTAATTTAATTTAATTTAATTTAATTTAATTTAATTTAATTTAATTTAATTTAATTTAATTTAATTTAAAATTAAATTCCAGCCCCTGCTGGTAAATGTTGTAACTGCAACTTTATTCAGTCAAAAGAATGTGTCTCCATCAACAGGAATTTGTTGATGAACGTGATTGTTAAGGCTATTGAGACAGTTTTTCCAAAAAGCACCAACTGGCATTAAGCCTGTAAAACTTTCAGCATCTGCGCCAATGTGACAAATTCCTTTTGTCTGATAAAACATGCAAACGTCTCTAGCAAAAGAAAATGTCAGCATGGACATTCTTCAGCATGTGTGTGAGTGGCTGGTCTGTGGCTTTGGGTTGGGTCTCTGATTCTCTGAGGTCCCTGAGGGAGGGACTCTTCATTCTCTTCCCAGACTGAGGCTGGTGCACACGGCTGGAGGCAGGTATCGGATTCCAGCCTTTCTCGCTTTGATCTCCCCTCTGAGAAAGCAGATCGAAACCCCCCCAAAAAACCCTCCTATACCCACAACACCAGCTTCTGCATAATTCAGTGCTGGAGGCCTATTTAAATACCATGACCACCCTGCCTGCCTGTTCTCTTATAAAAGGCTGTCAGAGCAGATTCAAAGAAGATCTGAGTTAAGAGATTATTGCTAAAACAGAGGACAATGAGAAGGGCATTTGGGGGTTTGAGGGATTGTTGCACTTCCTTTTCTTTTTTTCTTGTTTTAGACCCTTTTATTGCTCAAACTCATGTCACCCACATGAGCACCATAGCTCAGTGTGTACGTGTAAGCTAACTGCTATAGGCCACAATTCTGACAAACAATTATACCTAAAGCATCAAAGACATCAAAGTGCAAAATACAGCAAATAAATAAATAAAGTTTTTGGAAGTGACGTATATGAATGATTTACTCTGAAATATTCATCAACATAATATGTGCACTTACAAAAATATTTTTGTAAATAAAAAAATACAAGTCACCCTATTTGTGGTGAAAAAAAATAGTAAACGAGTGTAATTTATTTATTTGTATAATAGTTTATTATTGTATTTATTTATTTGCTTTTAATATTATTTATAATAGTTCATTTGTATTTGTATATCATTTATTAATTTATATTTGTTTATTTATGTGACTGTCATTTATTTGCTTATTTTTGGTATAATAGGTTTTTATTTATTTATATAATAGTTTATTTACATTTGTATATTATTTATTCATTTATTTATATTAGTATATTTGTATTTATCTATTTATATTTGCATATTAGTTAAGATATATTTTAATATTTATTCATTCATATTTGTATTTTATGTATATTTATTTGTATAATAGTTTATTTATAATTGTATATTATTAGTTTATATTTGCATATTTATTTATTATAGGAAATTGATTTATTTTAAAGGAAACAGTTAGCACTTTTTCTGGTGGAGAAATCATTGGGATTTTTCTTCCTATGAGGAATACCCTGATTTATGACAATGAAGTTGTGATGGGACTCACTTCAAATGAAGCATGAAGCCTAATAATGCCAGATAACTTGACTTGCCGTGTTAAAATGTGAATCAGCAGCAGCGAGACATGATGAATTAAATATTTCCCTGGCCAATGAGGCGTTTCAGATGCCTGTCTGCCTGTCAGAAACTCATATGCAGGTGTTAAGTGGTATATGAAGAAATGAATGTTAACATATTCCCATCAGATCACATTTTATTGTTTTCTAAGCCGACACAAACTGCATGACATTATATAATATTATGCCTTCAGATTTGTTTCCATATCACATTTTTAGCCAGAAAAAAAAAATTGCGCTTTGACTTGCCACATAAAATCCCTTCTGAGCCAAGGTCATGCGGTTTATGTCCTGTTTCAATCAAGTATTACTGGAAGCCCTTCCATCTTACATTGCACTCCAAAGCTCGGTTTCAATGAGAGGCCCTAGCCTGGGATTTCCGAGGGGAAAATCATATTTCAGGGAGCGCGGATTCATGCGTTAGCCTATCCGATCATTCGGTATCCAGTCACCTCCAAGATGCTATTTAGAGCGCTGCTGTTGGGAGTGTCACATATTCATTAGGCCACCCTTATCAGGGCCACAGCCAGACTTTACCTCCACAGACACACATTAGTCTGACTTACAGAGCGTCGCTCAGCTGGGCTGAATAAATTGCTTCCTACTATCTGATGTGGACAATTTGTTTTGTAATCTTTTTTTTCTTTTCTTTTTTTTTTTTAAGCAAAGCCACATTTTCCTATTCCTCTTCTTCCTCTCTCACCCTCAAGTCTTATTAGTTGAGGAATTGAAGAAGAGGGACTTTCAGAAGACCAGTTCTCAATCTGCTTTACAGAAGCAAAGGCCATTGAGTGCTACTTTATTCCACTATTCCTCTATGGTGAAAATAAAAGCTAAAAAAAGTTTTAACTAGGAAAAAAACCTACTTTAAATAATATGAAATGCCTGCAGTGAAATCTGTATTAGATGTAATCGGTAACAGACCAACTAACCATGTAATTTCACTTATACATGTTTTGTCTTATTGTAGGGCACGTTTACATGACAATGATGCCATGAATTATGGTTTTCTAGTTTTTCTCGTACAGACGACAACATTGTCAAAACGATCCCCGTTCATACGTCACTTGGCGGTCACTTTTTTAAAGAAACACTACGCGCCTAGACTGAACATGTAATACGCATGCGCATACGTCATGCGCACGAAGTTTGCGGATGTCAGGCCCCCAAAACACAGCTGTCATGTAAATGAACGGCCATTTTTTGTTAAAAACGATGTTGTGTAAACGGCTTTGTAATCAGCATTCAGGTGTTTTGTTACATTTTGTTTATTACATTATTTTGTTTTTTTACAGTAAATTTCTTAAAATTGTTTTTTTAATAGTGAGGTTGGATCCTGTTTTGTTCACAATAGCAAATTAATATGCTAAATTCTGACATTTGATGGCATGTGACCTTTCATGTGACCTATGTATAATGAGCAATCAAAAGCTTTTTCCACAAACTGATTACAAGTTCAATGAGTCAATGAGATCACATCTAAAAGGTCACAGCACTGCTGATTTTCTGATCAAAATTATTAATTTTTGTTAATGATTACACAATCAGACAATCAGATTTTTCCAACTCTCAAGACTCAAGCAGAGAAAATGGGCTCTGACTAGAGTTCATCTAACTTTATGAGACACCGTTAAGCTCCTGACCTTCCGACTAAAGATTTTAATTTCCATCCAGATTTGGCCTGAGATTAGCTTTAAATGATGAGTCTCAGATCATTACTGCCACTAAGAGCTGAAGGATGGGCAGCTATTAGGATTCAGCTGAGTCATCGTTTCAGGTTAGACATCAATACTGACTGATGAACAGACTAAATCAGCACTGACACCTCAATTGTAAAGCAAAGCATTTCGTATCTTAACAGTTTGTCAGCAAACATTTTTCGAGAAAAAGAGAAAAAGGTCAATCAGAAGTAAGGACCAAAACAAACGTTTTTTTTTGTGTGTGTGTGTGTGAGACTGAGGCAGGAAGAAGCTTCCAGAGTCTGGACACATTTCATCAGGTAATTTCATCAAGATAATCTGCTTCCTTGGTTTCATGAGATTCGAAATACAAAACAGGGCATTAGAGACATATGCACATGCTCAAAACACGGCCATGCACTTTGTTTATTGTCCTGAACCTCACTTGCACACAACCATAATACACATAGACGCCTCGTATTATAAAAACGCTACCACAGACACATGCATATAAAAGATCCACAGGCTTCTTACTATTCCTAATGCCTTCACCATTAGATTTATGGCCCTGAAAGACTGCAATAAAAGCATTGTAGGTCCTTACGCAGAGGAAGTGATGCATCTTTTATAAGATCTGCAGGAGAGAGATTAGGACATAATGGAAGACGAGAAGGATGAACAAGAGGGTAGAAGCAAAACGGGACAAGATGCTCTATAACCTTTTAAATTCAATATAATTCCGTATAAGGATAAGACTTCAGTTGCTGAAAGTGCATTTACCTGCCGTGATCACTGGACTTTTACACTGATGGGAAAAGAGAGCATATATACAGAGCGAATGACCATACATTGTGAAAAGGCCAAACTGTGAATGTAGATATAGGATTCACTTTATGTAGGGTATACCAGGGAGTAACACAATTTTGTTCATACTCTATAATTTCAATTTTAGAATATATATATATATGAGATCCCAATTTCCAATGTTCTCAGATAGATCTAAAGCCCTTAAGGACGATGACTATAATGATAAAGATAGTTTTAAATATCATTCTATATGTAAAAGAATAGCAGCATCCACACCACAACTATACGAATAACAACACAGAGGAACGATATCTTTGGAATCGCTTTCACATTTTTAAAGCTGATAAATTATTAAAAAATGTTACAGCCAATCAGAATCCATCCTGCTTTAAAGAGATCGAGCATTTAGAGCAGCAGATAACAAACTGCAGCGTGTGGTTATAATAAGCAGAACAATATAGTGTGTTGGTGTGAACAATAATATAGTTATCGTTATTGATCATTCTTGGTGTAATCGGCAGAATGTGATTTCACCAAGTGCAACATGTTCCTAGATCAACTTCTTTGTTGATCCTGGAACAACATTCCAATCAACCAATCAGATTTGAGGGACAATTTTACAATTTATGTCAAGTTAAGGCTTACACCCAGGGTTAGGTGCTTCTCCATCAGTGTTACTCACCTATCATTTCCCTCTGATTTTAGGGATAACTTATGGGTAGGGTTAGGTTTGAGGGTAGGGATAAAATTTTCGGATAGGAAAATTTAGGATCAACGAAATATGTTGACCCAGGAATGCATCTAACGCGCCAAAATCAGGACTTCAGTGGAATTGGGCCTTTAATCAGCAAAATCAATCATTCTTATATATATATATTTCCACATGGTTAATCAACATTGTAACCTCTGACACCTTTCAGTCCAAGCATTTGCAGTCTTTGTATGGCCATGTACAAATCACTTGAGTGAAAATGATTTCTATGTGTAGCTTCTCCTTTTTCTGCCAATTTCAGAAGCTTTTATTCCACTCAGTTGCAGTTGTCAGTCAGGTAGGTTTACTGAGGCCTGTCCCTGCTGATATCTGTACCTGTCGGTGTAAGGACGTGCGTGGGCTTCTTCGGTGAGCCATTAGCCAATGGTGCGGAAAAGCAGGACGAGGGCGACAGTGACCGCTTACGCTGAGCGTGCATGATGGACTGCTCTGCCTCTCGACTTACTCTCTCATGGTTCAATGGAAAAAGTAATCGGATCATGAAGTTTGATCGCAGTTCTGGCTGCGCCTGTAGTTCTGATATTGAGCCTCACCCGTTCTGTCTCCTCTCGGCCCCTTGTGGGTCTCAACTTTCTCCTCTGAAAGCTTCACTCGGTGAAGTCATGCATCCTCCATCCCCACCTCTTTACCACAGGGCCTCAATGCCCCCATGCATAATTCAGTGAAGTTTTCTCAGGTAAAGGGCAAGTTCACCTTGGTACAGTGAGGTGTTGGCTGGATGAGGCTCTTCGGGGAAAGAACATCTAGTCTGAGATCAAACGTTACTGAGCCTGTCACTCTGCAGACACAAACAGGAGTGGTTTCACATCAGAGCAAGCAAAAAGCACTGTAGATTCCAGAGGGGGTTGCTTAAAAGGTAAAGCAAAAAGCAATGAAAGTGGATGACAACATGGACATCACATAAGCGCTGTGAGTCAACAGGGCACTTTGCTAATGGGAAACATTCTATTTTCGCTCCGAAACGCTCAGGAAGTACAAAAACAAAATCTTCAGTTTGCAAGGATGGACTTTGTGACATCAAGAAATAGACACCCAATGTTTTGGCTCTTTCACTTTCTTTAATTTGCAGCAAATCGTTTCATTTGTTGGGGAATTACCAATGGCATGTGGGAAACTGAGTGGACAGACTCATTAATTGCTGACTGTGAATGAAGCGATTGATTTGCATTAATCTGTTGGGAGTAGAATTTAATGGAGCTCTGTTCTTTCATCGGGAAATGGCAAACACGACAGTTTAACTAATGGGAAATATAATCTGTTGTTTGATCATATCAGCCTTTTTCCATTGTTCTTCGTCCTGCATCATGCACTCAATAGCCAAAATATCAAATTTCAGTTTTTGGATACAAATAATGGATCCAGGTTGCTGTAACCGCATAAGCTGTTTGGGATGAGAAACATGTATTATATCTCCTATTACACCTAAACATTTTATGGACAATCTATTTCACTTTACTGCAGTACTCCAATATTGCAGATTGTAACATTTTTGTGAGATGGCGTCTAGAAATGTGTCGTTCATGGCAAACGTTCAAGTACATCTAGCATATTTATAGATAAACAATTCACAATCAGCACAATGGAATGCAATAAAGAACATGTTCTGTGTGAACCGCCCTCTTGACAACTAATTAAATATACACAACTGCAAAAAGGTTCAAGCTTTTATGCATAAAACTACTAATAATTTGTGTTTTCTATGGTGATTCTGAGCCAATTAAAAATTTGGCCTAAAATGGAAGTTCACACGCAATCCAAATGTATGACTTGCTTTCAAATCAACAAACCATCAACGCAGGAATACCACTTCAAGAGTTCAGTCATTGAATCACAAGTGTTTAATTAACAAAGGCTTTATGGGCCATGTGCCTCCTCAGCATGTCAGTAATGGAGAACGGTGATGTCCATTTTCAGAGTTCATATGCAAATTTTTCATTTTAGATGTCTCCTACAAAGAACTTCATATCCAACCTGATCTACTGAGAATTTTTTTTATGAGGTGGCAATTTTGTGAATTCTTACGATATGATTTGTTTGGAAACAACTTTTTTTTTTGAAAAAAACAAACAAATCAATCATTAAGATCCACCCCTGAACTCAAGCCATGGGGTGTGAGTAGTTCACAAGTTCTCACTTATAATCACATAGAGTAAAAGGTTATGTGTATTTGGCGTGCTGTCTGAGGGGAGGGCTCTGAGCTAAGAATTTGGCCTAAACCATGGGATGGGACAATGGTTGCACCAATTCACAAAAATGCCAACTAGTTATGAATTGCTATTGTACTATAGTGTCACATCAGCTATAATTGTAATGTTAAATCACTTGTGAAAAATCAAAGCTTTTTAAAAACAATTTCAATGTATAAATCTGTGTAAACTGGTCAAAAGTCTGTCTCAGTGCAAACCGAAAGAATTAAATATGACTGGTCCATTTTTAGTATGATTTATTACCTTAAAGAGGATGTCTCAACATGTTATTTTATTTGGCAACATTGCCAAAGCAATAGGAAAAGGCAATAATCAAGGGAATAAAAGCTTTTTACAAGGATACAGGTCCACGGGTCACAGAACGCCGTGTGCTAAAACCATGATGCTGCTAGGACATCACAGACTTGTCAACAGCAATCCGGCTGCTGTCACTGTCCAATAAAACCTCCATGAGGCTGACGAACGAGCGTGTCAGTGCAGCAAATTAAAGTGCTCTGACCTCATAGGAAGAATCCTTACCTAAAAATACCAGTGGACTGTAATTCAGAGGGATGGGTGAGGTATGTGTGTTATTGCTAAAGTAGACTGCGTATGGGACATTCATCATCGTCACATTTGATGAGCTCCAGTGCTTGGGCTGCATTTGATGGATGGGAGCATGTAATGCCAGCAGGGCGGGAACAGGAAGTAAGCTTAGGTGTGTCACTTTGAGCTGAGATTATATTAGTCAGCTTTAAAATTACTAAAGAATCACAGCCTCTGTTTTAAAAAAAGAAAAGCTCCAAATCATGCAGTAACTTAAATATATAAACAGTGGTGGGGAACTTTACTTTAAAAATGAATGCATTACAATATTGCGTTACTCCCTAAAAGGTAACTAATTGTGTTACTTAGTTACTTTTTATGGAAAGTAATCTGTTACATTACTTTTACATTATTTTTTGGCTTGTAAAGGGTTGGACTTTATTTTACAGTATGTGCACTTACAGTACATGTGAAATACTTACCTAAGAGAGTAGTGGGCAATACAAGGTAACTACATGGGTTAAGGTTAGGTTTAGGGGTAAGTTCAGGGTTAGTACCTAGTTATTACTCAGTTATTATCATTACTATAATAAGTACAAAGTATGTACATGCGAAACAGGACTGTAAAATAAAGTGCTACCAAAATAAGTTCTATTTCTGGCAAATGTAAAGGCACTTTCACACCAAAAGTGAAATGAATAACTTGTTTGAAAAAAAAAAACTCAGATATTTAAATTATGTTTAAAAGTAATGCTTTAGTTACTTAAAATAGTTACCTGAAAAAAGTAATCTGATTACATAACTCACATTACTTGTAATGCGTTACTCCATTGTACTGTATATAAAACGTATATAAAATGCACTGTATATAAAACGAAAATTTCAAAAAAGTCTGGATGTCAAATAACCCATATTCTAAATGGAGATTTAAAAATGTGAACCACAAACTCACTGTGCACTAATATACCTGACAGACTCATAACTGAATCTAATGTCTGATTGATGCATGACTAGGAAGCTTTATGAAAACTCACTGCAAGCCCTTCATCACTGTCAGGTCACGTTCTCTCTCCAGCCACAGATATTTTTGTGCAAGGAAAATTGTAACTCTCGATTTATGTACAGTTCATAATATGATGCGAAATCTACTCCATGTGGCCATATAGGCAAGTGCAGGGCCTTAATTAAAAACTATGCTTCTTTCCAAAATAATGTAACTAATGTAATGTAGTTGTTAATAATGTTAATTATTAATGCAAATAAATAAACAAACAAATAAGTAAATAAATATAAATAAATAACATTTTAATTATCATTTCATTTAATTTACAATACAAAAAGTATCCATTTATTTATTTAGTCATTCATTAAGCATTTATGGCTCCTTCTAAAGTTCTTTTTATTTTTTTTAATAATTTAAAATATTTATAAAAAGTAATAATTTGTTCAGTTTCTTCATTTGGTAATGTACAGATGGATGTGATTGACACTGACCTCCTTTAGGTGTGTTGTTTGTTTCTGCACATTAACATACTACCTCATATATTATAGGACGTAAATACCGCAGTGCATGAATATGGTAATTATTCAGTCCCATGGTAGACCTATTCCATAGCAGCTCAATATTGCCATCTGATACGTCACTGTGCATGGCACCAGCACAGTACCTTTTTTTATAGGGCAAGTTTTCCTTAATCCATTTTTTCCAAAAGTTTTTGATAGTACGCTGAAGGAGTCTTTGTATTAAGGTAACAAGATTAAATTATAACGGTGAGATACACAGATCCTATCCATGCAGAAATATCATCTCTCATTCTAAATTTAAAACATCCCCAGGGCTTAAAACCACAATCAAAGTAAATCCAATCCCTCACAAACCCACCTGAGGCTCCATTGTGGGACCTGTGACTGCGCTCAGAGACGGAGAGGCTGAAAGGTTTTGGTTTTTTTAATGAGATGATAGGTACTAGTAAGAACTGGCAGGACCGACTGCTGTAGACACACACCTGTGCCCCGCACGGCTGGTCTCATCAGTTTCTATTGACCCAGTTTAATTGGCTCCAGTGGACAAGCAGGAGTTAGTGTGAGAGAGGGACTTCTGCGTGTATTGATCCTGCAACTTCAAAATTCTCACACTAGCTTACAGCCCAATGGGTTTTAAGACGGTCGTGTGTAATGTCAGTGTCATGGGTTAATTTATTCAGACAACAACAACAACAACAACAGTGGCGATGGATATAGAGGGTATTAACTCCAGTAACAGCTGGTTTCATTACACATCTGTTCATAAAAATTCTCACAACTCTGCAATTCAAATATTTTGAAGTTTTTGATTCATTCCATCTACTCAAATCCTCAAGTCCAAAAAATGGTTAAAAATATGGATTTGGGAATATTCAATAAAAATGTATGAGATTGAAACAAATTGGATTTATTGATGGTTACTGTAAACACATTCAGTTTATAAATACTATAAAAGAAATGCTCTGTTTCAGTTATGTATGACTGACAAATATGCGTCACATCAAGTTTATTCGTTTGTTAAAACGGCATAATCCAAACAAATGGAAGTTTTGTGTAATGCAAAGAGGTCAGTGTCATTTTACTATTATTTATGTATTGTTATAGTAGTTATTAGAATTAGCTGGCAAAAAGAGAACGGGACAGAGCTTATAATAATAGAGAATCAACATTGGCATGGCTTTTCGGAGATGGCGAGAACTGAGATGTTGTAAAAGCCACGCGGAAATGGCGTTTTTATTGCTCAACAGGTGATTAAGGTATTTTATTGAGCAAATAAATTGCCATATGGTTCTCTACACTATACATTGCATAATTTTTCAATTATTAATTTTAATAGTTTTTTATTATAACATTTTAATCTACCCTTCATCATAGTTTTGTGAGTATGTATAGTTGCTAAAATACAAACACCCAATGCATTTCCACATTTCTCAGTAACACTCAGTTAATTCTTTCTTTTACTAATAGATCAGTCTCCGTAGAAACTGTCAAAAATTGCCAGTGCCGACTATATTTCAAGTCGTCACGGCGGGGTATTGGGTAAAGTTTTCAATTAGCAATAATCGCGCCTCGGATAAACCTCATAGGCTACGATACTGCCGCTGCGCAAGGATAACTGGTCACAGGAGACATCTGAGTACTTGTGCATCTGAGCCTCTGTTATCATGAATGGTAAGACCAGCAAAACTCACTAAACATTATCAAACTGGACAACACTACACACAAACTGTTAAGAAACAGCGGTATTAAAAGTGAAATATCGAGTTGTGCATTTTATAACAAAGTTTTGTTTAATTAAAAGGCAAAAACAAGAGGCATCCCAGATGCATGATGGGATACGATGGGGCAAAGACAAAGGAGGGGGTCTATTGTTGTGCGGGGGTTGGTTGAGGTCGGGGGTGGGTAACAAATTGTTGCCAAACAAGACTCACCTTCACTCCTTTCTTCAGCATTTATTGCTCAACAGGTGATTAAGGTATTTTATTAAGCAAATAAATTGCCATATGGTGCTCTACACTGTAAAGCATTATCTAATGTGTAGGGTCAAATTCATCCGCAGAGCCAAAGCACAACCAAAACAATGTTCTTCCACAAAATGCTAGAGGGTCAAAAGTTACATAGTGCACCTTCAACAATAACAACAGTGGTGTTTTTTAGCCATGTAGGGTCTTTTGAACATAGACTGAAAAATCCAGATATTTTTTGGGGACATCTGGTCGTTCTATCAGTTGAACAACAGTTCTTATGACACATCCCTTGACAAATGAACAATATTTGTTTAAAAACATTGTTCATTGCATAATTTTTCAATTATTAATTTTAATCGTTTTTTTTTGTATGTATAGTTGCTAAAATACAAACACCCAATACATTTCCACATTTCTTAGTAACATTCAGTTAATTCTTTCTTTTACTAATAGATCAGTCTCCGTAGAAACTGTCAAAAATTGCCAGTGCCGACTATATTTCAAGTCGTCACGGCGGGGTATTGGGTAAAGTTTTCAATTAGCAATAATCGCGCCTCGGATAAACCTCATAGGCTACGATACTGCCGCTGCGTAAGGATAACTGGTGACAGGAGACATCTGAGTACTTGTGCATCTGAGCCTCTGTTATCATGAATGGTAAGACCAGCAAAACTCACTAAACATTATCAAACTGGACAACACTACACAAACTGTTAAGAAACAGCGGTGTTAAAAGTAAAATATCAAGTTGTGCATTTTATAACAAAGTTTTGTTTAATTAAAAGGCAAAAACAAGAGGCATCCCAGATGCATGATGGGATACGATGGGGCAAAGACAAAGGAGGGGGTCTATTGTTGTGCGGGGGTTGGTTGAGGTCGGGGGTGGGTAACAAATTGTTGCCAAACAAGACTCACCTTCACTCCTTTCTTCAGCATTTATTGCTCAACAGGTGATTAAGGTATTTTATTGAGCAAATAAATTGCCATATGGTGCTCTACACTGTAAAGCATTATCTAATGTGTAGGGTCAAATTCATCCGCAGAGCCAAAGCACAACCAAAACAATGTTCTTCCACAAAATGCTAGAGGGTCAAAAGTTACATAGTGCACCTTCAACAATAACAACAGTGGTGTTTTTTAGCCATGTTGGGTCTTTTGAACATAGACTGAAAAATCAGAATCTGGTCGTTCTATCAGTTGAACAACAGTTCATAATGACACATCCCTTGACAAATGAACAATATTTGTTTAAAGGGCACCTATTCATACTTTGCAGTCACGTGACTACCATGGATACCTGGTGGGCAACAAACGGGTATTTTCAACGTAGAGTCCTGTAGTTCCAGGTCTTTCTAGTAGCTATCAAGTCTGTTAGCGAGCTAGCTGCATAACTATGGACTAGGATTAACTCCAAGGTAGCTAAATTGTGTAAAGCAGACAAGGTTTTTTAAGATAATCAAGCAGTAATAATTCCTCCGTAAATAATCTAGCTCTACTGTTGGGTCATCTCTGGTTCTCATTGAAAACCATAGATATCACAAACCTCAAAACAACCTATCACACACTTTTGTTGTTGTTAGCAAAAGACGACAGCTGTTACTGTGCGTTCACACCGCCGCCGGCGAGAGCATCAAAGTGCCCGGAAGTAATTCATTTTCAATGAATTTTGCCGCTCTCGCCGGCGGCGGTGTGAACATACAGTTAGCCTAGCTTTGACTCATAACACAAACAGCTGACTCGCCGAACACGGTGGTGTTGATTGACGAAACTAAAGGGTAACTTAAAGACACGATTAATTACATGACCATACACCCATTGAATTCAAACAAATGTTGAAATTACCTTTGATGGAGTGATGGAATGATCACTGCACAGACGTGCATACTGTGAAGGTTGCTTATCTCATGATCTGCGGTTAGTGCAACCAATCGCACAACAACTATCTGGCATGTCGTTTACACATCAAAACACTAACTTTTGTATAGTAAAACTGGCGACGTCCTGGCAAGATCCTTGATTAGTTTACTGGGTTTCGTTGCTGGAGAACGACTTTTTGCCCGCCAGCCAGTACTTGTGACGTCACGTGCAAAGTATGAATTATGACTCTTATCACAAGATGTAAAATAAGTCTCTGATGTCCCCAGAGTATGTATGTCAAGTTTTAGCTCAAAATACCCAACAGATCAGTTTTTACAGCATGTTTAAATTGTAATTTTTTGGAGCTCAGAAAAACATGCTGTTTTAGTGTGTATCCCTTTAAATGCAAATGAACTGCTGCTGCCGGCCCAGGGGGCGGAGCCTCACGAGCTTGCGCTCAGAGCCAGGACAATCTCATCTGATAATATCAGAAAATAAACTCTCAGTAGTGGTGTTCATTTCGACTCGGAGTCGGACAATAATGCCCACAGAGCCAGAGAATATATGCTGTATGGAGATAGAACAGGTATAGTTTAGTTTAATTATAGTTATAACTTATTTGTCATCTGCTTTTATCCACTATTAATACAAGCCTGCTGTAGCAAACCCCGTCCGAATGATGACCAAAATATACTGATGAGTTCAGTGAAGTTTATTGTACATCACACAAAAGATGAGCGTTAGTTTTACTCCAGAGAATCACTGTAAGAGCTGAATAAACACAGTAAAAGAAGTGCGCATTAAAGTCTTATCCATAAACTCTCTCTCTCTCTCCCTTTCATTATCATCAACATGTACAGCGAAGTACACAAAACACTCGTTACAACTAACAGTAAACAAATATATACACACCTTTTCAGTGGGTGCTTAATAAACTGGTAAACCTTATATCCGTAAAATGACTCGATGAGCTGTCATAAAGTGCGTGCTCTCACTTTCATTTCTGCCGTGATAAGTAACGTTAGGCCTGTCGCTCCGGAGACCGTAAGCTGGATCACAAACAGTACTGATCCATCCTCGAGTCACAACGAGAGTAAATGAAGACTGCTATGTTCATTCTGATATCCAACAACAAAACACCTCAATCGCTTAGGAGACATTCTTGTCTACAGCTGCTCAAGCGTCGAAACAATGGCAGACTCTGTGTCCAGCTCACTCAGGGCGGGTCTATGCTCAAACTGCAGTGTCAATCAACAGTCGTGGGAGGGGCCTGTGCAAAGAGACGTCACATTGCCCCGAATCTGAGAACAGCTTGTTCTGAGACAGTGCTTATGATTTATGGGGATTATAAAAAAAGCACTGGGTGGATTTTTATCATTATAGGGTGGTTGTGTACACACACTGCCAACACACATTTATGTTCAAATGAATTTTGCATAATAGGTGCCCTTTAAAAACATTGAGATTAACTCAAACAAGATCTTAGTGATAATGCTTTACTTTATCACAGAACCCAAGTTATGAATTAACATTTAATTTCCTGGGAAATATCTTATCTTCCCACTCTCTTTGGTTATATAAGTTGAGATAAGTTGACTTAGGGTGGCTAAACAGTATTATGCTGGCATTGCACTGAGGACAGAACGACAAGCGCACAATGATAATGTGCCAGAGGATGACGAGAGAGAGTTAATTGAGTTTGCCCTCTCTCTTAGGGTGCATAGATTAAGAGGAATCATAAATTAACAGACCCATTGAGTCTTAATTGTGGCTGGTGAGTGGAAATCTCACCCTCATTATGGCCTCTGTGCCTTTACCCTGGTGATCATCATTCAGGCTTCACACGGAGACGGCTAAAGGTCATGTATTTCTGCCAAACAATAAAGAAATTCATGAGGGCGAAGAAAATGCCCATGCTTTAGTATGCAAAACTTGATGACAAATTGCTGTATTATTTATATCTGATC
Source organism: Rutilus rutilus (assembly GCF_951802725.1). Classification (NCBI taxonomy): domain Eukaryota; kingdom Metazoa; phylum Chordata; class Actinopteri; order Cypriniformes; family Leuciscidae; genus Rutilus; species Rutilus rutilus. The sequence continues at coordinate 11,683,100 of NC_140212.1, read as the reverse complement.
ATTCTACTTTCCATTAATCAGTTAATGAAGGTGACTTGTGACTTTGGAACAGCATTTTCATATGCAAAGATAATATTTAACTATCATCTGTTTAGTAGACATAAGAGTCACATATTAATGGACATATTCTTGTTCTTAAATTTTAGTAGCTCATCATAATGATTAGTTGAATTTAGATGAGGTGTGTAACTGAGTCATTTGTTTGTACAAGGCTGCCCTCTGGTGTATATTTTTGAGCATGAAGTAGCTCCCAATATATGCGATTTCAGTCTTTTTACATTAAGCATGCGCATAGAGCTAATGATAATCGATGTAAGGCAGAATGTTACTCTGTTTATTTTTATAACGCAACATAAAATGACAAGGAGTGAGGGAATCATAGTTTTTATTGAATATGCCTTAAATTAACAAATGACAATTAAAACTTCATTTAAAATTGAGCATATGTGGTCATCCCAGAACTAAAAATGCTACAGAAAAATAAACAGACATTTTAGCAGCCTTGATTAAAACAATTACATTTTAAGATTCAGAAAAAATAGTTTTTAGTGATTTAGTTGAGAAAATTATAGCTGCTCATGCATGATTCAATTCTTTACCATCCCCACCGTCACAGCATTATTCTAAACATTCAATTTAAAACAGTTAAAGGACATTCTTAAAATACAATTTTACTTCATGGTGTTTTGGCACCAAAGTCACAATTTGAATAATTAATTAGTGTTTCAGAATATTGCTGTCTGAACAGCTCCATGGCAAAACCTCACCTAGAACTAGTCTCTGCTAATTCTGTCCTGCTCCATCTGAGACTTGGCCTTTTTTTTCAGCAGTAGGATGTGTTCGGCGAACTCTCGCACGGCCCCGTGACCCGCCGCGCAGTGGCAAGAGTATTTCGCAGCATTGAGCGCCACCACTGGGGCATCAAGGGGTACTGCACTCAGCCCTGCCAGGTTCAGGCACTTTACATCTGGCTCATCGTTCCCTGATACAAAGATGTTGGGACACAGATTTTGAGAAATATATTCATTTTCAGGGATACGTTGAAAGGGGCTATATGTAAGAATTTTCATGCATTAAATGCATTAATCGCTATTAGTATTGCTGATGTGTGAACAGCTTGTAACGAAACAAGCTGAAAATAGATATGCAGCACATATTTACATATTCATCTTAACGCCGCTCTCAGCAGTGTTGGATGTTCGTTAATAGTATATCGCTGTAAAGGTGTTTCCAACTTTTCACTTCTTATCGATGAACGAAAAAGAAGTTTGTCGTGAGTATATAGGGGCCTTGAATCATGTTCAGTCTCTTGTACGTTATTTGCGTGTGCACGAGTGCGAGCATGAGCAATAAGTTGCTGGCTGCAGTTCTCTTAACGACCACCGGTGTCGTTAATAATGAGTTTCTGAATTCTACATATAGCCCCTTTAAGTCATTCTAATCAACATTATCATAGTATTATGACATTATTACAAGATAAAAGGCTGAGAAAAGTAATAGCTTTCAATTCATAGGTAATATAAAGGTACAATCTTTTGATTCTGTATCATGCACACCAATTTTTCCAAGACACCAAGTTGTTACTGATTATGGCATTTAGCTGGTGTACCTGGAAGAAACAGAGCTCTTGACTCACCCAAGTACGCCACCTCTTTCCACTCCAGCCCATCCTTCTCCATGAGTTTCTCCACCTCTTTCAGTTTGTCATCTACGTCCAGCAGGATAGGGCAGCCCATCCTCTGGGAGATTTTGTCAGCTAAGGTTTGTATTATATGGTTTTGTTCTATCAAAATAACCTAAAGGAGATGAGGGGGGGGGAAACACACACATAAACATTATTTATAAAACATAAATAATTGACAAATTAAATGGTTAATCATTTAATAATAACTGAGATTTAATAATAATTGAGATATAAATGTATTCATTTCCTTTATTTAATATAACTCTTTAATCTTCGTCACTGTTTTTTGAACATGTACAGTATTGTGTATTGCAGCTAAAATAGAATCAGTGTATTTAATTGTGCATATCTTTTTTGATTTTTCAATTCACTTCAAATTATCGTTTTCTATTCATTTTTATTTATTATAGCATTTTAATCTTTCCTTTCTTAGTTTTTATTTTTGTGTACCTGTACTGTTCCTAAAACAGAAACACTCACTGTAATAACTAATTATTTTTCAAGTAATATATAAACCATTTAATAATTTTTCAATTATTAATTTTAATCGTTTTTTACAAACAAATTAAACATTTTAATCTACCCTTCTACATAGTTTTGTGAGTGTGCATTGTTGCTAAATTACAAAACCCAATGCATTTCCACATTTCTTAGTAACACTCAGTTAATTCTTTCTTTTACTAATAGATCAGTCTCCGTAGAAACTGTCAAAAATTGCCAGTGCCGACTATATTTCAAGTCGTCACGGCGGGGTATTGGGTAAAGTTTTCAATTAGCAATAATCGCGCCTCGGATAAACCTCATAGGCTACGATACTGCCGCTGCGTAAGGATAATTGGTGACAGGAGACATCTGAGTACTTGTGCATCTGAGCCTCTGTTATCATGAATGGTAAGACCAGCAAAACTCACTAAACATTATCAAACTGCACAACACTACACACAAACTGTTAAGAAACAGCGGTATTAAAAGTGAAATATCGAGTTGTGCATTTTATAACAAAGTTTTGTTTAATTAAAAGGCAAAAACAAGAGGCATCCCAGATGCATGATGGGATACGATGGGGCAAAGACAAAGGAGGGGGTCTATTGTTGTGTGGGGGTTGGTTGAGGTCGGGGGTGGGTAACACATTGTTGCCAAACAAGACTCACCTTCACTCCTTCTTTCTTCAGCATGTTGATGCCGGCCTGGTCTCTAATGTTGATGGACACCATGTCCTCTCCATTCGCTGAGATGTTGATCTGCCCGTCTGTCAAACATCCTGACACGTTACACAGCAGGAGCTTCACAACTTCAGGTTTGTCCTTACCGAAATAACCGAACCTTTATCAAACATACACACCCACACACAGTTTGCTTAAGTTCAAACTTTGCACTCAGTGCATTGTGGTTGTTTGCTAACATTAAGTTCCTTGGGAACTTGAAACACAAGCCTATTATTGGCAAGGCTTCACATTAGAGAGACAGCTACACATTACATGTTTATTTAATTACTTAATATAGTAATAATATGTCATTTATAGGCAGCTGCAGGCAATAAAGGTTTGTTTCTTCACCTCAGCACTCTCTGTTCAGCAACGGGCCAGTCAATGTCAACATCAATATCCACGCTGTGCTCTGGGCGCATCTCAACGTAACAAATTTTTCCACCCTGTGAAATGTAACATTAAGGATACGGATAATATGCTTTCTTGCCTATGGATTTTTACGTCAAGCTTTTTTTGGCCACATATTATGTTATTGATTTTAAAACCTAGGGCTGTCGTGATAACCGCAATATTGCAGTACCGCGCTACTGACAAGCCAACCGCAGAGGAATTCAAGTAACCGCAGCAACCGCGATATTCGCATGTTTTCTTTTTTCATAAGGCTATACCCTTCTTGTTTTGAACTTCGTGCATGTGTATTGAATGTTAAATAAGTTAATAATGATAATAAGACGTGGTGATCATGGTTTTATCATGGTGATTTGTACAGGGGCTTCGTGGATTTGCACTTAAGCCTAAACAGACAGTGAATGAGAGAGATCGACTGAGCGCGTGCGATTACCTGGCTGCGTCTGTCTTTGAGGTCAAGTCATATACGTGAAAAGGTTGCCGTGCTCCAAGGAAAGTTAAATATTTGTCCTGTCATCCTTTTAACGTTTAAAATAAAGGGTATTTACCATGAATGGCATCAGCGACAGCGCTGGTCAGCATCCACAGCGCGAGGAACTCGCGGTCGCGGGGAAAAAAACTCAGTGAGTCACGCATTGAATCAATGCCATTTGTCTCTATGAAGCTTCAGCGTTACCCATGCGACGCATTGCTGGTCAGCTGAGCCTTGAAAAGTGGAGCTCAAAGTTAAAAATAATTTATCTTTTAATGAATCAATCAGCGTTTTTCAACGTGTTGTTGAATGAATGGTTTAATGACTCACTCAAAGGCGTTACCTTGCCGTAACAACTGCGCGCTGAGTGACAGGCTTTCAATGCGCAGAGACGCTGTTTAGTTTCGGTTTATTGGTTACTGAAAATGCATGCTGACCACATCGTGACACTTATTTATATAGCAACAAATAAATATAAAATTAATCAAAATAAATTAATAAATGCGGTAAAACCGCATATCGCGCTATTGAGCCACTCAAAATTACTGCAAGGGAAAATCCTTCACTGCAACAGCCCTATTAAAACCCCAAATTTTACCTGAAGAAGCCCTTTTGCTATGAGTTCTTTGGTTGCGAAGTAAAAGGAGCCATTTTCACACAGCTCTCCATCCCAGTCCTGACGGCGAGGCCTGCAAGCTGGGTTCAGGTTCAGCGGTTTAGTACAGAGGTCCCCTGAAAAGAAGATTTAAATAAGATTTAAATGGTTAGAGTCCCCAACATGCAATAAATTCAACCTTAACTACAAGTACGCAACCGTTCAAAAGTTTTAGGGTTTTAGTTAATGTTTTTTAAAGTCTCTTATGTTAATAAATGTTGTGCAATTAATATCAATTAAACACAAAAACGAAAGATTTGTGTGCATTAGCTGAATAAATGTTAGCCAATACAAACATATTTATAGAAAACAGTTGACAATGAATAGACAGGAGTCCAATAATAGCATAACGAATAACTTTTTCTAAAAAGAATATCAAGTACAAGTAAGACGAATCCGACATATGAGGGATGTGTTAAAGTCGCCATGAAATCAAATTTTACAATTCCTATTTTTATTTGTAATATTGTAGTGTTTATTACAAATTATTTATCTCTGCACTTTAAAAAAATGCATGTGCCCTTATATTCTTTAATCAAATATGTTATCCTTCCCTCCCCCCTCGAAACGACTTCTCTTCCTGTCATGTGCTATGGCGCGAGGGCGTGGCAACTCCCCTCAAACCGTTAGGCCGTGTGTCCACCAAAGCGTTTTTAGCCAGCTGAAAACGCTAGACGCTCTGCTGAAAACGCCTAGCTGTGAGCGCTTGAGAGCGTTTTGGAAGCGTTGCGTTTTTTTTTCAGTTGAGACACTTTGCTTGTTATGATACGGAAGATCCGTGAAAATGTTACTAGTATCTCAATTCACACATATTTTGTTTCTGTGTTGATTCTATATTAAAATGTCGATCCAATGTAATGTATTTTCTCTGGCTCTTGTTTTAAATGTTTTTTTTTTTTTTTTCATTATTATGCTTGTTGTTGTCATCTGTTAACGTTGTACAAGCAGAATGTTGCGGTTGGTCGGTGTGGTCTTAGTCCCGCCCCTCCTCCACTGTGATTGGACGGTTGGGTAAAAAGTGACAGTGAAGAGCGCAGCGTTTTACCCAAAGTTGAACATTCTTCAACTCTCGGCGACCTGTAAAAAACGCCGAGCGCTCTGCGCTTCAGCGTGAAAAAAACGCTCAGCACCTCGCTACGCTCATGGCGTTTTAAAAACGCGGCACTCCCATTGAAAACAATTGAAAAAACACGCCAGCCGCGAGTAAAAACGCTTTGGTGGACACACGGCCTTAGTGTTCGGCGTTTTTTACAGGTCGCCGAGAGTTGAATTATTATTATTATTATTATTTGCCAGCCTGTGGAAAAATGTCACAATGTTGTTGTTTTTCATTAATTTCCATCAAACTCCAAAGTTTAATGCTTTTAATACGTTTGTTCAACTAACTTCAAGTATGAGCAATAATAAACCTTGCCTTAGTAAACACAAATAATAATAGTAATAATAATAGTAATAATAATAATAATAATAATAATAATAATATTAATAATAATAATAATACAGATCCAAAAGCAGATATTTGATGTAGTGCCAAATAAAAGTGCCTATTCTTACCTGAGCTCAGGGCAGAGCGCTTTCCTGTTGTGGGCTGTTTAGGAGCCGTCTTTATGGTGCTTTCAAGTTCTGGATCATGGATCATGTTTCTGGGGAGGAAAGAAAAGCAGGGAACTTATATCATGGGATTACATTGCAGTATGTATACACAGATCAGTTAACATAGTAACATGTAGTGGTCCAAGTTGACTGAAAAGTTAATACTGATGCCATAAAGAAAAACTGTTAGCATAATTAGAAGTGTTTTTTTCTGCATGCAGTGCATCTTTTCCACTATAGAAAGGATAAGCAATTGAAAAAGACAAAGCAGGACACACAAACATGTCATATGAAATGAACATGTCTAAACAGCCCCCAGCTCTGGTCTCAGACCGTCTGCTTGTACTGTGACGGACTCACTGGCCACTACATATGACGCGGACACTACTGTGGAGCTGGAGTCATGTCTGTAAACGCAAGGGTGAGACTTGTACCTGACTTTGCGGGGAGTGTCAGAATCGAACGAGCGCTTGTCTATGGATCCAGCACCCTTGGACGCAGGCATGCAAAACATGCCTGAATCGTCGGAGTCCACATCTGAAGAACAAAAGAGCAAAGGCTATGAATAAACAGCCATGACTGAGTGAAAGTAAGGAGTTCTTGAAGAGGACAAGCAAATTAGCCAGGGAAAATATGCTGCCTTGTTTTGACCCAATCTGAAGCAGTATTGCTTGAAGGTTTTATGGATAATGCGTTGTTATAGCTAACTGGAACTACAAACTAAAACATTTTTGGTCATTTAAATAATAAAGCAGACATAAAATAAAAAAATATTATTTATTACTATTATTATTATTATTATTATTAGCCAGCCTGTGGAAAAATGTCACAATGTTGTTGTTTGTCATTAATTTCCATCAAACTCCAAAGTTTAATGCTTTTAATACGTTTGTTCAACTAACTTCAGGTATGAGCAATAATAAACCTTGCCTTAGTAAACACAAATAATAATAGTAATAGTAATAGTAATAGTAGTAATAATAATAATAATAATAATAATAATATTAATAATAATAATAATAATACAGATCCAAAAGCAGATATTTGATGTAGTGCCAAATAAAAGTGCCTATTCTTACCTGAGCTCAGGGCAGAGCGCTTTCCTGTTGTGGGCTGTTTAGGAGCCGTCTTTACGGTGCTTTCAAGTTCTGGATCATGGATCATGTTTCTGGGGAGGAAAGAAAAGCAGGGAACTTATATCATGGGATTACATTGCAGTATGTATACACAGATCAGTTAACATGTATGGAATTAACATGTAGTGGTCCAAGTTGACTGAAAAGTTAATACTGATGCCATAAAGAAAAACTGTTAGCATAATTAGAAGTGTTTTTTTCTGCATGCAGTGCATCTTTTCCACTATAGAAAGATAAGCAATTGAAAAAGACAAAGCAGGACACACAAACATGTCATATGAAATGAACACGTCTAAACAGCCCCCAGCTCTGGTCTCAGACCGTCTGCTTGGACTGTGACGGACTCACTGGCCACTACATATGACGCGGACACTACTGTGGAGCTGGAGTCATGTCTGTAAACGCGAGGGTGAGACTTGTACCTGTCTTCGCGGGGAGTGCCAGAATCCAACGAGCCCTGGCTGCCTGGGCGGCTCGTGTCTGTGGGGCTCGTGTCTGTGGATCCATCTTTGGAAAAAAAGCCTGAATCGTCGGAGTCCACACCTGAAGAGCAATAGAGCAAAGGCTATGAATAAACAGCCATGACTGAGTGAAAGTAAGGAGTTCTTGAAGAGGACAAGCAAATTAGCCAGGGAAAATATGCTGCCTTGTTTTGACCCAATCTGAAGCAGTATTGCTTGAAGGTTTTATGGATAATGCGGTGTTATAGCTAACTGGAACTACAAACTAAAACATTTTTGGTCATTTAAATAATAAAGCAGACATAAAATAAAAAAATATTATTTATTACTATTATTATTATTATTATTCTTATTATTATTAGCCAGCCTGTGGAAAAATGTCACAATGTTGTTGTTTGTCATTAATTTCCATCAAACTCCAAAGTTTAATGCTTTTAATACGTTTGTTCAACTAACTTCAGGTATGAGCAATAATAAACCTTGCCTTAGTAAACACAAATAATAATAGTAATAATATTAATAATAATAATAATAATACAGATCCAAAAGCAGATATCTGATGTAGTGCCAAATAAAAGTGCCTATTCTTACCTGAGCTCAGGGCAGAGCGCTTTCCTGTTGTGGGCTGTTTAGGAGCCGTCTTTACGTTGCTTTCAAGTTCTGGATCATGGATCATGTTTCTGGGGAGGAAAGAAAAGCAGGGAACTTATATCATGGGATTACATTGCAGTATGTATACACAGATCAGTTAACATGTAAGGAATTAACATGTAGTGGTCCAAGTTGAGTTAATGACTTGCACGGAAAAGTTAATACTGATGCCATAAAGAAAAACTGTTAGCATAATTAGTGTTTTTTTCAGCATGCAGTGCATCTTTTCCACAAAGAATAAGCAACTGAAAAAGACAAGGCAGGACAGACAAACTCAAGCAACAGAGAATATTCTACAGAAAAGATATGGAGAGAAAGACAAGAATGATTTTTGCCCTGACCAGGATGAAATACTATTTTGAGAGGCGTTTGTTTGAATCCTTCCAATCTGAAAATCTATATAGATCGCCACTACTTTGTGTTGGCCGGAGACCCACAATGGTTGATTTCATGTGGAACTGCTTTTGTTGACAGAGCAAAAACAGCCAACATATACACAATGCTTGTAGTTGTCCATCGAATCCGATGATGACGTCCACTTCCGTCTTTTAATGGTAAGTTTTCTGATGGCTGAATAATCCTATTCTGGATCCACATATTCTATTGCAGGTCGGACATATATACATGGTATTGGTGTTACTGGTATTTATGGGAGTGTTTCTCCTGAGCCTTCTTTGTTGTCTCCTGACGGTCCTATCCTCCTCCAGTGCTTGGGTCCCATCTAGACATAGCTGCCGCCAGCTGTTGCGGTCAGCAGTTATGTTCTCCAGGTCCCCAGGTTTTATTTTGCACTTCTTTAGCACTGTCTTCAATTGGTCTTTGAAGCGTTTCTTCTGTCCTCCAGCAGAGCGCTGGCCTTATTGTAGCTGGCCATATAGCACTCTGCGGGGCAGACGGTTGTAGGGCATCCTTATGACATGCTCCAACCAGCGCAGTTGGATATACACAATACAATACTGTACACAGTACAATACACACTATGCAATGGAATGTTGTATCCTTAAATAAATAAAAAAACTGGGTAACACTTTACAAGGTTCATTAGTAAATATTAGTTAACTAAGTTAACATGAACTAAAAATGAACAATACTTCTTCAGCATTAATTAATCTTAGTTAATATTAATTTCAACATTTACTAATACGTCATTAAAATCAAAGGTTGTATTTGTTAACATTAGTTAATGCACTGTGAACTAACATGAACAGCTGTATTTGTATTAACTAACATTAACAAAGATAATAAATACTGTAACAAATGTATTGCTCATTGTTAGGTCATGTCAGTAAATACATTAACTAATGTAGCTTATTGTAAAGTGTTACCAAAAACTGTATAAATAAGGTATATTTACATTTGTAAATGACACAAACTTTGACACATTTAAGTATTTTCCCCCAAAATTTAATTTCAAAACCTAGCTTAAGTTTTATGCATGCTAAGATTTATACCATAGTGCAAAAAATGAAGCAGTCCTTCATTAAGGAAGCATTAATCGATGTTGTTATTGTTAACTAAAGCAATTTAAAAAATATATATTTTTTAAATAAAAGCATAAGTTTAATAAACAAAACAAAACAAAATTACAAAAGCGCATAGCAAAATGACTAAAAGGTAAGTAAAACAGAAAAGTATATATAAATAATACTTAAATAACACTGACATTAATTTAGTTTATTAATGAAGCAGTCAAATCTCTTTGAGAGAGGCTGTGACATTCCCCTGAAAGGACTGTCCTGTACCTGAAGCACAAGAACATTCACATTTTCAAGCTCTGAAATTTTTTGGTATGATCGCCTGCGGGACGAGACAGGAGCCGTTTGACTCCTTCTGAACATACCAAGCTTATAAGAGCGGATCTGAACACTTTCTGCTTATGCACTCACTGGATAACTAGAATTGGAATTATTTAAATACAAATAATAACCTTTTATTCCTTTAAATAATTTTATTCCGACAGATGAGCTGCATTTGTGTTTTGAAAAGCACATCAAAAATGTTTGTTTTCTCTGACTATGGCACATGATCGTGAAATATATTAATGATGCGTTTATACATAGCTATGAGCATACATATTATTGATTTCAGAAAGCATACAATAAACAACGGTAAAAAAAAAAAAACACAGAAAAAGTTGCAATTGTCATATGAAATGAACATGTCTAAACAGCCCCCAGCTCTGGTCTCAGACCGTCTGCTTGGACTGTGACGGACTCACTGGCCACTACATATGACGCGGACACTACTGTGGAGCTGGAGTCATGTCTGTAAACGCAAGGGTGAGACTTGTACCTGACTTTGCGGGGAGTGTCAGAATCGAACGAGCCCTCGCTGACTGGGCGCCCCCTGTCTATGGATCCAGCTTTGGAGTCAGGGGTACCCTTGGACGCAGGCATGCAAAACCTGCCTGAAACGTTGAAGTCCACATCTGAAGAGCAAAAGAGCAAAGGCTATGAATAAACAGCCATGACTGAGTGAAAGTAAGGAGTTCTTGAAGAGGACAAGCAAATTAGCCAGGGGAAATATGCTGCCTTGTTTTGACCCAATCTGAAGCAGTATTGCTTGAAGGTTTTATGGATAATGCGGTGTTATAGCTAACTGGAACTACAAACTAAAACATTTTTGGTCATTTAAATAATAAAGCAGACATAAAATAAAATATTAGATGAACAACTTAAACTTAAAAACTTAAACGGAAATTAGAAATGTAAAGAAGTAAGTTTAAGCTGAAGTACTAAAATTGCTAAAACTAAAGATATATTAAATATCTAAATATTTAAAAAAAGAATAAAAAAAAAAAGGATCTGATAAACCTGGTATTGTATATTACAAATACAGTCTATTTTGCTTTTAAATTGCTTTTCTTCATCTTTTGTAAGTTGCTTTGGATAAAAGCATCTGCTAAATGCATAAATGTAAATGTATAAAAATAAAAGTTGATTCAAAATATGAATGAATACTATAATAATAATCTCAGCAAAAATCATTATCTTAATTCTATCCAAAATGAAGAGAATGAAGCGGTGAAGCATTGGTTGATTATCGATATGTTTCATTCAGTTCTGAAAAGTATTGATAAAATAGTTCTAATTAAATGTAATATTTATGAACTCAAGTCATTAGTTTAGACACATGCTAGATCATGCATGTGAGATCAATTCCCATATTAGACCACTGCTGCAAAATTTTACTAAGATGAATTTATTTTACAGGTATATGATAATTTACATCATAATTTACACGATAATTTACAGTTGGGTTAGAACATTTCCAAGTTGGAAATCCAACTTTAAGTGTCACTTTAGGTTTCAAGTAGGAAGCTAGAAATTCCTGCTTTGTCAAGTCACCTTTATTTATTTAGCTCTTTATAAAATACAGATTGCTTTAAAGCAGCTTCACAATAATAAACATGAAATTAATAAATCACTGACACACACTTCATTCATCAAATTTAAATTCAAAATAAAAATCAGCTGAAGTCAGTTCAATAACTGCATAAAATTATAGCAGTTCCTAAACTCCTAGGCCCCCATAGTCTAAGACAAAATGTGAAGGCCCCCCCAATATACTTTGTTTCTGGTCCTTCTGCTGTAAAGAAAAAAATAGTTAAATAATTTAAGCCACCTTGAGGCCCCCTTGGAACTGTGTAGGGGCCCCCTAGTGGGCCCCGACGCCCCTGGTTGAGAACCCCTGATCTAGACACTCACTAGGTTTGGAGCAGAGCTACAGTCAATGGTGGTCTTACCTTCTGGAAAGATCAAGCTTGAATTTTTGATCATCATTTCTATTATTGGCACCACAATTTCAGCGTGGCTTCTAGGATAAGAGCAAAACTGTAACATGTCAAACTGTTCCACAAGAAGCATCAAAAAGGTCATTTAATCCTAACAATTGTATATAAACAATGCGCTTTGGGAAGCATTGTGTGCGAATCTCACCCCTCTTTTTCGGCCCACAACAAAATGGGGCCCAGTACGTCGGAGATCTTGTTGACGTCGCTTTCCAGAGCAAGCTCAGTGAGAAACTTCACCAGGTACCTTCACAGACATGGATTAGCATGTTACGATCATAATAGCTTGTTAAAGGTCAATGCTAAAAGTTAGTTTGATGTAGTGACAAGCAGACCTAAAATTGATTTTGTTGGGCTTTGGTAACTTTTCACACACCTTCCGCAGCACCTGAACAGAGTCAACACAACTACAGACGAGAGAAAAACAAGAGAGAATATACACAATAAAAACTAATTTCTAATCATTTCTAATACTCTTAAATTCACATACTGTTTAATCAGTATCACATTAGCATGGGTGCAATTTTATTTGGGATTTAGAGTTAGAATTGAATTTCACAAGAACTGGGCACATTCATTTGGGCATATTTCAAGCCTGACACCCTTTGAAAAACTTTGATGTCAATCATGTGAAGCACCGAGACACTTCCAAGCTAATTCCATTCCACTTTACAATCCAGACCAGAAACCCTTTGAGTTGCAAAGCAATCGTCTTCCAGTTGAAAGGACAAATCGAACACATGAGCTTATGACTGCTGATGTCAGCTCTGATGTCAAAAACATGACTTCTGTTATGTTAGTGGACACCACACTTGGAATATTGGTGCATTCAAGGATGGGACTTCAAAAACTGGGAGAAATTCACAAAAAAAAATAATATATATTTCGTCTGAAGTCATGGACATTGGTGTACGTGAAGGTGCTTTACTTTGAGGCTTGAATCCACTCTTCATACAGCTTGTAGGTCATCAGAGGTTCAGGCAGCTCCCTCAGGTAAGATTTGAGAGCTCCTAAATAATGATGAGAAAAGAAACCCAACATCAAATGCATTTGCAAGCCCTTGATTGTGTTTGAACATGACTTGTAAAGTATAAAGAGTTACAAATATGGCTCTAGTTGTGGTACTCTTAACACTGGTGAGAGGTATGAAAAGTTTCACGTTTCAAAATAGCTCAGTGCCAATATCCTGTTTTTGTAATCAGCCATACAACCAAGAATGGTTTAAAATAAAACAAATCAAATCTCGTTTTCATTTTGGGAAGTCATAAATGCAGAATTGACATTTTAGCTCTGTAGCATGCTGTACCTCAACAATTTCATTTAGAAAAAACAGCATGTACCAGCAACAGTGTGAGGGTCAGAGTAAAACTCCTCCAGTTGGGAAGTGGAACTGTGGCAGTCCAGGAAAGTCTTTAACTTCTTCAGTTTATCGGCTTCAGCAGCTCTACAGAACAAATCCTGGCACGAAAGCAAATGTTGTAAACGCACAAGACCTTTGCAGCGTGCAGTAAAATATAAACTGATTTGCTTGTGTATGAAAATGAGCTTGTGTGCTTCAAAAGAGTAAAAAAGGAAGGCTTAATATTTAACATTTTATGAGTTTATAACTTGCAACCCTCCTTCATTTGTATTCTGACAACTGCGCAACTTACATTTTTTTTAAAACATGTCAAATAAATGTCATTCATCCTGGTTAAGTGCCTGTTGCAAAATATTTGAAAGGCAGAAAGATTGAGACCTTCCCTGAAAATGACCACTCTCTGCCACTGTGTATGCAGTAATGTGCATCAGCTTCCCCTCAGGATGACAAGCGTCATGTCATTTGATCTGTTCCCATGTGTTGTTTGACAGTGTGAGATACCTTTTCCTGCATGCCGGTCTGCAGCAGCATCATGACGCAGGCCTCTATGGGCAGAGCGATCTCTCTTCTAGTCTGCTTCAGATGTTCCTCCAGAGCTGTGCCAAACACTGGCTTCTCTGTCCATTTATCTATGCCAGATCACGAGACAGAGTGAGAATGATTTGAGTTATGACAGGATACGTTTAAGAATCATCACTAGGTATGTGTGTAACACAGATTCTGTTAAGACAGGATGATTTGCCGAGCAGTATTTCAATAAAGTACTGCCATTGCAGTTAAAGCAGATTTTTTTTTTTCATTATGAGAATATACTGTAATGACAATAATCATTGTGAAAAATTACAATACATTTTTTTTATCAAAAGTAAAATGTCTAAACAAATGACAATAAGAATCGACAATAAGAATTTGAGGGAAAAATATGCCTAATTGTCATGAAAATACATTTATATTTAGTCATTTAGCAGACGCTTTTGTTTAAAGCGACTTACAAAGAGGCAAAAACCACCGTAAGAAGTGCTCAAAATACGAAGTTCAGGCATTGTTCAGAGTAGCATAAGCCCGATAAGCGAGGATTTAAAATAAATGTCACAAATGACTATCTATCTATATATATTCTATATATTGTAAATAAATTAAATCAGGCTTTTATTCAATTACTGTGATATGAAAAATATATATATACACTAATAAATTGACAGACAATACAATAAACTTATATTAATTTACAATATAATTATATATTATGCATTTTTTTAAGCATTCTTTATATATATATATTTGACTGCCTTTCATTTCATATTGATTATGAGAATATTTAATGACAATACTTGTAGTGAATAAAGACACTTAAAAAAAGCTCAAAAGTAAAATGTGTATTGACAATGAGGTTATTTTGCATTACACTAACAAGATTTTAAAGGGGAAAATGTGCTTAATATTGTTGTGACAATAATGTCACAATGCAAAAAAGCTTAATTTTCTTTGTTCCTTCTTTTTTTTTTATTAGGTGAAATATACACTAGCGAACATGTTTTTGACAGATTTTATGAGATTCACCCTTTTAGTTTATAAGTTGTGACAGTCTGAACCTTATAGAGATCGGATAAATGTTGACTCTCTTTCAGCACACACTCCAGTTCACATCTGCTCTTGTGTCAACACAACACGTATGCGTCGTGGTGCTCTTGTGAACGCACGTTGGAGATTTATATTTTGTAAATGAAGTAGTAAATTATGTTTATTTGTGCAAACAAAGCACTCACGTCGCTTCATAAAATGAAGGTTAAACCACTGGAGTCACATGGATTAATTCCATGATGTCTTTACAACCTTTCTGAGGCCTGAAAGTGGTAGTTGCGTAGGCTGTCAATGGAGAGACAGAAATCTCTCAAATTTCATTAGAATTAAAATACAGTAAAACAGTAATATTGTGAAATGTATTTACAATTTAAAAATAACTGTTTTCTATTTTTATATATTTTAAAATGTAATTATTCAGCCTCATTACTCCAGTCTTCAGTGTCACAATATCCTTCAGAAATCATTCTAATATGATGATTTGCTGCTCAAGAAACTTTTTATTATAATCAATGTTGAACATTTGCTTTCAGGATTCTTTGATGAATAGAAAGAACAAAAGAACAGCATTACTTTAATTGAAATAGTAATCTTTTGTCACATTATAAAGGTCTTTCTTTTTGATCAATGTCTTGAATCCTTTCTGAATAATAGTACATTATATCTGTAAACATTCACAGATTGCACTTCAACAAACCTTTCTTGACCTCTTCCCATCGAAAATGGTGTCGCCGGACCACAGAGAAGACAGAATCATAGCCTTGTTTGGTCATGAGCTCCACAGCCTCTTTGAGATGGTGAGGGTGCAGACATGGAGATGTGGCCTGGATGTTACAGATGATATCCACATCTGTGCAAGAACATTCAATTTCACTTAACCACTCTCCCATTTATAGCCATTCAGTGGATTTCTGAGATCCACCATTTACTTTTTAAACACTCCAGACAATCAGAGGTTAAAGGAGAATATTGCTCTAAGGTCGAACTGTGAGAATGTTCCCCATATCTCTATATTTTGGAAAACAGGCTGAATCTAGCAAGGTTTTGAAGCGTGCAACCTTGAGGAACAAGCTGTGCGTGTCTCTTGATACAGGCCTGGGAATAAATATATTGAATCAGACTCGTAACATGGTAAATATCACAAACAGGCGATTTTATTATAAACATTCGTCTGCGTCATTGCACGAAAATCTATCAGCCGCAGAGTCTGTTTTTCTGGTTTCATTCACAATACAAATAAAGACATGGTGGGTGGAACCGTCCTGGTATACAAAGAGAAGTATGATCAACATTTAAACCGGTTTACGTGGCGACTTTCCTGTTTCTATCTTTGTTGCTGGACGAGTGGACACACTTGTTCTACAAGCTCTAGTTACACCCCTTAGACAGAACTAAGCCATGCAATGGGATTTGACTGCAACAGAGCCTGATTTGATTTCTAACCTGGGTATTTACAGCTGAACTCCTGAATGGCCTCCAGTGAGCTCGAAGAGTCTTTGGAAACCTCTGGACTCCTCCTGTGCACTTTAGCACCCCAGGCCTTGGCCACTTTCTCAATTTCGTCATGATCAGTGGACACCCAAACACTGCAAAAGCATGCATAGGACACAATACAGTATCACTGTCATACAGTACAGCCGATCACTGAGGGACGTCACACTCAATAACCTCACCTGTCAAAGACACCAGAGTCCTGCGCTGCTCTGATCACCCATCCGATCAGAGGAACACCTGCCAACATCTTAATGTTCTTCAGAGGGATGCCTTTACTTCCTCCTCGGGCGAGAATAAGAGCAACGATACCGTTTTCCATTGATGTGGCCATTTGATGTTTAAAATCACTTAATATTTCCCAGTTGTACAGACAATCAAGCAGATAAAACCCTCACTTTAGCCCAAACATGAGCTGCAGGGCGTCTGTTCCATTCCAATGCAATTATATTATCTTCTTCTTCTTCTTCTTCTTCTTTGGGCTTATTGGTGGTTCGCATTCTTAAAAATAGCATTACCGCCATCTACTGTAAGTTAGGTAATAGATCAGAGACAATTTCCTGTTTTTCATTCAAAATTCAGTTTGTTTGGTCAAGTACTGGTCAAGTAGTTGAAGAAATAAAATCTGTCTTTTACGCAATCCAGTGTTAAATTTGATTTATTTCACACAAATATTAAACACCTTAAAAAAAACGTTGTCACTTGCATTTAAAATAGTCAAGTAGGGATAATTATTTAGTAAAATTACGTGTTCTATCTTTTACTCACCCATGTTTCATTTTATTTATTTATTTACTTATTTTCCACATTTCTCACAATATTAAATAGCTTTAAACATAGTAATACATATACTTAAATAGTTTAGTATAGTCAAGTGGGGATCATTCTTTTTTAAGGGTAAATACAGACCTTAATTAATTAGTGGAGTAGAAAATAATGTTAAACTAATTCGAAACCACAACAATACCGTATATTAAAATGATAGTTCATCCAAAAATGAAAATGTTGTCATCATTTACTCTCCCTAATGTTGTTCCAAACCTGTATGCGTTTCTTTTCTTCTGTTGAACACAAAATATAAAAAAGAAAACAAAAAAGTTGGTAATCAAGCAGTTTGATGGCACCTATTGACTTCCATAATAGGAAAAAAAAAATACTATGCAAGTCATGTCTACCGTCAACTATCTGGTAACCAACTATTTAAAAAAGTATTTTCTTTCGCGTTTAATAGTAAAATAAAAAACTCATATAGGATTGCTATGAAGAAAAATTTGAAAATGACATAATGTTCATTATAGAAGAACAATCCTTTCAACTGGTTAATGAACAATAAGACCGACCCAGCTGATAACTCATTACAAATCTATTTTTAACAAGTATTATCAGTCTCCGTAGAGACCGTCAAAAATTGCCAGTGCCGACTATATTTCAAGTCGTCACGGCGGGGTATTGGGTAAAGTTTTCAATTAGCAATAATCGCGCCTCGGATAAACCTCATAGGCTACGATACTGCCACTGCGCAAAGCTGACGAACCAACGGCCAGAGAGGGAAAGTCCTCGAACAACACAGGAGTTTCATCAACGGTAAGTGTGTTTACTGTTCCCTATCACGCGAACAGGGTCGCAGTGGACTGGGATATGTAATCGAAACGCTGCAGCAAAAGTTAGTCGTGAAAAATATGTGTTTTCATGTACGTTTTAAACCAAAATATAGACTATTGGTTACTCTCGCGCAGTGCATGCTGGGATATACAGCAGTTTTTAAGCATACGCGGAATAAAGTGCCTCGAATTCTTTACGAACATATTTTTTGACATACATGCACACGCGTGCATAAAAGTACATTTTCTCTGCAGTCGGTGGCAGTGCAATGCAGTTATCCCTCGCTTCTTTATCACATCTACAATGTGCAAACTACCCTTATTGTCATAACTGCAAGTGACCACCAGAGGGCGGTATTTACTCTCTTAAAATAATTATTCCTCATTGACTATAATTATCTTCAGTTGGCAAAGCCGTTTAAAATTGAGCAAATGTTATAAACAATAGTTAAAAGCGAATTTAACATCATATTCGCCGGTAAAGTGGGACAAATTATCCTTCGAGTTGTTGCAGCTGATGATCCATTAGTTTGCAATTGGAATTTCATGCCTAACGTTACAAAAATGTTGGATATAACGTTAATATAAAACCTGGTTGTATGTATCTTCATATCGTGTGATTATTCTAACAATATTATACTGAACGTACGTAATAACTCGTTTAAGCAGTTCAGAGCGTTAACTTTTGGTCCATTTCTCATCCTCACTAAACATTCGACTTAGCCGGTTCTTAATGATAGGCTACACAACACAAACATCAAGCAAATGAACATCAACAGTCGTATGATCATCGATGTTTGAGATGCTGTTGCTAAACGCAGAGAGGAAGTTTGAGGAAAGTCGTCTAAGTTACCGTTTACGTCTGTAATTCCACAGCAGGCCAAGTACACCTGCCGTTTTACCAGTTCACCACCAGAGGTCGCCACACATGCAGTTTTATCAGTTCACCACCAGAGGTCACCACACATGCAGTTTCACCAGTTCACCACCAGAGGTCGCCACACATGCAGTGTTATCAGTTCACCACCAGAGGTCACCACGAACACTTTAAAGTTTCACCCTGCAGGAATCAGCATCACAACCATTCTGACATGCAAGTTTCACATGCAACTAGTTGGTCACAGTTTCAGTTACTCTACATGTTCACTGTTTTGCTCTTGATTATTTTCTTGTATCATTTCAGCTTTATTGATAAACTTTAATTCATGCATTAGGTTACATTCAAACTAATTGAAGTAAAAATCCCAGAGAGGAAACCAGATGCTTTATTGAGCACATACCATTTATTACAGAACAAATGAAAAACTGTCAAGTTTAATAAAGTGCGAACCATATTATCATTGTCCATAGTAGCCTACAATGCTGTGATCATTAGCTTACTTAATATAATTTGTGGAGCTCTTTAAAATTACACATTATTTGAAGATCAACAATTATAGAAAACCATCCATTATAATGTCATAAATGCCTCACGTTGCTCCATCATATATGATAAAGAAACAGAGGAGAACACAGAAAAGAGCATGACAAGGACTTAAAGAAAGACAGATGAAAAGCACTAAGAAGGCCATTTGTCATGTGACAGCTAGATTTGGTCCACCCTCGGGGGTGAGGAACTGCACTTTGGGCACGGCGAGTGCCGAATTGTTGCGGCGCATGGAGTTGCCCTTGCGCATGGAGTTGTTCCGCCGCATGGAGTTCCTCTTGCGCAAGGAGTTCTGGTGCGACAGCTCGCTCTTCTGGAGCGTCTGGATCAGGATGGAGGGCTTCTCGTCCAGCTCGCGGGCGCTGCACTGCGGCGTGGCCACTTTGACCGTGTTCCCGAACTTCGAGTAGTCCACCGAGTACACGCCCTCTTCCTCGGTCACTATAGGCAAGAAGCGGTGGCCCCACTGGATCTCCTCGGTCACGTACGAGGTGCGAGCCTGAGTGGTGATGCCCGTGGTTTCCACAACACCTTCCAGGATTACGATGACCTCCAGGTCGCTGCACTGAAGCTCCATCGCTGAGAGATCGTACAGGGGACTGTCCTTATCGATGACGTGACAGATGATCAGAGGCGCCAACAGGAAGATGCTGTTGCTGGCCACCACGCTCTCGGTCTGGACGTCGATCTGGTGGATGGGTATGATCTCGCCCTCCGGCGTGGTGGTCTTCCGGACCACCTGGAGGCGCACGGCGGCGTTGATGATCATGCTCTTGCGCAGGTCTCCCACCCGGATCATGAAGCACAGGCGGTTGTTGCGCACGGCGATGACGGCGTGCCGGCTGAAGATGAGGGTCTCGGCGCGCCGGTGGGACTGGGCCGTCTTCATGAAGATGCAGCCCAGCATGACGGCGTTTATTATCAGGCCGCTGATGTTCTGTAATATGAGCATGGTGATGGCTGCCGTACACTGCTCCGTTATCATACGCCCTCCGAAACCTATCGTCACCTGCACCTCGATGGAGAAGAGGAAGGCAGAGGTGAAAGAGCTGGAAAAGATGAAGAGGAGTCACAGTTTTAGGCTCCTAAAATGATTGAAATTAGTTTCTATATACATAGAACAAAAACAACCTAGTCATTTTTTCTCTATAATAACAATACCATCCAATATCAGAACTTCTATATAATATAACACACATTAATTGTCAATTCTAAATTTTAATTTTAAGTAACTACATTTTGAAAAAGGAAACAATAAAGAATGACTAGGTCTGTCTAAACTTTGTACTAGTATAATAGTAGGCTAACTAATATATATATATATATACACACACACACACATACATACTACATAGATTTAATAAACAGATGTATCTCAGTTTGACATTTTTCAACTTGAATAAATATTTATTTGAGATTATTTCAGTCATTATAAGGTCTGAATTATAAATTAATATTTATTCATAAAAATGAATATTAATCTATTAATTGTATTTGTATAAATTGTATAAATGTAATAATATTTATGCAAGAATGAAGAATGATTTCTTCTAATACTTTATTCTTATATAATTACTATTTTAAAATGTATAAATGCATAACATTTATGCAACGATTGAGAACGATTTCTTATATAATTCTTTACTCTTTTCATATTTCCTTTTTTTAAAACAAGATCTGCTTTATGCTGTACTTTTGAACCTACTGCATTTACTAGAATTAATATTCCAGTCATTAATTTGCCATGATAAATCTGATAGAGGTTTGATACATGGACATGTTTGGAAAGTCTGAACATCATTATAGTCTCCATCTGCACAAACGTCAAATCAGACTCTTCTGATGTCTGTTACTTAACATCATTTTGCCATTGACCAAAATGACTTGAGCACACTTACTTGACATTAGTGACACATTGGTCTACGACAGATTTGCTGTCTGTGTCCAGATCCCCGTGCGCAAACGCCACCAGCCACCAACCCATGGCGAACAGCAGCCAGCTGCACAGGAACGTCATGGTGAAAATAACCAGCGTGAAACGCCATTTGAGATCCACCAGAGTAGTGAAGACGTCCTGCAGGAATCTGCCCTGCTCGCGGATGTTCTTGTGGGCCAGGTTACACGCGCCGCTCTTGGCGATGAAGCGCGCTTTGTTCACCCGGTCCCTGAACACGGGTTTGCGGGGAAACCGAGACACGAGCCCCGGTAGCGCGAACTCCTCAGGAATGATGCTTTTACGCGGCAACATTATTTGGGCATGTCAGTGCAGACGCTCAGGAATAAAGCCTCTCCAACGACTGTCAAACGCGCAGTTCCAGTTTAATAACCATCCTGCCCTCTAACTCTACTGAAGTAGCACAAACTAAAGCAAAGACCGTTTTTACATCTGTCAGATCTTAATCTGTGTTCTTGTGTGAGTTCATACAATAAACACTACATGTGTACACATCGTGTACCGCTAAAAGTCTTCAAAAAAAGTATCTTCATGATGATTGTGCAGCGCTCTTGACGCACATGGGCGGTACATGACTGTCCTGCTGCCTCTGAGAAACATTCACCCTGGAGAGGAGAGTCTTTTAAAACTTCTTTAAAAGATTGCATTATTTATGTCCGCCCTTATTTTATAGACTGGAAAAAAGAATATAGTAAATTATAGAAATCGAAGTCAAATGGAGTTCATACAGTATAACATAACAAATAGGATCAAAATAATTGCAGGTCAGGACATTTAAAAAATGTGTCAAATTTGTACAATTTGAATGTGTGTACCTACATAGTTCTGCAATGTGATGTAATGATATTGTGAGAATGCAAGGGGTTTCAAACTGGGGTCCTAGAGGACCGCAAGAGGGCGCTAGAGAGTAAATATATTTGACTTCGTAATATTTTTATTTTTTTTACCTTAAACTTTTAAACTTTTGTTTTAGGGTTAACTATTCGACACACATTTACTGAAATTATTTTTATTGTTTTATTCAGCTTTTCTGAGGACAGGTCGAAAATCATCAGATTAATCTTGAATGTTTTATACCGAAGCCCTTTTAACAGTAAGAACTAATACAAATAATAATAAACAAATGCGAAAATAATGATAATCTTTTCTTCTATGAGACGTGCATCTTTTTAAGAATAGTTTGAATCTGTCTATCTTTTCTATGGAGTATTTCACTGTTGTTTTAGTCACTGAGTGATATTTATTGTGAAAAGCGCTACATAAATCTGAATGAAAAATATTTCTCTTCAGGTTTAAACATCTAACATTATCCTATAAAATCCCATAAGAAAAGGATAAAAGATACACTGACAACTTAATACAAAGTCATCCAGTTTTCTTTGGCTTCAGTGCGTTTTCACAATTTAAAATTCAGTTATTTAAATATTATATTTAGCCTTAATATGTTTCTCACATTATAAATGGGTTTCTGTATATAAGATAGCTGCCTATATAATAGGAATGGGGCAATATTTCATATTTAGGAGCCTTTGGCATCAAACCGTTCAATGAAATAGCGAAAATGTGAACAGAAGGGGCGCTGTGTAGCAAACGATTTTCTCCTAAACAAGGGACTGAAAGGTAATACAAGATCTTCATATGTGTGAGGGATCTCATTAGTTTAATAATAAACCAATTTAATTATTTTAATGTAGGCTTTTCAGTTTGATCATCTATTGCTTGTTTGTAGAATTGAGCACCATAAATGTGAACTATTTTTGTAGGCCTATATGTCCTTTTTTTAGCAATTGTTTTACATTTTGCTTAAAAGTATGCAATGACACTCAATAGAGATAAGCAAACACACAAAGCAAATTTTATTTTCATTTCATGTGTAAAAAAAAAGAAGTTAGGCACACATTATAATGCAGTTAAATGCTTATGGTACAAAAGCCATTTTAATTACATATGTACATTTAAAACAGTCCATCATGACTAGCATGCAAGTACCTGAAATTAGCAGTAATTGCAATAAACTTAGAGTGTATTTGATATAACAGACTGAAATGTGTTGCTGTTGGCTCGCAGTGAAGTTTGACGTGGTGTTTACACATCACCGGAGTGTGTAAAGCGTGTCAGCTGCTGTTTTACGCACATGGTTGGATTCACAAGTTACTGGAATATCACTGCTGAAGTGTGACATCACAGCTCACTGCAAATATTCATCAAATCACTGGCAATGACAGTTAGTGTCCAATGAATGGAAAGATTTCCCACAGTGGTTACAGCAAAACACAGCAATGCATCATTTTACTGGGACAAAGAGTCACTCGCAGGTCATTGTTTAGATCATCTTTGGCTGTGACTTCCAGAAAGTAGAGCGTTCAAATAAAGAAAGCTGAAGGTTAAATGTAAAAAAGTGATGTGAGGGTAGAGACTGGCACTCCATTAAAGGGAGATGAGGGAAACAAACGACGGTGTGTGTGTACAATATATCGCTTGGCTGTACAGAGACTGCAGACTCATTTTGACACCCTCATAATAAAACGTTACGAGAGAAAAATCACATGGTTTGAAGTTATATTTGAACTTGTAGTGCACTTGAAAAAGTAAAACGACAATGTACCTTTTATAGTGTGTGTTTTTAAACTGGGTTATAGGATGAGCCTCATGAGAAAAATGGCCAAGTCATAATTTCACCTCAATATATATTGCAGAAAGTAAAAGCATAAGTGTCCTAAAAATTACATTTTAATTTTAAAATCATAAAAATCACATTTCAAATAAAAGTGGAATGGTCCATATTTTTTAATTTAATTTAATTTAATTTAATTTAATTTAATTTAATTTAATTTAATTTAATTTAATTTAATTTAATTTAATTTAATTTGAAAAATGACCTGCGTATTTCTTGATATTTTTCGTGAAATTCGCCCTATGTCTTTTTGTTGAGGAGCAAATGTTTAAAATGTTAAAACCCCTGAAAATAAGCTTTTGGTTAAGTGATTTGCATAAGAGGAATACAGTAGAAAATATAAAATATGATCAGTTTTGTATATAGGGTGTGAATAACACATTAGGGTTGATCTGGTGGACATTGCAGGACTCCCCAGAGAGTGAGGGCCCGTGATTCTCTCAAGAGTGCTTTGGGGAGCCAGCAATATTTGTCCTCCCTCCCTTAAATCTGTATCAGCAATGCACTTCAGACAGACAGACAAGAGCGTCAGGCCTCAACAGGACAGACATGCTCTGTACAGTGTTTGTACTAGTCAAAACACAGTAGATAAATACTTATTGCTTAAACATTTCAGAGTACACATATCATTACTTAGAAAAAGACCGGTAAGGTAATAAAATGCTAAAAAAGAGTCCAATATACTGTGATAGGGGTTCATATAAAAAGATTACAGTTCAGAGTCCGTGTGAAGTTGAGTCCTTTCCGATGCCTGCGCGGCTGCGCCAATGCATTGGCAAAAAAATGGCTGCTATTTGTTAATAAGGCCAAAAGTGGTATAAACTGATGTGGTGATGGAGATGAGTGGCTCTACATGTCGGCTTTGACAAAGGATGCAAACAAGCTGTCCTCTTGTTCCATGAGAATCTCTGGTTTTCCGTACTCCATGATGCTTCCCCTTTTCATCACAATGACTAGATCAGCCGTCAGGATAGTGTGGACACGATGCTGTGGAAAACAGGCACACTCAAGCAGATGTGTGCAAATGCATTTTGATTAAAACAACACCTTAGCTGTTGAAATTACGTTTAACTTATCCCTTTTTCTGCTCAAGTCACTGCAGGTTTCTGTAATCAGAGTAAAACATCCAGCTAACTTAATTTTATTTATTTTTTCGTTTTATTTACAGACCCTGCTGTTAAAAAGCCAGAGTGTTTTCTTAGGAGATCTCTCAGGTAAGAACATTTTATGTTATATTCCCCAAAAAACAGGCTTACATCTTATCTTTATTGTGGCTTTTTATACTTTTAAAAATACATTTTATACCACAAGACTGTGTAAGTGAACAGCAAAAAAGCTAAAAGGTTATTAACAATTGTGAAAAATAAATGGGGACCAAATATATTAAACCTAATATATTATTTCAAAAAGTAATATACACTTTCATATACATTTTAACTTAAATTTAACCTTATGGTGCTAGTCAATGCTAGTCAAATACTAGTCTGTCACATCTGTTTTATCACATCATGTTTTCATGTCTTTTATTTTGAAATTCATCATAGTTGTGTTTCTTGTCATGTGATTCTCTGCTCCCTCATGTGCTTCCTTTACCTCACGTGTCTTGTTCTCATTGGTTTATGGTCTTGTCATGTGGTAGTTGTGTCTTTCCATTGGTTCATTGTCTTGATTGCTTTCAGGTGTGTCTTGCTAGTCATTAGTCTATATAGACCTTATGCCATCTTTATAATTGTGTCTTTGAATTTCCGTTTTTGGGGTAACTCTGTATAATTCTATGGCATCGCTGTCAAAGAGTAATTGGCTGGTGAAGAGGATTTACTAGTAGAGTTAACTAAAGTCATGAGCATTGTAATGTTTGAAGTAGACTGGGAAGATTTTAAAACTAGCGGTTCATTCATAAATCCTTAAGATTTTACCTTCATGTTGTGGAAAATTGCTTTAACATTAAGTAGCCAGCAGTAGCATTGCTACGTCTACTTTAGGCTTAACGTTCCAGAAAGCTAGACAACAGACTACGGAAACAAGACACATGAGGTAAAGGGAACCAATCAGAACATGACACATGAAGCAATGGAAGTGAATATAATACATTTCAAAATAAAAGTCATGAAAGTTTGAACATTGTTGTGATGTGACATAGTCAACCTGCTTTAGAATAGGATTAGTGGCTGTGAGCTAAAATGTTCTAATAGGGCGCACACATAGGAAGCTCTTGGTTACCAACCAATGAACCAGTGCGTAGGTGCCAAGGGGGCGGAGCCTAATCACGGTTACTTGTGCGTCCGGACTAAGGTGCTGAAGAGGCTGTCCTCCTGCGCCAAGAGGTTAGGAGCGCTGTCACACTCTACCAGAATCCCAGAGGAAAACACCAGCACCTGCTCTGCCTCCAAGATGGAGGAAACCAGGTGCTGTGTCAGAGGAAGAGAGATGGGTGGACAAAGGAGAAGAAAGAGAGGGAAAAGGGGATGAAGGTGAGGAGAAGAAAATGTGAGGAAAGCATAGCAAAAACAGCAGCAGAGAGAGATCATGCATTTATTCAAAGCTCAATGTCGTTCTGTGGCACTTTAAAAACACTTTTTGCTTTTTTTTTTTTAACTGGATGCGTTTTAAGTGACACAAACAGAAGCAGAAATACTTATTTGTGTATCTGTTGCACTGAATGACAGTTTAAAGTACAAACGTCAGACTACAGTGGCTGCAGGCTTACGATGCAACATGTTAATAGCAAGAGATTGATAGTAAACTGATTGTCAGCTGTTAGAAGTAGAAGTCGAGAACTGAGAAAGGAGTTAAGATGTCAAAACCTGGCAAGCATTAACAGTCCTTATCCCTTTAAAGGTGTATTTCTGTATTGTTTAGAATATTTCTGTGCCTGTATTTTCATATAGAAAAAACCTGGTTGATATAGGGTAACTTACCGCTATGGTGACAACTGTCCGATCAGCAAATGCAGTCATCGCCACTTTCTGAAGAATATTTTCCTGTTGAATTTGCCACAAAATAATTTTTAGTACCAAAAATGTGTTTTTTCAACGATATTCATGGATTCAAAATGTCTTAGTCAAGATGAAATCAAAATTGACATTATTTACTTTGATACAATCCAATCAACTCACAATATTGTTTTCCTTAATTAATATGTTTCACTCTATAATACATCACATTATGGAAGTACTTGTGTTGAGATTAAAAAAATATATATATATAAATCCAAGTTAAACAAAACTCTATTGGGCGGTTTCCCGGATAGAGATTAAGCCTAGTCCTAAACTAAAATGGCCCTTTAAACTAGATTAACAGAAATCAGCTTTCTCTGTCATGGCTTTAAATAGTCCTAGATTTAGTTTAGTCCAGAGTTTAATAAACTGATTTCCTGGAGGAAGATTATAGTTCCTCCGGGACTAAATTGAGGCTTAAATTAAACCTACCAGGAGGCAGGTTTAATTTCAGATTAACTTTGTGTTTCAAAGAAGACACATGCATTACTTGGACACACGCACGCACACACATATTAATATGTAATTTAAACATTTCATTTTGTTGTAAAACCATTGTATCGGGTTTCTAGTTCAAATGTGATTGGTTCATGTTAAACTAACTCGAAATGGACACTCTTTGACTTCACTTGATGTTTTCATTTTGAAATATGTTTCAATCTAGTAACTTGGACTGCGTTCCAGTCCACTTTTAGTAAAAATTTTTGATTGCAGTCTTTTTCTGATGCCATTGTTTTCCTTGGATTTGCTTCACAGTTCCATGCAATTTTAATCTTTTCTTGGTTCATTCCATGTTCTATGGGCAACCTCTGTCATGCTAATTCAGATTAACACAGTTGGTTTTAATTTAATCTGGTTTATTTTAGTTCAGGACTCCATAGTCCAAGTATTACTAATCTGTACTTAATCTGTGTTACAGAAAGCCATTTTTTTTAAAACACAATTAACTATTCTAGATTAAGGCCTATGCTACTGGCTTAATTTAAACCCTGTCCGGGAAACCGCCCCTATAAAATGTAATGGATGTACAGTATATGGAAGCCTATTTTTTTTACCACCTAAGAAGAAAATCATGCCATAATTATGTGGTAAAAAGTCAAAATTGACATAAAAGTAAAAATGATTACTAATTATGATAGAAATTCTAAATGTATCATAATTATGACCATCTCTTAACCATTTCATAACATGACATTTTATCTCAGAATTTCAATTAATAGTTTTGAGTTAAAAAGTCATAATTGTGAATTTTTATAATGACTTAATGGCCTGGTTTCACAGACAAGACTAAGATTAAACCAGGATTAGGCCAGGATTAGTTCACTTAGGACATTTAAGTATAAGCTTTTATAAACATGCCTTAGAAAAGAACATTACTGGTGTGCATCTTGAGACAAAACAATAGCACTGACATATCTTAAAATATGTCAGTGCAAGTTCTTTCATTTAAAACGCCTCAAACATGCATTTTAGTCTGGGACTAGGCTGAATCCTGATCCTGAATCCTGAATCCTGCTTAACCCTTGTCTGTGAAACCAGGGGGAAATCTTATAATTATGATGTATAGTTTATAATATAATAGTATATAATAGAATTATGATTTATTAAAGCATGATTTTTTTCTTGTGTGGCAGAAACAGGCTTCCATGGATGTGGTTGTACCGTGGCCATGTCTATAGAAGCTGTCGCCTCGTCCATAATTAGGATGCTGCTTTTGCGAACAAAGGCCCGGGCAAGACAGAAAAGCTGTCTCTGTCCCACACTGAAGTTCTCCCCTCCTTCTGTTACCACAGCATCTGCGAGAAGACATAGACAGAGCATGATGCTTTACAGCTGTTTAGATTTACAAAATATCACTTTTCACTCACTGAATAAAACTAAATGAAAAGGTCAGAATACTCCATCTTTTCAATTAAATGAATTTCCAGTCAGCGTCAAAATTACGAGGTGACTGACATTATGATGTCAACCAATCCTGATAAGCATTGAACAGTTGGAAAATATCATTCTTACCCAATCCTCCTGGGAGTGCTTTCACCATGTTCTTTAACTGGGCGATTTCAAGCGCTTCCCAAAGCCTGTCATCAGTGCAAGTGCACTCTGGGTCAAGATTTAACCTAAAAATGCACATACGCACACACACATTCACATTTAGTTAACTCAAAATGAAAACTATCATCAAATATTCATCCTCAGTAGCAGCCTTTACTATGGTTCACCCATTTCACTTGAAACAGGCCTGGGCCTCGCAACAGAAGGGGCCTCCTCTTGCGCTCGAAACCCCCCCCCCCAGCTCCCCGTCATCACGCAGCAAACAACAGGGGCGTAAATTAACGGGGGCTTAGGGCAAAAATGCCACCAAAATTAATAACAATGCTTCCAAAACCCCCCAAAAAATTCTCGTTTTTATCATTTTTAAGCAATATCACACAAGCAAAAAAGTGCTGTGTATTTGCAGCAAATATTGCAGCATTTTTGCAAATTTTATACCACAATTCAATAAACAACATGTTAAAAGGCTATTAGGAGACTTACTGTACATTTTAGTCTGTTTTTCCTCTATTTTGCCAACAAAAATAGTTCCAAACAGTAGAGCCATTGCGTGTGTCTCTGAGTAGCAGTTTCAGTATCGTTACCGAATGAACCCGCGTTTTTGAATCGTTTAATGAATGATGACTCACTCATTTCTGCTTTGTCCCTGAACGAATCAGCCATTTTGAACTAATTCAGTCTGACTGAATGATTCAATGACTAACTGGTTAAGACAACGATTACTGCCACCACCCACTGGCAGGTTTAGTTGAGGGACTGAGGGACGAACATTGAATGCTGCTTTTGTTTTCGCTCGTGATTGTAACAATAGTTTTGGTTAAAGATAGAATGCGTTTATAAAAGAGTGAAATATGAGATAACATTGCAAATATAACAGAGATAAGGTAATTGCAGTGGCATTGCACACAGTCGCAATTGCAATGGTTATCAAATGACTTGTCACCAATCATCACTGACTTGTTGACACATGCTGTCTGAATGTACATTACTATTCACAGTTTTGGGATCAATAAGATAAAAAAGAAAAAAAAGAAAAAAGACATTTGTAGTTTTATTAAGCAAGCAAGCCAAGGATGCATTAAACTGATCAAAAGTGACAGTAAATACATTTATAATGTTATTTTTTTGTATTAATAAATAGTATAGAAATCTAATAAATTCTGTTCTTTTGAAATTTCTATACATCAATGAACCCTGAAAAAAATGTATTATGGTTTTCACAAAAATATTACGCATCACAACTGTTTTGAACATTGATAATAATCAAAATTAGCAGATTTCTGAAGGATCATGTGACTGGAGTAATGATGCTGAAAATTTAGCTTTGCCATCACAAATAATAGAAAACAGTTACTTTGAATTGTAATAATATTTCACAATATTACTGATGTTTACTGTAATTTTCGGGTCAAATAAATGCAGCATTGGTGAGTATAAGAGACTGAGCCCAACTTTTGAACAGTAGTGTATAGTGTACATGAACATGAATGAGATTGGAGAGCTTTTTAGGCACTCAACAACCCCAGTCACCATTCACTTTCATTGTATGGAAAAAAGCAGCTAGGACATTCTTCAAAATATCTCTTTTCTTGTTCCACGTAAAAAAGATGTGGGATTGGAGCATCATCAGGTTGACTAAAATGTGACAGAATTAATTTTTTGGGATGAACTATCCCTTTAAATCAACAACAAACTCAAGGGACATTGTGTTAATGCTCCCAAATGACCATAAGAGGCAATAACTAATGAACCCATGTTCACATCCGTTTTAACACACTGGGAAATGGCTTCCAACCACAGCTTCTTCCTTTATGGCCTGTCTGTGTTTTCCAAAATTAAAATCAAGAAAAGATTTGCTGAACCAATAACTCGTACGCTCTGTCTCCTGGGCCCAATGATCCATTAGGCCTGCTTCATATAAACATTGTCATGACAACAGCTTGCCCAAAACCATTCCCAGATGACTTGTGATGGTGGTTCAGTTTTATTTTCTTTCTTATCCCATGGCGGCGGCCTTTTTAAACAAACCCCATATGCTCACTGTCTTCAGAAACAAACATGACACTTAGTATCCGTGAGAAGTTCAAACAAGCTTGGAGCTGAGGACTCACTGGTTGAATATCCAGTGAAAGAAATACTTAACAGTGTTTGAATAGAAACAATACTAAATACTAAATGCATAGCTTATTTTGAAACCAGCATTATGATGCAATGCCAATAAAGTGGAATGCCCCCTATGTCACATTCCAGGGTTCCCTGTGTTTTGTAAATGATCTGTGTTTATACAGAACTTCTGATTAAAAATGTCAGGCAGGAAGTGAGTGTTTATTGTCCCTGGTCTTGTCTGTTTGGGTCAGTTTGGCCTCAGTGAGTGTGTGAGGTGCATGCGTTACGCAGATACTAACGTATCTGTGTGTCTGTTTGTATGTTTGAGCGAGCATGTTTGCGTGTGTTTACCGGATGGAGCCGCTAAACAGCACTGGATCCTGTAGGATGATTGACAGACGGGATCTCAGGGTTTGTAGTGGAAGCTTGCAGATGTCAATGCCATCAATAACAATCTTTCCTAATGCAAAAAAAAAAAAAAGATGATATACACAGGTTTTGAATTAGCTTATTTATTTATTATTTATTATAATTTTAGTTTAGGTTTTAGTCATTTTTGTTACATGCTCGTATTTTTAAACTAACTTTCGTTTATTTTTATTTGAGTCATTTTTAGTTTATATTGTTTTATTTTATTGCAGCCTTATTTTAATTAACAGAAATGATTTTTTAATAGTTTTAGCTAACCATAACCACACTGGTTTATATTTTATATTTAGCTCATATGAATTGAGATCAATTTGTTACACTATTTGAAATGAACTAAAAAGGGGGGGGGGAAAGGTGTTTAAAATTGTAAAAAGAAATGGCAATCAGTTACAGCACATTAAACACTTTCAATGAAATATCAATATTAAGTGTTAGTCTATGTTATGCTTCAACAACCTAGATATTTAACACATCTAGCTTTATAAGATATAGCTATATTTAGCTCCTCACAAAATCTCAAACTAATCACTGACATTTTTTCCTCTCCACCTAATAAAGGATTGTTTTTTATTAGTTTTGGGTGTTCATGTCAGTTTACAGTAACTTGACTTTAATACATAGTGGTCTGTGAATATCCGAACAAGCCAAAAGACCAAACAAGCTATTAAGATTTTCATTTTAGCTTTATATGGACACGGTGAAGAGAGGGTCTGTGCTCTTCTGATTTAAAACATCTCATTCAGCCGTGCTAATGTGCACAAAGCTGCAAGGACTGTTTGATTTGGCTAAAGATTTATTTTGGCCAAGAGAAATATGAAGTTAATGCTGCACGCTGGATAATATGATAAAACTCTTGGAGAAAATAACTGTGACTGTTATATCTTGTGTTTTTGTTTTTCTTAATAATAAAAACAATACCCTAAAACTGATTCAATTTCTTAAATATAAAACTAACTTTTTTCATAGAAGTTTTAGTCCTTTATCATTTTTTAATGTAAAGGGAAAAAACAATATTTTGCATATACAAATGCATTAGTGAACACTGTACCAAATATACATAGCATGATTTATGTAAAGTATTTTTTAAACACATCCTGTTTCATATTTTACAACAGATAAAGCAATCATCCAGGTTAGAAAAAAAATATATCTGTCAATAATGACAGTAAGACTCAACAGATCTCTATGGTTAATGTCTAAATATGACATCATGGCTGCTTGTCAAAGTGACAGTAACCATATGGTAACAGAACAAACAACAAGGGCAAAGAAAGAAATGTTTCTGGGCTTAGCAGCTGAGGACATTAAAATAGCTTTATCATAAAAGTCCATGGCTTTTCTTATATTTTCCTAACTCCTTTTTTATTCTCTCTATTATTCTTTTTTAGTCTCCTCAGCGGTGAGCTGGACATACTGAGCGCTGTAATTCTCAGTGAACCATAATATTGTATTAAATGGAGACTTGGAAGAAGACCTACCTTCGAAAACATCCACCATGTTGAAGAAGGCCAGAGACAGCGAAGACTTTCCACTGCCCGTTCTACCACAGATGCCCACCTGCGACAGTAAGAACAACATGTGCGAGCTTTACACAACTTGACATTTTCAGATTGCTTTTGTATAAACACATTCAGGGCTGCTTCTCTCCTAAATTACACAAACTAGTGAGGACAGTTACAGGTCCCATGTCACAATTAGAAGCCATATGTGCTGTCGTACTCGTATATTGTGAGCCAGGGCAGCTCTAAAAATCAAGTTAGACTAATAAAGATAAAAGCTGAGGAGGGAATGCTGAAAGATTCTGAATTCTGATGAGCTGAAAGATTTTGCTGCACCGTATAGTCGGTATTCAGGCAGAAAATAACTGTGGTTTGACAGCGCAATGAGAAAATTAACGCCACTGTGACACAACCACAACTGAGTGGTACAGTATGTGCCACAACAGGTCGATCGGTATCAGGACCGCCGAATGCTCTTTGACCGCTTCGGTTGGAGGAATAATTTCACTGTGACTTATTGGACCATTTTGATGATACTTTTGAGGTTAACGGACTGCTTGAGATCAGTAATATTATTTATTTATTGCAGGGTTATTTTAGTATTATTTATATTCAATTTTAGTATTTTGAATTAGCTTTTAGTTTTCATTTTAATTTTAGTTTAAGTTGTAGTCAGTTTGTTTTGTGCTTTTGTCTTTTTTATTTATTCTATTTAGCTTTAATTTATTCATTTTACGTTTTAGTAATTTTAGTAGTATTTTTTAAATAGCTTTTTAATAGCTTTAGTTTTAGTTAACAATAACAACACTGAATTATTGCTTGTTTCACCATCCTTGCCTATTCATTAAAAAAGATGAATGACAAGATGAATGAAAATTAAAGAAAAAATTGCACAAAGTAATAAAGATTTGTAAGTTGGTGTGTACCTTCTGCCCAGGGTTGATATGGGCATTGACGTGTTTGAGGACAGGTTTTAACAAGCAGTCGTAACGAACACACAGATCATGGATCTTTATTTCGCCATGCTGTGGCCAGTCTTCCGGTACCTGTGAGACATCTGAAATCACATAAAAACCAGAAGGAAAATGATTGTGAGGTGGCCAACAAATTAAAGTGAATGCAAGGATTGGATCTGGATTTAGGTTACCATTCCATATACTCAATACTGATACCAGTCTCCTCATGCTATAACCATTAGAAGATAAAATATAGCAGAACTGACATATCTGACTGGTCATGTGATCTTGACATGGTGGCCATCATAAACGATCCCCCTTTATTGACCCCAACATTACTAAACTAAAATAGCTTCTCTGGGCCACCCAATGTGTCTGGAGGCGTAAAACCTTTTGAAGTGGGAAAAAAACCCTTTATTGTGTTAGCGCATGTTTTTGGATAGAATTCGGTTTACAGAAAGGTTAGCTACAGAATGTTCTTTCCTGCCCAGTCAGTGGATTAAGTGCCGCCACACATGACTTTATCTGAGGAGAGTGAAAGTAGACATAACACTGATACATCAATGGCAACAAAAAACCCAGAACACTACAAGTGAGCACTTTAACAAGCTGCAATTAACACAGCTATATATGGTGTCCAAATGTCAAAGTTTTGTCACGTGACGACTACTATCCAACTCAGTTTTCCATTATGTCACTGACAAGGAGATGGAGAATTGCTTGCGGCTAACGGCGGCGCTAACAGGCTATAGCTAAAACTCATTTTTCTCAGGTCTTTCCTGCTTCGAGTGTTTTGATGTACTAAACATCCTTTCATGATGCTCTCAGTGGTTTGTGTCAGGTCGCTCTGTCCTAGTGCACTAATGTGAGGAAATGCACATGTAGCAGCGATCTGGATGCCAGGAAGCCGGAAATATGTGCTTTGATCTAGTAGGTCTTCATGTAGAGACTAAATAAAACTCTGGATTATCATGAAAGTATTTCTAGTACAAAACTACTAAATGAGTCAGAAAAGGATTAATTACCCATGGATCCCTCATAGTTTTCAGATTCTGTGCTCAGGAAGCTGTTGACCTTCTTTACTGCAGCCATCTGGACCTCCAGGTCTGCCAGATTCCTCACCACCCAGTTCAGGTAGTTTGTCACCTTAACAAAAAGCATGTTGAGGACATTAACTGATTTATTTTTATCACTGAGATAAACCTGATGACCACTGTTGCATGCTAGAAATTCAGTAAAGCTGTGTTTAAACTCACAGTGAGTGCATAGGTTAGACCCAGTCCAACCAGACCAGACTTAGATGAGGTCCAGATAGCTGCTACTGCTGCAGTGAGAACAATCACAGCACCCAAATAATCCTGAGAGGAAAATACAAATTACAAATGGCATTATATAGGTTTTTAAGATACCACAGATTTACTAGTTGATAGCAATATACTGTTAATTAGGGCTGTCAAGCGATTTACATTTTTTATCTAATGAATTACACAATGTGGCAATTAATTCATCTAATTAATGGAAATTACCCCCAAAAGATAATTCAAAGTCATTATTGTGTTAAATGAGAAAATCATCAAATAGACACTAAAATAAGTAGCTTACAAAAAAACCCATCTTACTCAACAAGAGTACTTCCAACCCAATCTCATGAGTGACCGTAACTATTTTATAAGATGGTGATTTCGCGTGGAATTCATATGATAGAACTCGTAGCAAAACGTACGATTTGTTGAAAAAAAAGTAAGCATGAAGCTCCGCCCCAAAACCTAACCCTCAGTGGGTGTAAGCAGATTGTACGAAAACCTAAGAAGGTACGTTGATCATATGAATTAATTTGAATTATCTTGCCAAAATGTAAAATAGTTATGAATTGTCTTGATATTGTTAATATTTCTACATTACGTAAACACTGCTTAACGTTTTTTTCAAGTTATAATTATTTAAGTAAAGTCTTTTTGTGTTATTGTTTTTGTGTTCCGTTTTGTAATTTACTTTCATTTAAGACGTTGAATGTGATTTAATTAATATAATTACAATTAATAAATCGACAAGATGGTGCAATATGACTGGTAGTGTTTTACTATCAACTTGCTACTTTTGACATTCCTAATATTTCTATCTTCAGATCCACCACCTCTGAAATCTAAAAACTCAGCATGTGGCACTTTACTTACAGTTCTGACCTCCAGCCACCGGTTGGCAGCAGAGAGAAATAGGTAGGCTGTGTTGTTGGTGTCAGTTAGCTCCAACATCCGCTGCTTAAAGCGAGCCTCGTGCCTGGAAACAGAGACCTTTTACTATGCGAGTCAAAACCATTTAGTGCGTGATACAGAACGGTGACCGACTACAGCTAAACAGCAACACAGCTGTGAAGGATGAGAGTGTTCAGTTCATTCATGTAAACACTCTGGAGACTTAACAGAGGAGATAAAAGCTTAATATTTTAATGTTTCTTTTTGGATTACTTTAAGTCAAGGATGGTTGAATGTTCACCATGTGTTTATAAGAAATGTCCTGGAGCCATTAAGACTGCATCAATTCTGCACGGCTGATATTGCACAAAAATGGTTTTGTATCATAAAGACACATTTAATTCTATTGTCACTCATATGCAACTGCTTAGTTCAGCATACAGTCAGGGGAACAGAGAAAAAGAGAAATTTGTGGGTTATTCAAACAGTCATGTGCTTTCAGAAAAGTCTAGATTCACTGACCTGAATGCTCGGATGGTGGTGAGGCCTTCTGCAGTCTCAGAGAAATGACAGAGAAGAGGCAGTTGAGTGGAGTCATCGAGATCTTGCAGATCTCTGAAGGAGAAAAAGAAAAAACAGCAGACAGAGAGATAGAGAGAGAGAGAGAGAGAGAGTCAATAGAGCTTAGTCGGGTTTTGGAAGTAAAAAATGTCTTTCAAAATCTTCTTTGCAAAACTGATTTTAGCGATTACTGTATAAACATTGCAAGACAGACCTATCATGAGCTCCAAGTTTGCTAAACAATGGTATATGCTTTTGTAATACTGGGATTTCAACTTTTTAGATTTTTTAATAGTCAAATTTCAGGTGAAGTGTTACACTACAGACAATGTTGTTTTGTAACATTGGCTAAAGGTAGTAGTTACTTGACATGTAGTGTTAGAAAATATGTTAAAAGACACAAAACACAAAGACTGTTTAATTGCATCATTTACAATGCTTCATGGGATTCATTTTATCATGTTATTTATTATGTTTCCTTAAATCTTAAAGGAGTCATAACCTAGTATTACATTGGATACCTACTGCTGTATTATAGTCTTTCAGGCCCTTCTAAAAAAGAAAAGTGGAAAAAAAATAAACACAGACCTACTTTTACCCTTATTTCTGAAGGCA
Source organism: Rutilus rutilus (assembly GCF_951802725.1). NCBI lineage: Eukaryota > Metazoa > Chordata > Actinopteri > Cypriniformes > Leuciscidae > Rutilus > Rutilus rutilus. The sequence goes on along the minus strand of NC_140212.1, from coordinate 11,645,549 downwards.
TTATTGTCTCGCGAGATCAATGCGATGTTTTGGCTGTCGTGGACGCTCTATATGGCTCTGCACGCCAGTTGAAAGGGTTGTTGGGACAGCGTCATTAAAAATGAATTTCATCCACTGGTCCCTGATAGTTTCGTCCGATTTTGGGAGATAAAACACATTTACATGTTTTTTATGGCAATCAACCACAGAGCAAGTCCGGTGTGCACTCGGTTTCTCCATCTTTCTCGACTGAACTGAATATGAGGGGGAGAGGGGAAGGGGGGGGGGGGGCTTCCTGCTGCTGTGTCCATATATGGTATATCCTACTACCTCATGACGTCAAGAGGGAGCTGAAATCAAAATCTCGTATTTGAGTGCGCGTGCACGCGCGCTGGTTTATTTACCCTGAGGTAAACAAACGCTTCACTTTTAAATATCGGCTTCCCGGCCAGTGTATAATCGTTAGTCGATCATAACATACATTGATTCTCGTGGAAAAGTGAAAATTGCAGGTTATGACTCCTTTAAATCTTAAATTATGAAGTTGTGACTCATCTTGGAGCTAGTTGGTTAAGTTCAAATTATTTTTGTTAAAGTAGCATTGTAGAAACTGGGAAATAGCATTTCCACTTGCCATCATACTTTGCACAGGACTGCATAGGGAGAGTATTGGTATTATTGGTATATTTGTATTTAAAACAGTTTCTAATTTACTGGTGTTTTTAAGGGGGTTTCCATTCGGTGAAGTGTAGAGGATGTGCTTGCGTTGAGAGGACATGCTAACAAGAACGCAAGTTGCTTTAAAAATGTGTAGCGAAAGACGTTTTTTTCCATCTTGTAATGAACATCGTGTGTAAAAAGGAAAAATTTGGAGCAGGGTTCTATATTTATTGATTGCTGATTGGATTTTGAGATGTGGGCGTGGCACTCAAAAAATTTATACGAGCTTGCTGTCGATTGTAAGAAAAGGGCAGAGTTTGAATTAACTAAAGGATTGGAATTAGAGTCCAACTAAAGTCCATCATTCGTCACCAGAGAGAAGTTATGACATTTTGATTAATGAACTTTATTCAATCAAGTTATTTTGACATGTCTATGTTGAGTTGGATTTACTCAATTCAAGTTTATTCTAATACAAAGTAGAGATAACATGTTTCCAACCTTTGGAGCCACTGTCCATGACTAAATCAAAAGTATTCTTTTGAGTTCATTCATTGTTCAGTGAACTACTTACTTGGAAGCAACCCGAAAGTACTTCTGGATGAAGTAGAAGGCTACAGCGAGGGGCACCAGTGCGATGAGGAAAGCAGGGGTGACGAAAGCAATGACCCCAATTGCAGAGAGACAGAGTAGAGTGGAGCGAGTGAGAGACTCTAGTGTCGGGGGAATGTGCTGTTGAGATAGAACGAAAAAGTCACACATTAGCACACATATGCTATATTCCTCATCTCATTAATACAATAATGTTGACTACAGTAGCACGGAGGTCACAAGTTTGTGTGGAAGCCCAAGGCTCCTCTCAATACTAGGCTTAAAAGGAAAAAGACGTACTTGACACTTCAAACAGATCTCTTTCTGTCCGTCTTTCTCTCACCTGATCGATGATGTTGGTGTCCGCTGAGAAACGGTTCAGGATTTGTCCAAGCGGGGTGACATCAAAGAATCTAACAATGGTGTAAAAGAACAATTTATAATGACATTCCTGCTTGAGTCGATATCAGATATTGTGTTCCCCTCAAATAACAGTAGGATTCATAATATTGAGTTAGTACCTGATGGGAGCATGAATGATCTTGTTGAGGAGGTCATGATGGAGGTTTGTAGCTGCAGCTACTCCAAGAAACTCTACAGTTAAGGAAGTGATAAGGCAGAGTGCTATCGCAGCCCCGCACAGGATAATAAACACTGGCACGTAGGAATGATACTGTAAAACATGCAAAGAACTCAACTTTAGTATAACTACAAAGTAGTATATGAAAGACAACATTTCAAAGAGGAAACAGCAGTTGTGCGTCACCTGTGTGGCATCATAGTTCTTTGTGTAGTTGGTTGCGTTGACAAAAGAATCTGCAAAAATTTGGTTAGGCGAGTTTGAGGACGTCCAAACTGCTAGCCAATAGTCAATGGCCACCATAACTGAGTGCTTGGCCAACTTGGACGACACCATCAGGAAGACCATGAGGAAGCCACCTGATGAAAGGTAACGGCAGCACATCTTCCATGGGATCTTAGAACGGCGGCTGGTGGTGGTGGACATGTTGTCGTCTTCATCCTCCTCCACCTCCTCCTCTATGGAATGGAAAAAGAAGGTGTCCAAGACATGTTTTTCCAAAAGAAAAAAGGTTGTGCTGAAATGCTGACAAACATTTACCTTCATCCTCATCATCAATCTGGTTCTTCGCCTCTCTGGAATAGAACGCTCTCCTCAGGGTCTTCCTCTCCAAAGTTGTCTGACTCTCCAGTTCGGGATCCTAAAACAATGCAACAGAAATGCAAATTTTTCAAAACCTTTTTCAAAACTGGTGTCTGTTCAGTATTCATTTTTACAGAACCTTTTGCCCAGATTTTTTGCCCCAATTTGCAGTCTGAACAAGTCAATGGTAGTGGCTGAAAGTCCTAGCCAATATTGCAGATTTTGGCAGTTGGAGTTGACATTTCACAGTAAACCGTGTCATGTGTGACGGGCACAAACTCTAATCTAGTCAAAGGATATCAAGCATGTTTCAAATTTTGAACCAATTTTAGAACGCATAATGTTTTAATTCGTCATGCATCTTCTAGCAATGAGGTGCATTTTTGTTGTTTTGAGAATGACTCAAATGTTTGTTAGCATGTGATTCCCAGTTGCCAAATGATGCCCAGGTTTTCTCTGTAACCATTCACAAAGTCAGCAAGTTTATGATGCCTAATGTTTTAAAAACCAGTACAGATTAAAAAAATTGTGCAATGTATTCTAGCCTTTAGTTTTTTTGTCTTTTGAGAAATATATCCGTTGTCATGTAATTTTTCTCATACTTTTTATCAACAGTATGCTGTTTAAAATTGTTTAATTGTCATCATAATGTGTATTTTTTATTTCTCTTTTATTAACACTGACAAAAAACCAACACATTTTCATTAAGAATTTCATTGATGAAATTTATCCCAGCCTCTGTTGCTATTATTCTACTGGTAGCAAAACTGGGATTTAAAAGTGAAGGACCTTTTCAAGCTCTTGGTCATGTCTGTTCATCAGGGTCTTCCAGTGCTCGTAGAGTTCAACATCATGAGTCTGGATATCCTTTAATGTCCCCTCTCTCAGCACTGAACCGTCCTTCATGGCTATTATCTACCACACAGAGAACGTCAGACAGAGTTTTAAAGCCATTTGTTTTTGGTTATTGTCTTTACTCTGACAGAAAGTAATTCATCTTTAATTAATCAAGACATCCCCCTTTTTCAGAGTATCGTGAAGAACCAGCCTAAAAATATTCAAGATCATCAGTCAGCAAAGTAGTTACCCAGTCAGCATGGATGAGGTACTGCAGCTTATGAGTGACCAAGACCAATGTCCGTTTGTCGTCCTGAAGGAACTTGAGTATCCCCTCCTGCATCAGATGATCACTGAGGTGGATGTCCAGAGCAGAAAACGGGTCATCCTATGGGTAAGCAAACCCAAAACTAGGTTAACTCAACTGCAATTCAATATGAGACTCCAGAAACAGATCTAGACATTTGGGAACCCTTATTTAACATAGGAAACCCAGGTTAATTCAGCTTGTTTCAACTTGAGAGAACATTAAACTCTTAAAAATAAAAGTTCCATGAGGGAATTTTCACAGCGATGCTATATATATATATCCCCAAAGAACCTAAAGAGCTTTTTTTTCCATTATGAAGAACCTTTCCATAGTTCCATGGATGTTTAAGGTTCTTTATGGAACCATGGAGGCCAATAAAGAATCGTTTTTAAGAGCGTAAACACAAAATTGCCATCTCTGAAAATGATCAGTTCAGAAAGCCATTCAAAAGTAGAGAGTAACTATTTCAATAGTAATTAAATGCGCTTTATATCTGCTTAAATCACTTCCCGATTGCCCCAAAATGACACTAAATCAACCCCATTGACTTTCTAGGATGTGAGACATAACGTCATTCCAAGGAATGGTAATTGGAATGAGATGAATTCATGATCCTGTCCAGAAGGGTGTGTAGTTATGTACAGTAATCCAATAACAGCCCTTACACATAACTGTGTTTTCTGCTATTGTTGCCACAACGTACCCTGTGTTATCATGTGTCAGTTAAGAAATTTCTTCTGGGAGTACCTCTGAAATTGAATTAAAAGCTGCGTCATTCACAACATCTTAGACGTGTGGCATATCACTTGTGGAGGGTGGAGGTTAGATACTATCGGGAAGTTATCTGTATTGGAAAAGTTGGTTCCTACCAAGAAAACTATGTTGGTGTTCTGGTACAGAGCTCTGGCCACACAGATCCGTTGCCTCTGACCACCACTGAGATTAATACCCTGTAGGATTACAACACACAAACACAAATTAAACACTTTTGATTCTGATGACATAGTGTAACATCATGGTAGTCTCAATAACAAGTTTTTATTTGATTAGTATCACAGCAGCTGAGGTCAGAGAGCTGGTCTCAAGCCCAGACACAGTTAGCTGTCCTTTCTTACCCGCTCTCCGATTTCAGTCTGGTCTCCAAAAGGAAGGAGGTCGATATCTGGTTGAAGCGAGCAGGCATCAATCACCGTTTTGTATCTGTCCGAAAGATTTAGAGTTTCAAAATATAAGAATGTTTCCTCAAAAACCAAAGGGTAGGAATCTTGAACATGAGATCTCGAGGGAGTGAAAATGAACAATGTCATGACCCGGAGTTTCCACAGAGAGTTTTATTATAGTTGAGGTCTAGCCCTTAACGCTGTAAAAAAAAAAAATCAACCCACTTAACTTGAAACCGTCAGCACTGATTTAAAATCAAAGTGCTATTGACAAGCCACAATGGCAAGTTCACAACATTATTTCCAATCATTTTGATTTTAAAGTCTACGTAAATCTCCATTCACAACCACTTTTATTTCCGTGACACATTTCAAGTGAAAAGGGATATTCAATAAGAAACTAATTGTATCTATCAAGGATGGTTTGGAAGGTGAAAAGTGGGCATTCTTTATCAGAATGCTTAACCATTTATGTATTGTTACAGCATGATTGCTGAAATGCTTCTGCTGAGACACACAACAAAAACTAATATCATTTCAAATTATTATTTTGATTAAAGACATGATGCCTTTTTTCAGGAAAAATTTGCACCAATGAATTGTTCACAATGCAGAAAAATGCTTTAAGGAAGAAAATAAGGTCAATTTTGAGATTATGTTGACTTTATGTTAAAGACGTTCAAGTTAAAACTCATAAGTCAAAAATAAATAAACAAATAGATAAACAAAGATGTTGTTCTACCATAATGGCATTTTCTACAGTAAAGCTTTGAAGTACTAGGCTTCCCTTGTATGTTTCTGATTAAAAAAGGATATTCGATGAGAAAAAAGAAAAGAAATATAGGACTTGATTTGATCCATTGGAGGTTAATTGGATGGTGAAAAGGAGGCATGCTGTATCAGAATGCTAAAACAGTTATGTAATGTTAGAGCATGGTTGCAGAATGGTTAAGGGAACACAAGAGGAATGTTGTGTCGTGCACAACTTAAAACAAATGTTCTAGTGATGCAAACAATGAAACTAATATCCCACATGGCCTAAGTGATGTCATTTCAAAGGAAAAGCAAGTTATTATTTTGATTAAAGAATTTATGACAATTTGGGGAGAAATTTTGAGCCAAAATATGCACCAATGAATCATTCACAATTAGACCATGCATTGAGGAAGTAAACAGTGTCAATTTCGATTTTATGTTGACTTAAATTAGAATGTAAAAAACTGAGTTCTGATTAAATAGAGATGAGAGAAATTATTGTAACAAGTTAAATAGATAACAAAGAAGTTGTTCTAACATAATGGCATTTTCTACAGTGACATTTAGAGATCTTTTGTGCTCACCTCTGTTTATTGAAAGGACTTCCAAACGTGATGTTTTCCTCTACGGTGGCGTTCAGCAGCCATGACTTCTGCGTCGCGTAGGCCACGGAGTACCTGTTTTTACTGAGCCATGACAGGTCGAGAAAGAGAGGAAGAAGGAAAGAATTGATAAGCAGGAAGTGTGGAAAAACACCCATCACAGCAAACACTAATGTTTCTGCTATGAAATGAAGGAAAAAACCTGGTTAATGATGAGATTAAAGCTTAAATGCAGGGAGACCTTCACTGTGAAAGCTGATGTGTGTTTTACAACATATTCTCCTGTCCTTTTTTATTCAGAGACTGCAGTTTTAATTGCAACAAAACCAAAAAGTAAACCACATGATCTCGAGATCAGCCTCTTGTTTGACAAAACAGATATGTTGTTCTTTCCATTGGAGGGGTCCAGCTTTAACTTATCCAAATATTGTCCGAAATCAATATCTGTACATGAAACCCCCAGTGTGTCCAAGAGAGGTGAAGACTCCCGGCATTTTTAAACACTTTGCACTGCACGTCTCACAAAAACAAATAACACCACCCGTTTTATCGAAGCCAGAGAAATGTAAAGGAAGGGATTTGTAAATGAATGCATGGGGGGGAGGGGGAGGGGATGAGGGCACATCTGCTGAAAGAGTTCACAAACGGGTGTACCTCCGATCTTCATGAGACAGCTCTGTATCGTGCCCGCTGCAAGTCGACATTAAAGAACATCAACACTGCTAGTTAGCAGTTGGCAAACCAAGAATCTTTAGACTAATTTTGGCCATTTTTATTTTTGGTTTATAGAGGTCACTGTGTGGCTGTGTGGCATGTAAGCATGTGAAGACCTCTGGTGAAATACCTTATGTTCCCATCGAAGAGTATCTCACAATCAGGCATCCTGATTTAGCGCACCATTGGGAAAGAGGACACAGAGAAACAAACACACACACACACACACACACGTGACCAGCGTTAGTTGTGCATCAGGACACATGCCGTTCTGTAAGAACACTGACAGACTCTCCTCATGAGGTGGATAGCGAAGACTGATATTTTGAACTATAGATGGTCTCCACAAACTTTTAGTTTTAGTAATGTATTAGTATTATATTTTAAATGGAGAGCAATGTCATTGTCATTAGAGAACCTGAAACTGGAAAACTCATTCATTGCACTGTTAGCAAAGACAGCAGTGCCTGACATACTGAGACTGAATTCACAACTTGTATCAAAACACAGTTTAATTCAATATTGCAAATTGTCTTAAAGTGCTCTTATTATACTTTTTCAGTTATAACCTTTTATGTAATGTGCTTTATAGCTGTTTGTGAATGTAAAAGATCTGCAAAGTTAAAAGAAAGAACTGATTCTGAATTTCCTGAAACGAGTCGTCAGTAACTCCAGTCTTATACTTCCTGCACAAACCGACGTAGGTTTGCAACAAATTTGCATAATGCCCGCAAATAGTCTTCATTGGCTACCTACTTTGACCAGCCCTCAAACACTGTAGTTGTAGCTGAGGCCTGGAAGAGTTTGTTTTGTGCTGTCGACATGTCGAGAAGATGCTGTTTTCTGCACTGCGAAATCAAAACCGCTTCCATGCACTTCCAAATAGGGCTCGAATTGATACAGTGAAACGAACTCCATCATTACTGTTCGTATAACTGAGTATACAAATCTCTGGAAGCCTCAGAGCTGAAATTCAGATACGGTAATGGCTGTTCTAAGCGACAGACTGTTCAATCTGACCAATCAGAGCAGAGTATCTCTCTGAAAGGAGGGGTTTAGGGAGACTGGATCCCTTGAACCGTACGAAAAGCGGTGATGCTGCAATGTAAATTAGGAGAAAATTACAGTGTTGTGTTTTTTTTTTTTTTTTTTTTCTTGGATACATATAAACTTATTGCAGAAGACCTCCAAAAACAAAATTAGGAACCGTTAAAATAGCATAATAGGGGCACTTTAACAAATGAGTTTTTCTCCATATTATTGTGAACTTAATGCAAATATAAACTACACAATTACAGTGGCCCCGAAAAAGAATTTTGTAATTGTCCATACAATAAAAGTCACTGGGGTTCAAAACAACACTGGGCTCCATTAACTTTCATTGTATGGACATTTTTCAAAATATCTTCTTTTGTGTTCCACAGAAGGAATTTAAAAATGTTTTGATTGTAAATGCTGACCTAATTCTCATTATTATAGAGAATTGTCATAATTATTTTACTGTAAGCCACTCTTAAAATGTATGAATGCCATTGCATTAGATACAAGGACTACAAACTTAGGAATTTAAACAACTAAGATTTCCTCTGGTATTTATGCTGTAATTATGACAACGCCTATTGTTTTCAAACTTTTTATTAACAGAAACCAATAGTGCTTATATATCAAATTAAATTTATTAACTACAATTCATATTGTGACTGCCAAGATTCTGATTCTGTATTTCCTTCAATAAAAACAATAGTTATCAAGAGGGGGAAAAATAATCTGATTTCAGTTTGCATCCTGCTTTTTAGCATTTAAATTAAGTTGAGAACCACTGCACTAGTACCACCTATTTTATCCACTAAAAATAATATTTGGATCATCTGGTTAAAAGTAAGCGCAAAAAAAAAGGCTCTTAAAACTTTGGTTAGTTATGAGAAAATGTTTTCAGATGCAAAAGCATTTAGATGGTTTAGCATTTAGTTATCTAATGCAATTCACATTTTAAAATGTGACTTGCGTTAATATAATTTCGGAGCCACTGTAAATGTATATAAATATATATAGCATGTGGATCTGCTTGGCTTTGCTTACAAATGCTAATCAGAGACCATCCCCAGCATGGAGATGGAGATATTCACAGAAACAAAAGCATTTCCCTTGTGCGCTGATAACGCAGAGGACAGAATGACACGTGTGAGAAAAAGACAGAAGAAAGATAGAAAAAATACACAGAGCCAGTGTAATGAGTAATGCATAGAGTAAGACACACATACACCAACACACAAGAGTAAGACGGTCCTCACACACATCTGTGTATGTACACCATGGTACATACATCATAATAATAGCGGTGGGATATTTTTGTGCATGTGTGTTTGTACAGATGAAGACTTTGATTAGCATCTGATGAGTCTGGCATGCAGATGTACTCCCCTGTTTTCTGCTACATAAACACAAACTTTCAACTGCTTTAGGGGGTCACAACAGGCAGGAATTCGGCCCCTTTGAGTTTTAATGCCAGTCCATAATGTTCATAAACACTTCTGTAAAATAATACAACATAGTATTTTCAACAATAATTATGCATATTTTTTAATTCTCACTTGCTCCAGAAGACTTTTCCACTGATCGTCTGCATCTCCCCCAGCATAGCCAATAGCAGGGAGGATTTCCCACAACCCACCTGGCCCACAATCATGGTCAGCTGACCTGAAGAGGGAAACGAGATGAAGGTTAATCGCAGTTTTATATGAACAGGTTTTGCCCTTATGGACAGGTTTTATTGATGTTCACTGTCAATGGTAGATGCCCATCTGTTTCGTTGGCAAGCTAGTTAGTGCTCAGGGCCCGGTTTCCCAAAGCGTTCTTATCTCTAAGTAGTTCTTAACCTATTCCTTAACCTCTCTCTTAACCTTATGGGACGGTTCCCGAAACGTTCGTACGCTAAGTATATCTTTTGTAAGTCACACTTTCGTAAGGTTGGTCTGGACCATTCGTAGCTCTCTCTTAGCGTTGTTGCAGGTCTAAATGAATATAATTCTGAAGTTTTAATACACCCAGACAGTATTAAATTAGGCTAATTCAAGTGTTTTCATGCAAAGAATAAAATTGTCATTACACTGATTGTTGTTAGATTTTTAATTATATTATTATACAATATTATTAATTGAATTAAAACGCTCTTTTAAAGGCCAGTGAAAGCATAGGCTACTGTCAGTTAAGTCCTATTCGGACGCTAATATTGTTTCTCATGGGCTCGTCCGGTATTTTAAACATTTACAGGGGTAAGTCGGTGATTTTAGTGCCGTCCGAATCCATAATATCAGTGGCCAAATTAATTTTGGCCCTGGCCAAATTAGTACCTTCTGTTTTTTGACAAACAGGTCGTGTGGTAATTTAATTGCCGTCTGAATCCACATCTCCGAGTTTACAAGAGATTCAAAATTCATGGTTTAAATCCTTTTTGATCACTGCCGAGCACCGTACGCAAGATGTAAACTTTTATTACTGAAATTCTGGAAAGTATTTACACAAGAACAATATTTCATCGCAGCTCCACCTCAGCGAACAAAAATGGGAAAGAAAAGGCGGCACGTAAATTTTTGAAAAGGTTATTGTGGCAGCAATAGGCTATATGTTACAATTTTAAAATATGTAGGCTACGCTTTTATAGGCTATTATAGTTTGAATTATTTTTTATAATATCCAATAATCATAATAAATTGAAATTTCAACTATTTCTGAAGTGCTTCTTTTATAAAGATGACCGCTTTCTCACATAAGCAGCCCCTGCACGAGAGAATAATTGATTCTCGAGCCATCGATTTCAAACAATTCAGCACCATCGCCACGGACAGCGCCGGGTAACGTCCCACGTAAGAAGGTATATCTTAAGCGGCTTCCTAAGGTATAGTTCGGGGAACACACTTAGGAAAATAAACAAATTTGGTAAGATATATCTTTCGAGTCTTCTTAGCAGGCTAAGAGTGAGCGTTATCGGGAAACCGGGCCCAGCTCAATATAATGAGGCTATCAAACCACTAAACCTGAGCCAAGACATTACGTACTGAAAATTAGTATTTTCAATATTTTTGATTTATTTTTAGTTGGTGTATAGGGCTACCTTTTAACCCCTTAACTGTCACCCCCCCCCCCCCCCTTTTTTCACATAGACAAAAAAATCACTATACAAACTTAAATGGTTGTAGTTCAAGAATGCTTTGGAATATAGACATATGGTGGGTCTTGTTTTTAAGAAGACATTTGCCAGATTATTGTAGAAGTGAAATAAATTATGAAAGTGAAACAGAAAAAAAGTTATATAAGTTTGAGTTTATGAAAATATAGAATGTAAAAATATAATTATTAATATTTTATATAAAATATATATATTACAAAATATATTTTACTCTAAAACTGCTAGAAAATTAAAGCCAAAAATCTAAACAAGTTGTGTTCCAAATTTTAGGTTGATATCTAAAAAAATGAGCTTTCAGTAAGATTTTATTTGGGCACAGTACCAAACTTTTTCACTAGATGGACAGCCAGCTTCCTTACTGACCATATAAGGGCATCTCCATTTTCATATATGTTTTGAGTGATCTGAACCATTTATTTCCATAATTTCATACAATTTATGAAGTATACATCCTATTCAGAAATAGTATGGGTGTTTTGGCAGTATTTTATTTGATTTCAACCTCTAATAAACATAAAAAGAGCACATATGTGCATTATAGCTCGCTGCCGCTGCGTGCTGCATCACAAATCGAGAATCCATAATATTTTTCTTTATATTCTAAACATTTTCAGACCTTTTTTTCTCATAACATTTAATCTTTTGAACTCTTGGCATGAAAACAAACTGAGGTTTCTACCATTCTTTCATGATTTTTCATGTTTATTTCTATTTCAAAATAAAGGCCTTAACACGCCTAATGAATATGAAATATTCTTGTTGCAAATTGATAAATTACTGCTCCTCTGTAATTTATTTTAAAAAACAGCCACCAAATATGAAAACTAGAGATTGTAAGCTTTCAAATGATATATAGTTTGTCAATATTACTTTAGGTTTTTACTAAGATATTATTGTTCTAAATATATATGGGCAAACGTCCCACCTGTGGGACGGTGACAGTTAAAAACCTGCCAATATTAATGAGCCATTTTGGATCATTTTGGTTTATATTTCACATTTGTATCAAATTCATTAATAGATCTAGTTTCTGGTAGATAAATAAGCAAATGAATAAACTATGACTACTAATACTAATAAACTACTAATAAACTTTAAGTGAAAAATAAATAAATAAATAAATAAATAAATAAATAAATAAGCATTTTGAAGCTTTTGATATCTACGGTACGTATTTATGACATTGATATATTATTTGTTAAATAAATAAATAACACAATTTATATACTTAAGAGTATTTATTTATATATTTATTATATTTACAGGTTATTTATTATAAATAAATAAATTACAAGAACTGGATATCTAAGTATTTATTTATGTATTTATTTATTAAATTAATATATTATTTGTTATGAATAAATAAACAATAAGCACTCTTGATATCTATGATATTTATTTATGATATTTATATATTTTTTGTTTAATAAATACATGCATAAATAAATGACAAGCACTTTAGATATTTAAGATTATTTATTTATGTATTTATTATATTTACAGGTGATTTATTATAAATAAATAACAAGCACTCTAGATATCTAAGAGTATTTAAATGTATTTATTATATATATATATATATATATATATATATATATATATATATATGATTCGTTATAATAACATAACATAACATAACATAACATAACATAACATAACATAACATAACATAACATAACATAACATAACATAATATAACATAAAACATAATAAAAAAGACAAAGCATTGATTGTAAATTAGCAGTAAATTAGTAGTAAACAGTGTGTACCTGTAGGGATTCGGATGTTGATATCCGACAACGTCGACAAGTTGCTTCCCCATGTGAAGAAACCATCATTCACCTGAATGAGACATGTGACAATAACAAATATAAACAGAAACCAAGGGGGTTAGCATGATGGAAAGAAACCAGCACAAAGCAGAACTCATGTGATATGATCTTTTCATTTCTGCGCGTACAAGCTACTTCTGCTTGAAGACATTTACATCTTCTGGATGTTTTCTGAATTCTATTTTCCAAATGTTTATTTATAATAATGATAACACTCCCATCCATCAGAGCAGCACAGTAGACCAGAACAGCATACTGGGAAATGGGAGAATGCTGAACAATCAAAAACATCTGTGAGAACAAGAGAGTGAGAGAGAGAAAGGGTAAAATGGGAGTAATGGTTGAGAATGACTGAAGTGAAGGAGTGTAAATGTCAGAGTAGATTAGGCCATATTCATAACAAAGTGAGTGGATGTGACAGTAGGTCACTGTGGGAGAATCCATGAGGATATGTGTATATGTGTGTTTACTAGACTCGTTAGATAAGAACCAGCGACATTAAAAATAATAATACTGGAACCAAATGATTCCATTACTTATTCATCCCAAAATCGGAACCGTTTAACACTTTTACAAAGCCCTCATTCTTACCTCGTAAATATATGCATCAGAACTACTTTAGACTTAGAAGTCGTCATGGCATTCGCCGTCAGCCAGCCATGTATAAGAATCATCAATTAACTTTCAAATGTGATTTTTTGTTATTTATTTTTTGTGTAGTTACTAAGTTTAGGTTTATAAGAACTCTTTCCAGTTTTCCAGTCATTGTCCATTAATTGTTCTTCAAAATTACAAAAAGAATCATTAATGCAGTTGTTAAGGAATCCGAATCATTAAGTCCAATCAGAATCACAACCAGAATCATTCAATTTACGATTCCCACCGCTAGTCCAGAGGGATGGTGAAGGAAGTGGACCCTCCGGGGACCCTCCGAGGACCGAGAGACAGAGACGAAACCAAAAAAAATAAACACTTAAATTAATGTTCTTCTGATTTTTAGTCCTAGTTTTTCTTCTCGTGAGAATCCCAAACTGCACTCAGAGGGAAGCTGAACCCAAACCACCATGTCTGAGAAACTGTCACAAACCCCATATGGGGGTTTTTAAACCAGCTGAAAATGCTCAGGAAAAAAAAACCCTGTGTGTATGTTAAAAAAATGGGGTTTAAACACTTCCTCTAGCAGAGTAGGAGTAAAACAACCTATTGGCCGTGACTTAAAGTTTACTGGCATCTGGATGAGAACATGCAGACCCTGAGCTCTCTTAATGAACTTTCGCACGTGCTCTGCGAACGAGAAGTGCCTGAGAATCAGTGCTGATGGGGTCTTTGGCAAGGAGAGTGACGTCTGACCTGTACAGCGACATCTTCGGTCTCCGTGGGCCGCAGCTGCCTGCGCATGGGCTGCTCGTAGTTATCCATACGATAACGCCCCTTCCTGTTGACCGCCTTTGTCTATACCATGATAAAGAGAAAAAGAGAGATTAAGGGAAAACTTAAGGAAAAAGATTCACAAATATTTTTCATCTAAATTCCTTTTAGGAGTTTGCTAAATAGCTCCTGGTCACTAGGAACTCATTCTATTGAACAGATTCTTCATTTGTGACGTGCATGTTGTATCATTTTGGATCATAAAAAAATTATAATTTTATTATAAAATTCAAACAATGAATGTCTTTTCAGAGCTCTTTAATGTGACAGATCGCCAGAAATGTATAGTGCTATAATAAAACACATCACTAAAATTATAAATATAATATTAAGTATGTGCACTATAATATAATGACTTATATAAATTATTAATAATTAGGTTTATATTGTCTTTTTTTGTAATATTCAATATATTCTCAACCTATTATTTATGTCTTAATTATTTAATGTATATTTAAATAAATGTCCTAATTCTGTAAAAAAAAAAGAAAAAAAAAAAGAATTGTTTGGAATCTTTTCCATTTTTTCCAAAATAAGATTTTATGACAGTAATTGTCATTTTGGGTCAGCAAACATCATATGACTCTCAAAAGCTGCTGTTATGACCTAAAGCTAGGAACATGAGTTCACGCTTGCATCTAGCCAAGTCATTTTCCCAGCTTAACACCATTTCCTCTCCTGGACCCCCTTCCTTCTTCCTCCTATCACAGTATATATTTCCATCCTCTCGTTCCCTCCCTTTCCTTCACCCCTTGCTCCAGCTCTCCTCCTCTCAGGGGACGGGTAGTTATAGTTCTGTCTTATATTTGTCCTTCTCTCAGAGAACAGCTGAGGGCCACTGCAATGACCAAAAAGAGAAGCTTCTCTTCAATGCTTTTATGAGATCTTAGCTATGCTGGCTGAGGAATGACCAGCTCCCGTTTCAGCCCCCTAAACGTGGGAGACTTGTCTCTTGAGACATGACCATGTGGAGTCTCATGTTTGCAGTTATTGGAGGTCATAGAGAGTGTGATTATCTCAGTTTGAATCACTGTTTTTATCTATACTTTACAGACATAAATACAAGAAAATATTTTATGCCACAGTTGCTCTATTTGGAAAACCACCCCTGGTTAGCGAGAAACTCAACTGTTGAAATGATGTAAATAAATGAGAAATTTACTATTATTTTTCTGAGCTATCAAATTGAGGATTTTCAGCTGGCAGACAATAAAACGTGTAAAAAAATAAATGAAACCTTTATTCAACCACACAGAAATGCCCTAGCAACTGCATTGCAACATGCTAAAACCACTGAAAACAGCCCTGCATTTTCATCAGAAATTGTGAAAAAAATTAAGTATTTTACATTAAAATATATTGTAATTTAATTTAATTTAATTTAATTTAATTTTATTTTATTTTATTTTATTTTATTTTATTTTATTTTATTTTATTTGTGTCTTTTTACTCTTTACTTTACTTTACTTTTAGCTCTTGCTAACCCAAATTGAGAACTTTGGCCACTTATCTTGTATGTTCTCAGTGTTTGGTGAAAAAAGTCCAGTGAGATAATAAGTTATAAACATTGATATTAATTTGTTTCTCTTGTTCAGGGCAGGAAAAGTCCCAGTTAATCAACATATCATTTTTCTCCCATAAAACTGATCCAAGAACATTCTATCCATTTTTAAACTTCAGAAAAAAATACTCTGATGCCAAATATGTTCCAAAACGCTAAAGAATATAAAAATGAGATCATCACATTGCAACCCAGCTAGTTTAGGTGCTCCTTGTTCCTCATTAAGCTCTACTGAACGTTAAGGCTTGGAATTGTTTGAGTATTGCAAAATTAAGGTGCAGTCACATCAGCGAAATGAATAGTCCATTGTCTATAGTCAATAGCGATGTATGAAGCACACCTCACACAGGAGGTCACTTTCGAACCAAGCAGCTTTCTGTTAGTCAACATGGCGAATCCTTGTGACCAACTGCGAAATCTGCATGGAAAATCTTTCGCTCTCACACGAAATTCCAGATCACGTGGATTCCTATTGAAATGACAGGATTTCGCTTGCGACAATTCGCAAACAATGGTAGATTTCACAACTGGTTCAATGGGTTCCATTCGCCATTCCTTGACAAACTTGAACCCATTGCAATATCTACGTGGAGAAATCTTTCACATCTTTTCGCATTGATTTCTACTTGAAATGACTGGATTTCGCCCATAAATGTTGCCAAACAGTGGTAAATGTGACCACACTTTTAAGGTGCAAATTTGCATGTGAACACTCACATCCCCTTGGTATTTGTATTTCTTTCCGACCTCTAGAGGCATGGACATTTCTCCGTTTCTCCAGCTGTCATCTCCAATCTCGTCACTTTGCAGGAACTCGCTGAGCTTCTGTACACTGCAGATACAAATCAGATGATCATATCCTTACAGAGAAGCCATTATGAAGCAATGTTGGAGTTAGCGACATACCTAACAAGGGCCTTGACGGCAAACCTGACCACCGTGGACAACAGGAAGAGTGGCGTGACCAGAATGTGGAATAGAGCCAAAGAGGCAAACGCCTTAGCTGGACTGAGCCTGACCTCTTCAATATAGGCGTGTGTGACAAAGGTCTACAAAAACAAGATACAAGATAACATATGGTCTACATGTTGGATAAAATACAACTGATTGAAGCCTGTAATGATGAATATCTTACCGCCAAAACTGCAGCAATGGGGATGGCGGCATTCAAGAATACTGTGGAGAACAATTTTTTCAGTCGTGAACAACAAACCAAAGAACCAAATTAGAACCAAATAGTTAAACAAATGAGAATATGGGTTAGGGTGGGGTAATAACAAGGGGAGGGGTTTATGCATGTGGGCGGGGCATATGATGGAAGGAGGAGCTTGTCATACTGGACATTGATGTGTAGAGGGCGAAAGTCTTGAGACTGGTCAGCTCTTTTCCTCTGGTCTCTTCCACACGGTCACAGAAGATGTTCTCCCATGCATAGAGCTTCAGGAGCTTTATTCCTTTCAAAATCTCTGTCGTCTTTTTAAGACGGTCTGTCGAGTGGTCCTGAGGAAATATTTAGAAGTCACAAACATGAGCTTGTTGGTGTGTTGACAACACGCACATGCACAAAGGTGTAGGAGAAGCTCACCAGCGTGCTCTTCTGTGTGTCTGCCAACTTGGTAGCGATGAGGTACTGAACCGGGGCCAGCAGCAAAATGACACCGGCCCCTATCAACGCGCTGTCACCCAACAAATAATATAGCAGGATCACTCCCATAATGATCTATGAACAGAAATAAGATGTTTTTTTGTTTTGTTTGGGGACACAGATGCTGTTGATTTATCTGCTTCAGAAGTGTTTTCGCTATGAAATACCTGAACTGGCATGGCCCACAGGTTGGGGCATAAGAAGAGAAACCACATGAGCTGATTGGTTTCTATGGCAACAAGATTGTTGATCTGGCCGAGCGTCATCTCTCCCATGGACATGTTTGATGTAGAGAGACGCAGTATTTTATTGTAGATCATCGCCTAGAGGATGAGATCCAACACGTGAATCACAAAAAACTTTAACGTTTAACTTTAACGTAATTTTTCTTGTTATTTAATGTTTATGTGAGCATTTTTGTTAGCTTTTGGTTTTTAAAAATATTTCTATTTAGCTTAATTTTTTTTTTAGTTTTAGTTTGTTATTTAAGTACTTCAACTTACTTTTTTATCAATTTCAATTTATCATTTTTACCAATTTCAATTTATTTTATTTCAACTTCATTCCAATTATCAAAAACTTTTAGTAGTTTTAGTTTTAGTTAACAATAACAACACTGACAGTAATATAATAAAATAGAATAGGACAAAGTAGAAAGAATATTATAGAATATAATAGAAAAGAATAGAACAGAATAGAATAGAATAGGACAAAGCCTAACAGAATAGAACAGAATAGAATAATTGGAAATATAATTTAAATGAACAGAATGACGTAGAATAGAATAGCATAGAATAGAGTGAACTGAATCAAATTCAATTGAAGCGAGTAGAAAGAATAAAACAGACAGAATATTAGACGAAGTTGAGTAGAAAAGAATAATGGGACAAAATAGAGTAAAATAGAAATGAACAGGAAAAAGCAGAATAGAATAGATCAAGGCATAATAGAATAGATTAGAACAATTGGAAATATAATTGAAATGAACAGAATAATGCAGAATAGAATAGCATTAAATAGAATAAACTGAATAGAATTCAATAGAACCGAGTAGAACGAATAAAACAGACAAAATATTGGATGAAGTTGAGTAGAAAAGAATAATGGGACAAAGTAGAGTAGAATAGATTTGAACAGGAAAAAGCAAAATAAAATAGAATATAATTCACTTTCCTAGTAAGGTAAGAATTTGTTTCATACAATATTTTTGTATTACACAGTACAACTTGACGTGAGCAGTACAGGCTGATGAATATGAAATAAATATAAATCTCTCTGACAAATCTCTCCATGTTTGACTTCCAGTAAACTCTACAAAACTTACAAGCAGTGCCCCGCGCAGGTTAATGCCGGTTTCTATTGTGACGTAGTAGGAGGCCTGCAGGAATGTTCTCTGCAGCACGAGTGCCAGGAACAGCAGAACAGCTAGAACCGACGTATTCTGCAGCAGCTCAGTGGAAGACATGAAGTAAACCCCTAAAGTCATGTTCCCTGTCTGACGGGACATAAACAGAGTATGAACACACGCACATAATACATAACAACACTTTGGCATTTCATCCCTCATGATGTCATACACAAGCACACACTAAAATAAAGAGAAGGAGTCACTTAAACAGTGTCGCTGGCAGCAACATGTGTGTGAGAGAGAGTGTGATGTGAGTGGGGAATTTTCCATGTCCCACAGATATGCACGTCTGTTCTGGCTTCATTTTGTCACTCACACACGTATACAGTGACTCCAAAAAGTGTCAAGTGTGACATTTAAGACACACTTGAAACTGCATAAATGTCATTGCATTGAAAACAAAATTTCAAAGCATCAGCATTTTTTTTTTTTACACAATTATTTCTTTTTTTATCACAAAAACAGGGTTGTTAGGGTTCAAATTATAATTATATATTATGTATTTTAATAACAAATTATAATGATACATTATAAAATAACACATACACGGCTGTTTAGATTATTATATGTTTTTGAAGGAACTCTCTTTTATGCTTACCAAATCTGCATTTATTTGTGTACAGTAAAATGGCAATATTGTGAAATATTATTACAATTTAAAATAACTGTTTTCTATATTAATATAGTTAAAGATTTCAAATATTCCAGTGATGGCAAAGCGGAATTTTCAGCAGGCTTCAGTTACATGATCCTTCAGAAATCATATACAGTATATATATGCTGATTTGGTGCTCAAGAAACATTTCTTATTATTATCAATGTTGAAAATGGTTGTATTGCTTAATATTTTTATAAATAGAAAGTTCAATAGAACATAATTTTTTCAAATAGGCTTTTTTGTAAGTGTCTTTTTATCGGTTCAATTTTTTTTCTTTTGAACAGTAGTGTGTATATTGTACAAAATTAAAACAAAAAGTATTTGGATGTAATGCAGTGATGTCATCCTTATCTAAACCTCATGAGACTGTATTTTCAGGCGCACATGACATCATGGTCATCTGAGCAGGGAGAACAATTGAGAATAATCTAATAATTGCTGTCATCTCAAGGCGATGACATACGGTTCTCTCATTAATAGCACTGACGCCTCTGTGACATCACACAGGAAGTGATAAATGGCAAGGCAAAACAGAAGACATCAGACTGTAGATCATTCTCTACAATACTGTCACGTTGCACTCATGCATACAGTCTAATTAGTAGCATAACCACTAGCCCAATATCTGCAGCAAATCATTTAATTGACAGTTATTTGAACAACATCCTAAATGATTTAACAAGGCACATTATGAATGGGCTCCAAAAGTAAGTGAGATAATATTAAAGTGCTGTGAGACAGTGCCTGGATTATGATATATTTCCATCACATTAGTTGCGTAGTTGTCTTTTTCACTCCATTTCCCAGTTTTATCATCACTCCAGTATGTATTTGGGACTGACTATCGTTTTTACTCTCGAATTGCCCTGTTCGTATACAACAGCTTAAATGTCATGTATACTGTCTGTGTGAAAAAATAACCAAAGCAAAAAACATTTTCTTTCTTAGTATTTTTGTCTTGGTTTCCAGCGTAAATGAAGATTGAGAAGCAAAATGACTTAAGATATTAAGCCGTGTTTTCTTAATTTTTTGGTAACACTTTTCAATGAAGCCCCATTAGTTTATACATTAACTTTAACTGAGAAATACATTTGTTGCAGTATTTATTCGTCTTTGTTAACGACTGTTACTTATGCTTATGTTATGTTATGTTTATGCTTAACTCAGGTCTATTAAAAAATAAAATTCACTTTAATTTAACTTTAAAAAATTCACTTTAATTTAACTAAGATATAAATAAAACTAAAATTTGAATAAAAACCCATTGGCAAATTTATTGTTGTTTTGTTTTAACAGAAGAATATCTTATCTATTTTTGCTCCTCAGGTAAATGTACAGTATTTTGAAATGTATCTTTGAACGTTTAGAAATTTGTACTGGAAAACAAGACAAAAGTTTTTTGACAAGAGTTTTCTATTCTCACTATACCTTGAATAGCGACAGTAACCATACTGATAAGATGGCGACACACATGAGACAAGCACTCCAGAATGGGACGAAACACACACCTTATCAATATCTGTTGAGTTAGACAGGTGTTCCACAATCCCAGAGATGCAGAGTGGGCCGGCAAAACCCAGCAGGTCTGCCATGTACCGGAAGGTGCTGCTGAGGAGGATTGGCCCCCCAAAGGCCCGGTACATTGATTTCCAGATGGATGGGGATTTTTCTGGGTCCTCTGTGTTCTGCTGTCAAAATTTGATAAGGAACGAGGTGCTGGTTAACCAAGACTTCATTACTTCTGTACATCATCAGATTATAAATGATAATATTTGCTCTTAAACCTGTGATCGTCTGCACATACCCTCTGTTCCTCATAGGAATCCTTCAGACGCAGATAGTTGGTCAAGGCCCTCATTGCGATAGGAAGTTTGCCGATCTTCTTCAGCTCAATGGGTCTCTTATGGGCTCCAATGATGAGCGGGTTCATCCACCAATATGTTGCTTTTGAGAGGAGGTTGACGAATGGCTGGAGGAATCGGACGCCTAAGTCCTGCAAGTCTTCTGGGGGCTTCACCCTCTGGGGGTTTGCAAAGAACACGTACTTCTGCAGGTAAGACAAAAATGAAAATACTTGTTAGTACAATTACTCACCTGTGTTTTGGATGTTGGATTTTGATTTCATGTTCACTTTAGCTACTTAAACAGCTAGACTAACTTGGTCAACTAGATTTGATCAGCTAGACCAGCACAAACCAACTTGGACCAGTATAGAAATCTGTGCCAGTCCAAGCTGTTTTTTTCAGCAGGTTAGCAACTCTTTTTACAATTATAAAACTGTCTACAATACAATTTTTTTAACAATAATCTGCCTTAAATAAGTGGATAGAAAAGAAAAGAAAAGAAAAGAAAAGAAAAGAAAAGAAAAGAAAAGAAAAGAATCTGCCTTAAATTAGTGGACCAAATAAAAGGAATATAGAAAAAAGAATAGAATAAAATAAAATTAGTGGATCAAATTAGAGGCATATAGATATATAAATAAAATAAAATAAATTAGAATTCTGCCTAATTTAGTGGATGAAAAATTAAATTAAATTAAATTAGTGGATCAAATAAAAGGAATATAGAAAAAAATAATAGAATAATTTTTTTTTATATAAAATGAAATATAATAACATTCTGCCCAAATTAGTGTCAAATAAAAAATAAATAAAATAAAATAAAATAAATAGAAATAAAATAATGGATATGGAAATGAATAATAATGGAAATTAGTGGATAAAATAAAGGGAATATAGAAAAAACAATAGAAATAAAATAAAATTAGAGGATCAAATTAGAGGCATATAATCTTAAAAAAAAAAAAAAAAAAAAAATACAAAATAAGAAATAAAAATATGTGCCATGTGACCCTAGATGAACTCACTCTGACTCTGATAACGTTGATCTCGACAGCCATGAGCAGGCCGTACAGGACCACGAGCAAAGCTGTGATACAGAAACGGAGATCTTGCACCCCCAAGTTCACCTCTGCAAACTTCCATAACTTTATCATCTTGGTGATGAAAGCCAGAATCCAGTAAATAAATAAAGCTGTGAAAGTATTTCTGAGGTTAGGTCTCATTCTCATACAGAATCCCAAAGACAGAAACTAAATTTGATAATAGCTAAAAATATGGATCGACCATTACATGTTGCCAAGCAACAGACAGAAGGAAAGTGCTTTATGTAAATTAGAGGACCCGGACCAACTGTTGTAAGTTATGTAAGTAATGAAACAACCACACTCAAAGAACAATTTAGTATTAACTGCCAGCATCACATTTGAATAGTGAAATGGCCATTGACTTACCAAGCAGCAGTTTTGGGAAATTGGCTGTTTCTATATTGTGATAATATACGACTGATGTCGTGGCGGCTATGAAGCCCATCAGCGCTGGCATGAAGAGATGCAAGTGATTGGACTCCATCTGCCTGAAATAATCCATTCATACACAAAGACATAAACATAAATGCATAGCGGTCGGTCATAAACACACAAATAAACTGAAACCCACGTATTGGAGACGATTCCCTCTGCGATCTCGCACACGTGCACAAACAGCAGTGTGAAGGTGAGGATCCAGCGCAGGTTGTGGCCTGGGAAGTGCAGCCAGGTGTTATGGTGGATCTGCACCTTTGAACTCTGGCTACCCCAGCCTGGACACAAAAACATGCCCTCCATCACTTCAACATATCTTTATTTTCAAATGTATTATCCGAAACACGTGTTGAGAGGCTGGCAGGCATCAGAGACTTGAGAACATGTCTGGCAGCATGAAACTTGTTTTATAATGGTATCATTTTTTTATTCCCTTGTGTATCTAATATAACATACAGTTAACAATTACTTTTTCCTAGACGTTTGTTAAGCAGCATTTTGTATCCGTCTCCGCCTGTCTGTCTCATTCATTCGTTGTTTTCCTTTCTTTGGCTAATAGTGTAATAATTCTTCTATAGGAAACATTTTTTTCATTATGAGATAGGGTATAATGCTTACAGACCGAATGAGGAATGGCAGTGACACCATTACGGCGTCAGCGTAAAGGACTTTGCCAAGGTTTGAGTAAAGGCTCTTTGGGGAACTGATACAGATAATGAATTGGCCCAAGTAGGTCTGATATCGTGTCTAGGTCCCACAGCTTCTGATGACATGACGGATGTCATAAACAACCAGGGCGTCACAATTTAAGAATCGACTGATTTGGAATTGGAACTGAGTTGGCTACACCCCACAGGAAGTTGAATTGGAATGACAAGGACAGGATTTCTTATTACTGAACTGTAATACTAAGAAATTCACACATCACACAACAGGTGCTCAGTTTAAGCTTAATGTTGTGTGGCTCCTGAAATAATAAATAAATAGAAATTATATAACTTAAAATAATTTAAAATAATAGCTGTTATTATAATACTGTATAGATATATATACTCACTCACACAATATTTCCCCACCTGTTTAACCACACCTATTATCTCACAATCCTTCTTAACTTCTTTATGGATAATTCATTTGAAAAGACAGTCTGTATTAAATTCTGAATGGAACCAAAAAATTCTGTTTCACAAACTGCAAAGCATGTGCATGGTTGTCGAACACGGATAAAAGACAAGGGCATTCATACCAATGAAGAGGATAGGGAAGGTGATGAAGAGAAGAAATACATGAGGGACGAGGTTGAGGGCGTCCACGAAGCAGCCATTGTCAAGGACTCCTTTGTCCACACTGTAGGCATTACTACCATTGTCGTTCCCACAGAAAGACAAGGCCATGTCACCTGTGTCTAAAGGAGCCTGGGCATGGATTTAAAAAAAAGAAGGAAAAGTTGAGGTTAGATTTGAACATATAGCATTCAAAGAGGTTAAATGTAACCCAAAAAATAAGACGTAATAAAACCAAATCAAGTGTGCATTTAACCTTACTTAGCTTTGAGCCCAAACTGACAGCACTGAAAGCAGTATTCCTGTAGTTATTATTGACTATGAGGTCTGGCATAGTATTTGACTACATTGATCCACTGCTGCCAATCAGTTTAAGAGCAAGATTAACAAACCCTGCAGTGCCTGTACCCATCAGCTATCTCATTTACCAAAAAAAGTTGAATTTCTCATTCAGGAGAGCTGCATTATACAACACCACAACCAGTAATGTTTGCTCATGAGGAATATACTCTGGTAGATTGAAGCTTGCATGCTGTATGTCCTCCGGTGACCCATCAGTGTGTGGATTATTTTTGACAAACCTATTTTAATTATTTTAACATGTTTAAATTATATTAAAATATCTATATTATTTTTACATTATATCATCATGATATCATATATATATATGACATATATATCAACACATTGGAAGAAAAATATATATTTTATTTATGTATATATGTCGCTGAAATTATATTTGTCTTTCATTTTAAATGTACACTTGTAGTACGTGATCATTTTTGTTTATAAATGCCAACATTATTAGCATAATGCTATATGCTGTGAAAGCATTCAATCATGCAACCAAATGGATCCGATAAAAGGGGCTACCAAGAAAGAGAGTAGCATTCAGAGGGTCACGTGATCACAACACCAAGAGGCGAACCTCCATGTAAAAGTTAAGTTACTGAAATGTCAGGGCTCTTCACGCCATGGTTTTATAACAATTACTTAGTGCAAATTTAAGATACTCTAGGACTTAAAACTCATGTATGGTCTTCTTGATAATATTAACAAACAATGTGTGCTACAGTGAGCAAAAATGCATTGCTAGGTCCTGTTTGAGACGAAATGACATGAATTACAAAGTAAATATCCATGGCAAGTGCATTAAATAGAACAAACTCATTCATACTCATCGCTTTACATCGCTTTCAAATCCTTCCACATGCTCATTGACAGCCTGACGTTGTCTTTTCTCAACTTTTAATTGGCATGAATATACATAAAATAGTAAAACCCACAGTGACAGTCATATATGATTATTAAACAATCACTTACCGTAGTTATTGCTCTGCTTTAGCAGCTTTTCATGCCCGTTGCCTGGTGTTAGAGGAGTATTTTTAGCTGCGGAGTATCAGCTGCTCATGGTCTCGCTCTCCCTCTTGCTCTTGGATCGTATTTCCAAACTTGAACAGGAATGTTGGCATGAATATGGACCGTCCTGAGAAAATAGAGATCGACTGTGACACTGTGGCTGCGTCTCAAAACCTTGCGAGATGCCTGCCTACACAGGGGTGATGCCCGAACGTGATGTCTAGGTAAGCAGAGGGAGAGTAAAACACAAGAGTTGAGACAGATAGTAATGTTTCAATTAGTGGCCAACCGAAAAGCGTTTTTTTTTTTTATGAAAGAAAATGTATATCATATACTGTAAATGATAACAAATAAGATACAAAATTTATTGAATAAATACATTTTCAATATTTACTTAAAATTAAAATTATTCTATGCATCTGTAGATGTCTTGATGCAATTTAATAGGTATAATATACATTTATGCATAACAGGTATTTAACAGAATTATTATTATTATTACATATAGGCTAATTTAAAAATGTAACAAAAAAACATTAAAACAATTTATTCCATTTTGTCAATTTAATTTCTGATTAATTCCTAATGAATATTTAATTAAGTGAGCCCAACATTATGTCAATAAACAGTTACATTTTACAACCACATCCTGTCCAAGTACACCTTTTGCTCACTCAGTTTCCGGAATAGTGCTTCAGTCCCAGTTGTTTTCCCAGCATGCACAGGGGCATGAATGGTTATGGTAGCATCTTTGACAGTTTGCCAGTCTCTCATCATGTTTAGTATTTTATTTTCTTGTGGATGTCATTGCTCTATTCTATTTTTTTATTTATTTTTTTGCCCTAGAAGTGTTTATGTGCACATGCATTTTGCAATCCTATCTAAAAAATACTTATTAATAAACAGTCAAAACATAAACAATAGGATATAACTCTTTAATATGATACAGTTTGATGTTTCTAGAGTTACTTTATTACAATTACAAATTGTTATTTAGTATTATTTTTGCTTATTAGACATGATTCACTTTTAAGGAACTCATGTGATGTTACTTACTCAATTATAAACATAGTAGCCTATGTGTAATGTTCATAATTTGTTTTTACGTTTTTGAGTAGGCTAAATAGCCTACTGTAGGCTACAGTGTCGTCTACTACAGCACCGAAGTCACATGGCTATTGCCTCGGTAAAATAAGTTTACCTGACAAAAAACGAAATAAAATTTAGTCTCGATTTAACCTTGTTCGGATGTTTTACAAAACGGCATATTTCTACATGAGCCAAGTGACAAATCCATGTTATTCAGTTTATGAAAATACGACCAAGCGTCAAAATACAATTATAATGCAACGTAACAATAACATATCCATAGAAGGCCATTGCAAATGAGACAAAGCAGTGAGCGTCATTCATCAGCCTTTGGGATTTGAATGAATTCATTTAAGATGTAGGCTAATGCGCCAAGGTTGCGGACACACTCACCTAGATGCCTCCGAGTGTAGTTTTTGTCATCGATAGTTGCCGTAAACCCGCTCCGACATCAGATAGACACTGAACACGATGGTTGTTGTATCTCCGTGTCCTTTCGGTATTGAAGAAAGCGCGCATCAGTGCTTCGGCATAGCGTTGCTATGGCGTCAGATATAAAGGAGGGATGCCCGTGCACGAGCGTGTCTCCTCCTGATGTAGGTCACATTAAGAATAACGGGACCGTACCGAAGATTCAGTGGCAGGTGCATAATACTCAATAAACTAAAGAGGGTTTACTAGTGGGTTAGTAGCTAAAATAAAGAGAGAATGTGGAATATGTGGTCCATTACGCCACATAAGGAACTCAACATGATGCATAGTGATTTCATTCACTAGGGGTGTGTGTAGATTTCGTTTATGGACCCAGGACCTATAGGCTAGTGGCAATACAATCTAAAAACAGTCTTTCCGCATTGTATTCTCAAAGCAGTTTACTCTTAGTTTGCTGCATGATTTTCTTTTAATGACCCTCCAAAATATTAACTATATCAGCTCATGCGGTTTCTATTCTTCAGGGAAGAACAGTCTTGTGGGAGTTGTAGTTTTTTATTCACATTTGTAGTTTTGCTACAAATTCTATCTATCTATCTATCTATCTATCTATCTATCTATCTATCTATCTATCTATCTATCTATCTATCTATCTATCTATCTATCTATCTATCTATCTATCTATCTCTCTGTCTGTCTGTCTGTCTGTCTGTCTGTCTGTCTGTCTGTCTGTCTGTACTCCCACAGCCCCAGCAATAAGGCTAAAGTACCCCATTATTAATAACAAACCATAAATGGTTTGTGTTAATTTTAGAAAAACATACGTGTGAAGTAGCACATATGTGACAAATGTCACACAGATTTATAAACACATTTGTTGGTTTACTTTCCTTATAAATGACCTGAACATATCATTAGATTAATCACAATAGTCTGTTAGTTTTTGTTTTATAGGCTTTAGAAAAGCAGAATGAAAATGTTGACCACTGGGATACATGTCCCCTTTGTTGGCGTGTGCAAAATGTTAAGGGTCTTCAAAGCCACTGACTGACTGATGCTGGGACTTCATGGGAAGCAGGACCTCCATTCCAGAGGGACAGAACTCAAAGGTCACAGATGGTTTGAAGACTGAAGTGTGATGAGAACTGCTGCAGGGTGAATGTGCATGTATATGACTGAGGGAAGTGAGGGTGTGTGAGAGGTTGAAGAAGCGCTGGGTTTGTATGGGGATTATGGAAAGTGAGCGTGTGTGTGCAAACAGTCACTTCCCCTTTGTTTCCCTAGAGACCAGAAGGGATCAGTCCTAACCCAGCCTCTCCCCCACAGGGAGTAGTACAGGATGCAGCCCATGTGTGAGCCATCAAAGGCCCTGTGGTGACACCCAGAGCCTGGGACGAGGTGCTGTGACTGGGGACAGAGTGGTGCATTTGAGGCTGAAGGATTCTGGAGGCCAGGGGGTCAAACACAACTTCTTTGAGAAAGTTTTTGTTTCCCATAACTAAGCTGAGAATCGGCGGTTTCCACACGTATGCATGTGGTGTGCGTCATCAAATGAGACATTAAGCATAGAGACAATTAAGTTATTCCTATTTTCCCCTTGAATCTGTGATTATTTCACTGTAATTAGCCTATCTAAAAAAGTATGTTGCCTATCGCAATGTTCAATTTGTGATATTTGTGTTGTAAGAGTAGTAGTATGTCTTCTATTATTACAAATGTACTGTATTTAAATGTATTTTAATGCTATTGACCATCTTGGACCATGCATCAATTGACCAGCTTGGACCCACTAATTACTTGCTTGAACCAGCTACAGTAATTACCAGCTTGGAATAAACTGAGGAGCAGCATGGATCGGCTAATGACCAGAGTAAACCAGCTAATGACCAGCTTTAACCAACTAATGACCAGCTTGGACAAACTGAGGACTAGCTTGGACCAGCTAATTACCAGCGTGACTAAAGCTTTAACCAGCTAATAATAACTAGCTTGAACTAGCTAATGACGAGTTTCAACCAGCTAGAAACCAGTTTCTATGTTCCAAAACAGCCAGCATAAGATGGATTTTCCAACAGGCTTGACATTTAAAAATTTGTTTTTATGGGGGGAAACTTACAGCACATGGAGAAAATTATAACCTCGGTGCTGACATTAATTCTGGGACTAGGACATTGGGAGACCTTTATGAAAGGGACATCCACAGGAAATGAAGCTTATCTTTTATATAACAAAATAAATGGAAAATGATGATGTCTTTCCTTTCCTTTATTATAAATATAATAAAAACTATAGTTACAAAAATGTAATTTCCTTTAAAATAATTATAATTATAAAAATCTATGCAATCTGATAGCAAAAACGATATTTTCCTTGTGAAATCAAAGAAAGGGTTTATTTCAGCTCTAATGTAACGCTCGAGCTGACTCAGTGTTGTCACTTGGCTCAGTCTGCTGGGTTCCTTGAAGTGGTTAGAAAAGGACAGGAAGTCTTTTACACGTCCCAAGCATCATGCGTATTTATCAACTCAATAATCAACATAAATACAGAGAGACAGATGAAGGGGGAAGCTGAGAAAATGACAAGTGAAAGAGTGGGAACATGAAACTGCACACGTACCTCTATTAAATAAACAGTCTCTCTCCCTCGCTCTATGTGTAAACTGTCACGGTCTAACCTCTAAGGTACTTTCACATAAACAGCCCTATACAATAAACAGACCCAGACTGCAATGTTAGTTTAAACTATGATTAAACACTTGCACTTGCTAACATAGACTCTACTTTCCTTTACTGTATGTTAGCATGGATGCTAAATGCTAGCATTTTCCTCAAACTGCACCTTTTGGACTTTTGTTTTATGTGGTAAATGTGTGCACAACAGGACATGTGAGACAGAATGGTGGAAAAGAGAATGGATTGTCTATAGAAATAGAAGAAGAAGAAAAGCAGTCTCATAGAAAATACCAATTTGTTTGCTTGTATCTACAGTAGGCTAGATGCCAGATGCTGGACCACTCAGGTGCACCTATGCCTAAATTTAGTGCCTAAGTTAATCATGCCTAGGTTAGCATAAATGCAGGCAGCTCAAGTGCTTCAAGTAATTCATTGGAAGGTGGAACTAGCTTATTGTTTATAAAATTGTTGTTCAAAGACTTACAGAATGACATTAATGATTATAGGCTAGATCTCTTTGTTTCTTTGGCATTGATGACATTTTAAAATGACAATATACTGTCACCTAGTGGTTTGACACACAAAGTACACTGTTGCAACCAACATATTTTAAGGCAAAAAACATCTTAAGATGTTCAAAGTAAAAAAAAAAATATATATATAAATATAATAAAAACTATAGTTAGCTACATAATTATAAGTAGTTTTAAAATAATTATAATGATTAAAATCTATGCAATCTGATAGCAAAAACTATATTTTCCCCCATAGAATGTAACTAAATAAAGCCAGTATATATTTTTGAGATGTAGATTTTGTAATGTTGGAACCTCAACTTAAACTTTTTATTTTCAGTTAGTCATCAAGGAACAAGTTTAACTGTATGTTTTTCATCTAATAATTATATTTTTATTTTATTTAAGCTTTATTTCAATTTTAAGTAATTTTAAGTGAATGACTTTAAATGATTTTGTTTCTAGTTTTAGTGAACAATAACAGCACTAATTCCAAACCCTTCTCTGCTTACTCAGCTGTGTTCATGGACTCAAGCGCTTCTAGAGTGATGGATACATCAAGGTTGCTGTTAATTAGCAGTGAGACAAAAAAGTGAGTTTCAATCATTTCCTCGCAAAAAAAAAACAATGTTCTTGTTAGCTGGTTCAGTGTTCCACTGCCAAAGTAATTTGTAATCCTGGGGACAGCAGCACAACCCCATTATGATTTTTTTTATTTATTTTCAACTTCTGAAGGTTATCTGGAAGAGCGTTGCCCCTATTACAATTTCAGAACTTCCCACTGAATTGTTCTGCTCTGTGAAGCCTATTATTTGATACCAACCAGCCATAAACCACAGAAATGAATTAATCTAATCACATACTGATGCAATAGATTCTAGAATCAGGGTTTAATCCTTAGTACAAATAAATAGCTTCCGGTTATGTGTGTGTGTGTGTGTAAGCAACACTCAAGGCAATTAATCAATCAAAGCATAATTTTTGAAAGCCAAGAATGGATCTGGCTCCTGAAAGAGCTGCAAAGGAATTATTTAAATAATTGTCTTTTGATGATTTGTATTGTTTGCACTGGGAATAATCTGGGAATCTGATCAACAACACTGGACACTCTGGCACAGTGTCTTCCTTCAAAGAGCTGCTCTCAGTCTTCATTAGTGGCTTCATTAGCGTTCTCACATCTCTGAGCACTCGTAATCAGGTTGATGATGAGAACTGGGTATTTCACGGCTCAAGTTGCCAACTGAAAGAATTATCGATTGAGTTATCTTTATTTCTATTAAAATATTGAAAAGATATAAACTATTTGCCTATATGTGTCTGGATGAGCCAGATTATTGCAAATCTCAAATTTAGTGTAGTGTAGGAGAGGAAAGGATCATTTTTTGATTCCAGCTCAGGCTTCACAGAGGGCCTGTGGGGGACCTCAAGGATGTTTGAAGCAAAGCTGGAGCAAATAACTATTTCTGATTCCCACTTCCACTTTGGAAAAGGCATTTTTCAAGCAATTTTGTAGACTGATACAGGAGGAATAGATCTACGATCTGATAAGGGAAGAGAGACTTCAAGCAGTCTGGGACCTAAACATTTGGAAGAATGTCTCATCACCATCAGATCCTTACCGAAATACAGACTCTGTGATTATAGCCACAGTTATTAAAGTATTAAAAGAGACAATCATGTAGTAAAGGAACAGCCATTGAAGTTGGCTGCTGTATATTGCAATTTCTTAATGTATTAACTTTACTGAAACTAATATTTCTGGTACCATATTCTGTTTTATTTTATGACAGTTTTTTTTGTAAATTGATCTTTTAGCAACATTGCATGCCATAGGCTAAAGTTATCAGTTATCTGTTATATTTAATTATTGTGTAGGCCTAAAATGTATCTGAATTTATCTTATTTTATTATGTCATTGTACTGAAACGTTGGCAATATTACATGCAAAATCATGCCATTGAAAACTTGAAATTGAATTTAAATGGATAAAGAGGTAAATATATATCTATAGAGAGAGAACGCTTGCGGGTGCGTGTGGGGATGGGTGAGAGAGCGCGCGAGTGCTCCCTCTAGTCAGGCGGGCAGGTCCAGAGTCCTGTACGTGTGTCCTCATCATACTCTTTGTCCTCATCCATCAGCTGTGGGGACTTTTGCTCTATCGATTTTTTGGTCCACTTTTTGTAATACTGTTTTTTTTTTTTTTTTTTTACTAGCTTCAGTGATCTATTTGGGTGAGGAATAATTTAATCTTTCCTCGCGATCGGTCTCTGGCAGTTTACGAACAGAAATCTTGACCTTCGCGAGTTGTTTCTCCAGAAAGGTGAGTGTTGAACTTTCTGTTTGTTTCGACTGGTTTACATTTTTTCAGTCGTGCGTGTTTGTAAACTTTAAAAACAACGTCTGTTCGCTTTATTTCCTTGAGTCTCGCGCGTTTTATGACTTTAACCGTTATTACGTTTGGGAAAATGTTGTTAATTAGGCTAAATCAGAAGATGTATGTGATTTAAATTGGATTCACAGTTACCGCTTTTGAAGCTTTATAACACTTTCAAGTCTCATTATTGACATTATTATTTTATTTGTTTTTGCGATAAAGCACGCGCTGGGGTTGGTGAAAAAAAAATTGCTCTCCTTTACTCATGTTGGCTTTTTGTAGCCGGATGTTTAGTTCCTGTAACACTGTGCTGATGCTTGACATATGTTTTCTTAATAGTGCATCTGGCCCATTCCCACCTAAGATGCTCTTTAGTAATGTGAAACAAGGTTTAATGATGGGATATTTAGTTCTACATGTTGTGTTTGATTGACCGTGAACTATTTGTCACAGCCCGAAGAAAGCACAGCTATCTCTGTTCCTGTCGTCATCATCTGAAGAGTTTCACATACCTTCATTTCATTTTCTCCTGGCTTGTTTATTCTCCCAATTACACCCAGGCAGCTCTCATATTATACAAGCTGTTGTGATGAAATCTCTGTAAACTCTTACATATTGTTTCAATGTCTGACAGTTTTGTAGGTTTCAAACCAATTTGGTTACCGCTACTGTATGAACCCTCATCATTGCATTCTGCACATTTGAAATGCTAGGTGCACATATTTGAGGATCATTTAAATCTGGAGATAATGTAGGAGGCTGTGAAACACAAGGTTTCATGAGTTGTAAGTGATGCGCCAGCAGACAGACACAGAAGTGTAGTTCACTCAAAGTCAGGTTTATTAAGCTCGTACAGCAAGTCTAGGACTTTAACCAAACACATTAACAGGAAGAGTGTAGTAGATAAAGATAAACGACTCCTTATATGGTAAGGAAATAATTATGGTGGCTTCTTATAGGAAATAACTAATACTTGCCTTAAGGGCTTCTGTGACTAAACAGTTTAAAAAAAGAAATGAGTGATATGAGATGCAAACATTATCTCTTAACACTAAGCTATCAACATGATATTTGAAGTATAAAAGTGCACACAAATATTACGTACAATATTACATTTTTAATTATTATATTCTGTAACTTTTTTAATCAGTATTTAGTAAGTCAGTGTTAATGAAATACAAGCTTATTTATAATCAATATTTCTCTTGCCATCGGTTGTACACATAGGCTTGTATTTAGCAAGCATCTCCATTTTTATTGTTCCAACTTAGGGTTATGACCTTCAACACACCCAAAACCTTCAGTATTAAACTTCTGGATTTATCCTGGACTTTTTGTGCTACAGACATAAGTTATACTTCAAAAAATGTGGGTTGTTTGCCATATTTAGGGAAAAGAATATCAAAGACACTTTTAACTAGAGACCACAATAAGTTTTACGTTCACACCAAGTACGATGGCCCTAGTGAAATACTTGCTGTGCCCCTGTAAAACATTACTGATAAATCATTGTCTGTCAATGGAGATTGTCATACTGACCTGAAGAATCATTGTCCCTGATAACATTTAAGCAATCATGTCCTGTGTATTTTCCATCAACTGTTTTAAATCAGAATGAATTCTGTGAGAATAGGGAAGTACACACCACAACTATAACAATAACGACGAGGAGAAATGATATTGTTTGAATCACTTTCAGAATAAATGTTTCCAGCTGATGAACAAATAATAACGTTGACTGCCAATCAGAATCCATTCGACTTTAACATGCAATTCAAGGAGTGTGTCATGAATCACACTGCATTCTTATGTGATGGCTTGCTTAGTCAGAGCTGTGTGGCACACTCAGCACAAATATCAAGTCTGAGAGACTGGAATAATTGTTTCTGTTAATAATTTGACCTGTATGGGGGAGATATGATCATCAGTGCAGATAATTATAATGAAACTTGTCAGTTTGCCAAATGTCAGTTTACAGTCCAGACAATTTGCATCCAAGATGTTTATGTCTTTCTTCACTTTACTTTTGGTGTACTTTTGGGAGAGCAAGATGGGGCCAGTGTACTCGGCTTGCCGTCTCTCTCGTTTGTCTCAGTTTGTTGTACCTTTGGTACCTGTTCGTCTGACATCTGTGCTGTTTGTATTATACACGGTGTTACACTGGTATCATGTAGTCTCAGTGCTGACATACAATCATCAAGACTTATTCAACATTCAAAGCAGTATGGGAGATATCCGCAGATTGTGTCCTGGATCGGATCAGCTTGGAGGGCCTTCATTTGACGCGATGTTCACGGGATTATAGATATGCTTTTCATCTCCCAGTTCGTCTCCCAGACTTCACTCACTCATCTATTTACTCTGCTCCTCCCCGTTTACGGATTCGTGTAATGTCCTGGACTCATTTGGTTTTACTCAACATATGAACCAACCAACGCATGTCCTAGGTCATACTCTTGATCTTATTATGTCATATGGGACCCCTGTAGATAATGTATGTATTGAAAATCCTTCCTTTTCTGATCATAAGCCCATTGTATTTACGATCCCTGTTGTGAGCTCTGTCACTGTGAATAAGTCTGTAGGCTCTTATTCTCGCTTCATAAACTCACTCACTGCCTCTCAGTTTAGTGAGAAATATTTAGCTAATGCCGTTGAAGGATTGATCTTGAATGCTGAGTCTTCCCAGTCTTCCAAACGATCAGATGGAAGCATGATCGTTTAACTGTATCATTTGAGATTTTCAAAGAGTGTTTGGTTAAGTTTCAGAGTGCTGCAAATTCAGCTAGATCAAAATATTTCTCTGATTTAATTGCTAAACACTGTCATAGAACTAAGATTTTATTTTCTGCGATAAATTCTGTAATTAGTCCAAGGTCTCAATTTCATGGGGAACCCTCGGCTGAACGTTGTGAGAGATTTTTAACGTTTTTTGCTAATAAAGTGTTAGCGATTCGTTCATCCTTCACTTTACAGCTTCCAGATCAGTCTTCGAATTCGCTTGCTAGTCCGTTTTTCTTTCATAATTTTGAGCATGTCTCTTTAATGGAACTTTGTGAAGTGGTTAACAACATGAAGACAACTATCACCACACTTGATGTTATACCTTCTGATATTTTAAAAGCGACTTTTCCTATAATTGGCCCCAGTATCCAAGCGTTGATAAATTCATCTTTGGACACTGGGATAGTTCCGAATAGTTTTAAGCATGCGGTTGTTCAGCCTTTGCTTAAGAAACAAGGTTTGGATGAGGGTTGCTTTAATAATTATAGGCCTGTCTCTAAGCTATCATTTTTATCAAAACTTTTAGAAAAAGTGGTGCTGTCTCAATTGCACTCGTTTTTTAATGCTGCAAATTTACTTGAACCTTTTAAATCTGGTTTCACTGCCCATCATAGTACAGAGTCTGCCTTGTTAAAAGTGTTCAATGACATTTTACTTGCAGTTGATGCTGGTAAAAATGCCGTATTGATCCTACTTGATCTTTCGACTGCCTTTGATACTGTATACCATAGTGTTCTAATTTGGCGTTTAGAGCATTTTTTTGGTATCAAGGGTACGGCCTTACAGTGGTTTAGATCTTAAAGACAGGTCTTTTTCAGTGGAGATAGGTAAATTTTCTTCATCTTCTGCACCTATAATTAGTGGAGTTCCTCAGGGCTCTATTTTGGGTCCCCTTCTTTTTAACTTGTATATGCGTCCATTGGGAGATATTATTAAGAAGCACAATGTTTCGTTTTATTTTTATGCAGACGATTCACAGCTGTACCTGCCGTTAAAAGCTGGCCATTCAATTCAACCTTTGTTGGAATGCATCAGGGGGATTAAGAAATGGTTAGCGCTTAACTTTCTCCAAATTAATGAGGACAAAACGGAAACGATTGTTTTTGGTTCCCCAAAATTGAGTAGTAGTATTATTAAGGAGCTAAGCAATCATTTTCCCTCTGTTTCCTCCCAAGTTAGGAACCTTGGTGTTATCATGGACTCAGAATTGTGCTTAACTAAACAAATAAATTCCGTGGTTAGGAATAGTTTTTATCAATTGCGGATTATTTCCAATATTAAATCGTTTTTATCAGCGCAAGATTTGGAGAAGGTTACGCATGCTTTTATTACCTCATGCCTAGATTACTGTAACTCTTTGTATCTGGGTCTTCCTCAGACATCTCTTGGTTGCCTCCAGTTAGTACAAAATGCAGCTGCAAGGCTGCTGACCGGGACAAAGAAATATGATCATATCACCCCAATTTTAGCGTCCCTTCATTGGCTCCCGATTCATTTTAGAATTAATTTTAAAATCTTGTTGTTTGTTTTTAAAGCTCTTAATGATCAAGCTCCATTTTACCTTAAAGATCTTCTTACTCCTCTGTCACCTTCCAGATTAAGATCTGCAGACAAGGCTCTATTATATATTCCCCGCTCCCGTTTAAAAACTAAAGGAGATAGAGCTTTCTCAGTTGCCGCCCCCCGTCTATGGAATCAGTTGCCTCTGGACATCTCCAATCGACGTTCCCTGGGTCGTCTCCAATCGACGTTTAATATATAGTCTACCTAACTAACTAGCTTTCTTCTTGCGCAGGAATAATCGAAAAACAAACTTCAGCAAATGTCCTTTAAATGCTTTAATCACGGCCAGGAAATTATAAATTACACCTCAGATAAATTAATTAAAAAAATAGATTAATTAATATCAATGACAGCATTTTCTCGGGGGGGGGCATGCCCCTGAACCCCCCTAACTACCTCACAATGTGGGCTGGTGTGGCTACAGTGCCGGGGCACATGATCCTTCAGAAATCATTCTAATACGATGATTTGATGCTCAAGAAACATATGTTATTATTATCAATATTAAAAACAGTTGTGTACAATTTTCTTTTTTCATGTTTGTCTCCATGTTTCTTTTGTCTCCATGTTGCTTGCACCACATGACTTAGATTTGGTGGAGAAAAGTTTTTCATATATTAATAATATTTTGAACAAAACTGCTTTTCTTATTTTTCCTCTAATAAAAAAAGATTATGCCAAACTCTTTATGATAGGACAGTTGTATCAACCTGACAGTTTTTACTTTATGCCCCCCAAAATATATCAAAATAAATTTTCATTCAGAAATTAAAAACATGCTCATCATAAGAGAGGTGTATTTAAGTCATTGTATGTGTGAATTGCATGTATGTTTGAATAAAAAAGAAAAGAAAATCCAGACACCCTAGTGGTTTGGTGATGACTTTTTCACAGGCCATGTAACTTGGTCGTGGACCTCTCATGTGACATAAATATTGTTTTCTTTCTCTCTCTTCAAGAGATGGCGTGGAGGGCCCTGGCAGTGCTGTCCCTGCTGCTGTGTTTTGGCTCATCTTGCTGTGATGATACTCAAGACCAGTTCTTGTCTGCAACTGTCATCAACAATGTTGTTCAGGACCCTCAAACCGGACGAATCTACCTTGGTGCCATAAATGGGATCTATCAGCTGAACTCTAAACTAAAGCTGGAGAGCAGTGCTGTAACTGGCCCTAAGAATGACAACCCACAGTGCACTCCACCGATCACTGCACAGTGCACTGACGCAA
The DNA here is from genome assembly GCF_951802725.1 of Rutilus rutilus. Taxonomy (NCBI): domain Eukaryota; kingdom Metazoa; phylum Chordata; class Actinopteri; order Cypriniformes; family Leuciscidae; genus Rutilus; species Rutilus rutilus. The sequence goes on along the minus strand of NC_140212.1, from coordinate 11,607,402 downwards.
AGGAAACAAACAACATCAACAAACTCCTGCTAGTTAACTCCGCCAATGGCACCCTAGTCGTTTGCGGAAGCCTTTTCAGGGGCATCTGCTCTTTGGTAAACCTTCACAGCGTGGACAAACCGGTGTACTACAGTGACACCAAAGGTGAGAAGACATACGTGGCCAGCACCGAGGAGTCTGTTGCAGTGGTGGGGGTCATTTCTTATTATATAGATGCTAATTCTAATGAAAACCTCAGCGTATTTCTAGTAGGGAAGGGCTACGGTGGCTCTGATAGCTCAAAACTCATCAGCACTCGGTTGCTGCAGGAGCATTTGGAAATGGATGTTTTCGAGAACATGGTTGAAGCTTCCACTGTGCAAGCTAGCCCTTTTGTCCAGCGCTACCTCCACGACTTTCGCCATGCATTCAAGGATAACGGTTACATCTACTTCCTGTTCTCACGCACTTCGGGCACCAGTGACAGCAGGAAGATCACGTTTGTAGCACGCCTGTGCGAAAATGACCATCATTATTATTCTTACACCGAACTTCAGCTCAACTGCACCGTCGGTGTTGAACAACAGGAGAACATGTACAACAAGGTCCAAGCGTCATATCTGGCCAAACCTGGTGAAGTTTTGGCTAGGAATATCACCTCTTCGAATCTCAACGATAAGGTTCTGTTTGTGGTGTTCAGTGCGGATGAGGACGGCGGTCGATCAGCCTTGTGCATGTACCCACTCAACAGCATTAACTCTAGGCTTGAGGAGGTGATTGAATCCTGCTACATAGGAGAAGTTCTGGAGGACGAGAAACCAAAGACCGTTTATTCACCCTACATATCCAAGACAGAGGCCATCTGCAAGACCAAAAGAGATGTGAGTTGTATTTCTTCAACTCTGCTTCCATGTTGTGTGGTCGTTTACAACCTTTTTGAATGTGCTGTGTATTTTCGCCCAACAGAAGAATAAGGTGAAGGAATATAAATGTGGTGCAGAGTTCCTGCCGTCTCCACTAGCCAGTAAACCTGAGTATGCTCTGTCTGTCAAACCCATCTACACCCGAAATGACATGCTGACAGCTGTAGCTGTAGCGGTGGAGAATGAGCACACAGTGGCATTCTTGGGAACTGATGGAGCAGATGTCTTAAAGGTGAGTCCCTTTCCAGGATCTGGTTTCTATTCTCTTTAAAGTTTTTTAGCTATCATGAATAAGCTGTTGTATTCCAAACCAATACCGGACAAGATACCGGTATAAGCATTCATGAGTTACAGTCCCTCACTTCCATTAAAATGCATCATGGATTTTTGTCATCACCGCGGACTTCAGCTTCTCATCACATCTTCTGTCCTATCAAATGCTCTCTAGAATGTAAACTGTCCCGCCCCCTATGCTATAAATACCACCTGGCCAAAGCGACCGTTGCGTTGACGCCGCGGAGCAATATGGGTTTTTGCCAGGGTCGATATTATCCCCACCACTTTTTGAAACATCTTGCGGCATGGATGTACTTAATACAAAATACAACATCTCCATCTAACTAGCAGGGCATTAATTTAGTTCCTTTGTCAAATAAGAGGCGTTCTAGCGCTGAAATGTGTTGTTTTTTTAATCAAGCTGCTGAGTGCTCGTTGCCGCTACTATTAGTGGCATGTGTTGTATTCAATGTTGTATCCATGCCACTCTTGTGGCTCGAGCACAGGCTCGGTTTTGATGAGGAAAAAAAACTATACGAGTGTGGATTAGAACACAGAACCTCTGACACGCTGGGCAAAAGTTCTACCACTAGACCATGAAAGTACTCGTAAATTTATTAAGATTTATTCACATGAAAATTCTCGGCTCTAACAATATATATTAGTAGATCTCATACATGACAAATCCACCGTGCTATTGTAATTGATTTCTGGACATCATAATGTGTGTTTGGATGCTCGAGTTTTTTTTACGGTTTCCAACTGTACGTTGGTTAAGAATGAAATGGCTAGAATTTATTCAGGTAAATTTCAGGTTTGACTGCTGTGGTGGTCTGGCTTTGTGCAATAATATGGGCTGGTAAAAAAAACGAATTGTTGGTTCAAACCCAAGGATGGATGATTTATGAGCTACAATCACTTGAGAGCAATGCACTTAACCCCAGGACTTTCTCTAGCTGTACTACCCCTGTAATATAGTGTTTACTTGTAAGTCGCTTTGGATAAAAGCATTTTCAAAATGAATAAATGAGTTCATTAACTTTTCGCTTGCAGGTGCATCTTGACTCCAGCCACAATGACTTTTATCACAGAATTCAAGGGGAACGGACAGATGGTGGGGTGAACAAAAACCTCTTTTTTGATTCAACTTTGGATCACTTGTACATCACCACTGGCAGAAAGGTTTGTCCATGTACACATTCACAACACTTATAACGTTAAGATAACAGATTATGTTGAGTCGGCAGAGATCATCCACTGGTTAAAATCTGTTTGAATAAGGTTGGTTTGCCAACTTTAAAGAAAGGATTTTTGAATGGAATGACAGAAAATATATACAAATGTCACATGATATCACACATCTTGGCGACATCCCTAAAGTCTGTTAACTGCCACAAAAAAGTGACAGCAGGCTGTATTCATATTCTTTTAGCCAATCAGAAGACTGCAAGGTGCTCTCTTCCCGTCAATCATTTTACAAATTAACAAGACAGCCCATATATTAGTAAATTAGAAGCAGGAAGCTGAGGTGTATCATTCAAGTTAACAGGCACATTTCGCTTCATAAGCAGTTGTCAGTTTGTTGTGCATTTTTGTGTAGCCTACACTGTTTCAATGCTTCTTATACCTCTGAGATGACGTGTGTGCTAATTTACACCTAAAATTATTGGTTCCTGACTAAAACCTTTGGGTCCTGAAGGTGCAGTCATATTAACCATTGCTCTTGCAAATTTTTTGTGGGCAAACACCAATAGTTTCAGTTGGAATCCGCCCTATCGAGAGTTTCTCTTGAGGAGAAAATTTGCCCCATTGACCAACAGAAAACTGCTTGGTTTGAAAGGGACAATGGACTTCCATTGTGACCACAGCTTAACATTCTTAATGGAGAAGCAGATCCTTCAGTTACAGATGCATCAGATATTAGACATCTTAAACTAAATAAATAAACAACAGTTCTTGCTTCTCTTTTGTGTAGATCAGCAAAGTGCCAGTGCATTCCTGTGAGCAGAATAATGACTGTCACTCATGTGTGTCCCAACTGGACCCATATTGTGGCTGGTGTGTGTTGGAGGGCCGGTAAGTCTGTTAGATTAATTTTATTACCAAACGCACAACATAATTTGGACATTCTTGTCCAGTAAATGACAGGACAAGTAATAACACTGCCACACTTCAACATAGTTTGATATTTCTACTGCCAAATAAAAGACTCATTGTTCCTTTGGGTCATGTGACTTCCATCTCTATTAAAGTATGTTTTAGAGCAGGAAACTGTTTAGAAATCTCGTTTTAACCCTCTGGGGTTGAAAATAAACAGGGTGTGCTTTCTGCCTCTCCGTCTCTGTGAACTTTTATTTTAGAGCATGTCTTTAAACTTAAACAAAACTCAGCGAATACTTGTCACACAGACATGAGCAATGTATCTTTATAAACATTTACGTGTCTACTTTTAAATGATTTAATTCAAAACGAAAACAAATATTCTCTGTTTATGTAATCTGTATGAAAAGAGAGAGATGTCAGTCCGAAGCTCATTATCTGCTAATGTGAACGCTTACGGAGAGTGCGCGTTATTGAAATGCAAATGATCTGAGGCGACCCATGCAAACCTGTCAACTCCCACATCATTTTGATAAAACGCATCAAGTTTAATCAGATTCATGTACTTTACGTCGTCTTGGGACGCTGTGAGGAATAATAATAGCGTAATAATAATAACAATCCTGGGAAAATTTACCTCAGAAGTGCTGGTTTCAGTTTTATTTCATGGAGCAATGGATCCAACTGAGGATTGTGAATAGCAAGTTCTATTAAACGACAGTAGTGTCTTTAAATGACAAAAAGACTGTTTAAATATGAATCCTGCGTGTTATGCATGTGTCTGTGTGAATGAATAACACAGATGCGCTCTTTTGTTTACTACACGCACTTATATTAGTAGACATGCTATTTTTACATGAACATGACTAGTTTGGCTTTTCCCAAACTATATTGCTATACGGAGATGAGTGAAATTGACTGAAATATGTTGAAATAAAATGTCTTTGTATAAGCAACGTACTAAACTGCAAATTAACATTTATATGCCCTATATTAATATATCATAAAAAGATATGTTATAGACGTAATATAGTAATTTAGACGTAATTTAGACAAGATTTCGTTGACAAGTTATGGATAGATTATGAAGTGTTCACTGTAAACTACTGTCACTACTGCCACACCAATGAAGCTTTTGTTCGCCAATTTCTGCGATTATATGTTAAATATATAATATGGGATGTTTTGTCAACGTAAAGTAGGTATATTGAATTATCAACTAAGGTGTTATTATAGTGTTTGTTCCCATGTATTTTCAAAGTAATAAATAATGTAAATGTAAAAGGCATAAAGATTATCATGCTGATTTCAAAGAAAGATTACAGTTGAAATAATGTTAAAATTGTAATTGTTGCTGATTTACCTGTAAAAACTTTTTAATAAAATATCAAAAAATATATATTTGCAAGGTTGATGTAAACAAAATCTTAATAGGTTAATAAAAGCCTTCTCATTAAATTATTTATTATTGTGTTTAGTTAGTGACAAATTTGGGGAGAGGAAAAAAATATTTCAAAACTTTCTGAAAATACAGTATGAGAATTAACTGCACAATTACTAGAAATTACTACCTTGGATATTATACAATTTGCATGCGTAAAACATCTAAATCAAGATGTTTCCAACTCTAACTTTGAACCAGTTCTATAGAATGGCCCATATAGCCTATTTGAACATTTGTTTCCAGGTTTGACTATGTACTCAAAATGTGCCTTTTGACTTTCATTCACATTTGGATTATATTGTTTACTATATTTTAAATAAACTACGCCCCTACGCATATTGCCTTTCTAAACAAAAAGTGTCTTACAAAATTTATATCAATGCATTGTTTTATGTGAATGAGTAGGTAGGATGATTTTCACATCATTTTGAAGCAAAAACACTAGGTTACAACATCCATTAGTCAAAAGTCTTGTGGACACATATTTAGTATGTGTTTTGTGGCTTTTCTGTTTTTTCAATAACCATGCATAAATGTTTTTCTCTCAAAAATACGAACATACATGTTGCTCACATATTATTGTAGCCCTGTTTGTGCTGAATGGAGTATAATGACAATTTTGCCATTTAATATGTTTATAAGCAACTGAAATAAGCACAAATGTCAGGGCATGTCAAAAAATCTCAAGGGCCCCAAAAACATGTTGTAACCCCCAAAGGTTAAAAAATAACCTTTTTAGTTTAGTTAACCTCTAAAATATGGCGAAATCCAAGTCTTGGAGTTTATTGTTAAATTTTAGCAAGTGCTACAGTATTACATTCTTGTGTTCAGCCCAGTTAAAGGAAATGCAGTGTGGCTCATTACCCATGTTTGTCTGCTTTTCTCCTGCAGTTGTACAAGGAAGAAGGATTGTCGCAAGGGAGATGGAGAGAATGCCTGGTTGTGGAGTCCAAAACAAACATGTGTAACCATTCAGTCCTCAACCATTCAGTCCTCAGTCAGAATTCAGGAGGCATTCTGTATCAGAACGTAAGACGGGTGTCAGCAAGTCTGGACTACCCCTCGAGAAAACTAAGTGCTCTCATGAAAATTAACATTTGAACTCTCTCTTGCATATATAACAGCAACAACCGAGCCGCACCACAGAGTGCAGTCACACCTCACTTCTACAATCTCCCCCTGCTCCCCCGTTCTCCTCCTCACCTAAAACTTACTGAAAACCTATGCAATGTTAAAGGAACACGCCGACTTTTTGGGACTTTAGCTTATTCACGGTATCCCCCAGAGTTACAGAGTTACGAAGCACTGCTACTTCTGCGGAGTGATTTACTCCAAATCTGAGCGAACTCTCTGCTCCTCACCACGGGGCTTCTCAGGTGCTGTGTGCAAATCACTCCGCCCAAGTAGCAGTGCTTCGCCTTCTGAGAATATAGTTCCCAGTATGTATACGGTTAGAAGATGGCTGTGTCTCATATGATCTTGTTATTTGTACATGCTGTGACTATACACATCACAACATGTTAATAGGAAAATGTTGGCGTTATTTTGTCACTTATTGGGAGCAGTATGCTAGCTGGAGCCGTTTACCTCCAGTCTTTGTGCTAAGCTAGGCTAGCGGTGGGTGCGTTAAGACAGAGTTACGGCACGCACGGAGATGAAAAGGGTATGTATGGACTCTGGGGGATACTTTGAATAAGCTTAAGTCCCAAAAAGTCGGCATGTTCCTTTAAATGTGTACAAAAAGTAACTATACATGTTTGGTATCATTTAAAGTATCTCAGTGCGCCTGGTAAAATGGTCTCATTCTCCCAGCCATAATGAAAAGCTAAAAAGAAGTTATAAAATATGAGTAATGTGATGTGCCCCTTAAAGGTGTGCCCTCGCCCAGATCCTCCATTCAAACTACCTCCTGTATGTAAATCAAGAACCCATTCAATTACAAATTCTGATCTCACAGTTGTGAACCCCTCAATAGGGGACCAAAATCTAATTATAATGACAGACACCACCATTTGGTAAGCATACTGAATTATCTGGGTTTATAAGAAAATGGGCACAAGTTTTGCGTCAGAATAGTGACGACTAATATTTGGCATCAATTCAAGTGTACTTGATCTGAAAGTAGTGAACTTCCATTTAGAACAGCAAATGCTGCTTGATCAATCTAAATTTGGGTGTGTCTTACCCCTGTTTTAATTTAATGTGTACGTGGAAACCGTGGCATGGCCAATCCAAAGCTATTATAAGAGAAGTAATGTTGGTCAGTTTATATCTGTAATAGTGGCCATACCTCTGAAGTAAACGTTAAGTTAAATTCAAGTGTATGCACTTCCATGGGGGCTATACCAAAGTATCTTTGATTGTGTAAACGTGAATGTGACCGATCTCAGGTATATAGCAATTACCTCTGTTTGATGATCAAAACTGATGAGCTTGTGAATGTGAGACCTGCGTTAAACAGAAGACATGAGGACCTCTGAGCGACATAGTTTCCTAAAATATACTTAAAGAGTTAAAAAGAATAATCAAACATTCACTCACTTTTAATGATGCTCAGATATCATTAAAACCTTTTTCATTTATGGAGTCAGATGAAATAACGAGGTAATACATATGAGAAAATGTATTTCATTTAATCTTGTTGTGTTGCATAAAAGGAAAGACAGTAATGCGCAGAAACCTCCCCCCGTATTATTGGAGACCGCCATTGGACCGATAAACAGGCTTACAGAATGCTAAAGCTGTGAAAGAGGTTTCTTTAACTGAGGTTAGGTCTCATTCTCATACAGAACCGCAAGGACATTGACTTACCAAGCAGCAGTTTGGGGGAATTGTACGGAAGCCCTGAACCGCAACGTAAAAAAAAAAAAAAAATTATGTAAAAAAAAAAAAAATTATGAAAAAAAAAAAAAAACATTTATGTAGAAAAAAAAAACATTTATGTAAAAAAAATATATATATATATATATGTAAAAAAAATGCTATCATTTCGAGAGTAAAGTCGAAATGTTTCGAGATTAAAGTCGAAATGTTTCGAGATTAAAGTCGAAATGTTTCGAGATTAAAGTCGAAATGTTTCGAGATTAAAGTCGAAATGTTTCGAGATTAAAGTCGAAATGTTTCGAGATTAAAGTCGAAATGTTTCGAGATTAAAGTCGAAATGTTTCGAGAATAAAGTCTTCCGTAGAAGTTGTGTATATGCTTGCCGTTATTTCACATTCCCGCACAGGCATTCATGCGTGTGCGTGCGTGTGGTGTGTGTGTGTGTGTGTGTGTGTGTAAACTGGATCTACACGAAATAATAGCTTTGGCTGTTTCTATATTGTGATAATATACGACTGATGTCGTGGCCACTATGAAGCCCATCAGCGCTGGCATGAAGAGGTTGTAGGGAATTATTTGAATTTTGAAAGATATTTTGAACCTACAAATATACTTCCAGATACAAACACATGCACACACTTACACAGAGGCCCGAAGCGCAGAAGACGGGAAGGACGGAAGAATGCCCATATATGGGGAACAATGTCGACACCAGAAGCCTCCTTGACTGAGGCAATAGAAGGTTGATGTCACATGATTTAGTTAAAAAACCCAAGAAACTGCATAGGAACAATGTAACCCAGTTCTGTATACTGTTTTTTTGACTGTTGGTTGTTGCATTTTTGATTTTGATGTCATGTGCATCCCTGGGGAGAAATCAGCTCTCTTCCAGTTCAGTTTATTAACTGAGATTCTTTTTGCTTATATTGCTCTGCCGTATTATCTTAACTTGAAAACCTCGGATGAGAACACGTTATTTTTTACATCTATTGCTGGAACTGCTTACAAGGTAAATAGCCTGTGTAATTTTCCACTCATACAGGACTGCCCTGTTGAGATTGGATAAGCTGAAGTATTATAACCTGTAACCTTTTGATGATTTCCTACAAATATTAATCATTGTGTAACCAGTATTTTTATCTTTTGTTCAAATACATTTTTATTTTTATAAAGACAAACACTGTTAAGTTTTACTTAAGCTTTCCTATAAGTAATAGACAGAGCATTATAATAATATCTTGCAAGACCAAGGACAACGAAGGATCCAGGAAAGATTCTGCTGGAGGGTAAGCATGAATTTGATCAATGTGCCTAGTTGTCAATGATTGTTATTGTTTCACGAGGGGGTAGGGACACACCTAGATTTACTGGTATAGATTAAACAAGCTAGTGAGGATTTAATCCTATTCTGACCTGACAGCAAAAGACTACCTAGCTACTTCGATACTAGGGGTTCTTCAGGAAATGAGATAAATACCAGATCTCACCACAAGGTGCAAGTGATTGGACTCCATCTGCCTGAAATAATCCATTCATACACAAAGACATAAACATAAATGCATAGCGGTAGGTCGTAAAACTTTCATAAACTGAAACCCATGTATTGGAGACGATTCCCTAGTCTGCGATCTCGCACACGTGCACAAACAGCAGTGTGAAGGTGAGGATCCAGCGCAGGTTGTGGCCTGGGAAGTGCAGCCAGGTGTTATGGTGGATCTGCACCTCTGGCTATCCCAGCCTGGACACAAAAACATGCCTTCCATCACTTCAACATATCTTTATTTTGTATTTTAAATGTATTATCTGATTCCATTCTGTATCTAATATAACATACAGTTAACAATGACTTTTTCCTAGACGTTTGTTAATCAGCACTTTGTATCTCCGCCTGTCTCGTTCATATGTCGTTTTCCTTTCTTTGGCTAATAGTGTAATAATTATTCTACGGGAAACATTTTCTCATTATGAGATAGGGTATAGGAGCCATACTTACCACCTTATTTAATTTTTATACATTTCTCAATGTAAATATCAGTATGTTGTTATATTGTTAAATGTGTTTATTTCGGATGTGGGATTTGCACCTGTCAACATCTCCCACAGTGGACAAGAAACAAGGATTAAAAATAGCAAACTTAGTTTTTTACCACTACAAAATGTCAAAAGACTTGCTTTGAAAATGGAATATGTTTGAGAAAAGGAGGATTATCCTTAAACTTCAAACAGTCCATCCACTCCGTTCAAGTTTAAGGATAATCCTCCTTTTCTCAAACATATTCAATTTTCAAAGCAAGTCTTTTCTGTTACATTCACATTCTTCTGTTAAAGTCTAGCCCTACATTTCCACCGGGATTGTTTCAAAGGTCAGATGTATACAACAGACGTCGGTGGAGGCTAGTACAGTATTTAGCAGACCCAAGAATACTTACCATTACTGCAGGAACGACAGAGATGGTTTACTGCAAAAAGAGGACTGCAGAAAGGAGATATTCTGCTAGTCATGGACAGCTCAGCACCTCATGGATCGTGCCTCTTGTAAGAGTAACAGAAGATCTACCTGATTCCAAAGGACTCATAAGAACTGTTAAACTTAAGACAAAGACTTGTTTCTTGGAAAGACCTATTACCAAACTTTGCCTGCTATTGGAAGATGCAGAAAATTTGATCTGAACCATAGAAGTGACTGCTGAATAATGATGAATCTTCTTTTTTTCTTGTATAGACTAGTTTGGCTCCATTTACATTTAATGTAGGCCTATACGCTGATTTCACGCAGCCGTTATTTTGAAATCGAAAGCGAGGCTCCGGTGGGAAGAAAACCGGAAGTGTCGCCTTTAATCATAGGAGTCGTGAATGCGATGGCGTATTGTTGTGTTTAATGATGTTGTGTCAATTCTAAAACTGTACATACATTTCTTTCATACTTTAGACTATATACAGTGAAATTTATTTATAAATAAAATAATTTTTTTATATATAATTCAGAGAGTAAAAAACGAAGCAGGAATGAACTATATACATATCCTATATTAGAAATTATCTTCCAATAGTGTAAATCGCGGCAGCAGCTTCAGGTTGGTAGTCCAAGGCATTGTTGTTTATCTGTACTTCCGGGGTTCTTCCCACCGGAGCCTCACTTTCAAGTTCAAAATGGCGGCTGCGTGAAATCAGCGTATTGTAATTGATGCTTAAATGCTCAATTAGGGGCTGGGTGTAGGATCCATACTTACCACCTTATTTCATTTTTATGAATTTGTTAATTTAAATATCAGTATGTTATATTGTTAATTGTGTTTATTTCTCTGAGTGTGAGCCCTCTATAGGTGAGAGGGAAAAGGATGTTTAAAAAGGATAGGCCACCCCTGACAGGAGGGGGGCGCTGGTGCCAGAGCATACGGTCTTTTGACCGTGCACATGGAGCTAGGGTGGCATGGTGCAACAAACCTGCCAGCGGCCTTAAAGTAGTTTGCTTTGTTTTATGTTACAATGCATCTTTATTTTTGATTTAATAAACTTCAGTTATTTGTTTGGAACATCAACACGCCTCTCTGGATCTATGTATGGTACTTTGCACGAGTCAGAATCATAGCATCAACATCTCCCACAGTGGACAAGAAACAAGGATTAAAAATATGAAACTCGTTTTTACCACTACATATGGTATAATGCTTACAGACCGAATGAGGAATGGCAGTGACACCATTATGGCGTCAGCATAAAGGATTTTTGCCAAGGTTTTGAGTAAAGGCTCTTAGGGGAACCGATACAGATAATGAATTGGCCCAAGTAGGTCTGATATCGTGTCTAGGTCCCACAGCTTCTGATGACATGATGGATGTCATAAACAACCAGGGCGTCACAATTTAAGAATCGACTTCCTTGCAATTTGAGAGTTGGAATTGGAACTGAGTTGGCTACACCCCACAGGAAGTTGAATTCGAATGACAAGAACAGGATTTCTTATTACTGAACTGTCAAATGGCTCTTTTTACTCTGGTGAAAGAATAAATAAATAGAAATGATATAACTGATAACTGATTGTTATTAAAAAAACACACACCTATTATCTTACAATCCTTCTTAACTTCTTTATGGATAATGGTGACACCCAGAGCCTGGGACGAGGTGCTGTGACTGGGGACAGAGTGGTGCATTTGAGGCTGAAGGATTCTGGAGGCCAGGGTGTCAAACACAACTTCTTTGAGAAAGTTTCAGTTTCCCATAACTAAGCTGAGAATCGGTGGTTTCCACACGTATGCATGTGGTGTGCGTCATCAAATGAGACATTAAGCATAGAGACAATTAAGTTATTCCTATTTTCCCCTTGAATCTGTGATTATTTCACTATAATTAGCTAAAAAGGTATGTAGCCTATCGCAATGTTCAGTTTGTGATATTTGTGTTGTAAGAGTAGTAGTATGTCTTCTATTATTACAAATGTACCGTATTTAAATGTATTTTAATACTAGTTGACCATCTTGGACCATGCATCAACTGACCAGCTTGGACCCACTAATTACTTGCTTGAACCAGCTACAGTAATTACCAGCTTGGAATAAACTGAGAAGCAGCATGGATCGGCTAATGACCAGAGTAAACCAGCTAATGACCAGCTTTAACCAACTAATGACCAGCTTGGACAAGCTGAGGACTAGCTTGGACCAGCTAATTACCAGCGTGACTAAAGCTTTAACCAACTAATAATAACTAGCTTGAACTAGTTAATGACGAGTTTCAACCAGCTAGAAACCAGCTTCTACGTTCCAAAACAGCCAGCATAAGATGGATTTTCCAACAGGCTTGACATTTAAAAAATTGTTTTTATGGGGGGAAACTTACAGCACATGGAGAAAATTATAACCTCGGTGCTGACATTAATTCTGGGACAAGGACATTGGGAGACCTTTATGAGTGGGACATCCACAGGAAATTAAGCTTATCTTTTATGTCTTAACTAAATAAATGGAAAATGATGATGTTTTTCCTTGAGTTGCTTGTGAAATCAAAGAAAGAAAGTGAGTGTTTATTTCAGCTCTAATGTAACGCTTGAGCTGACTCAGTGTTGTCACTTGGCTCAGTGTGCTGGGTTCCTTGAAGTGGTTAGAAAAGGACAGGAAGTCTTTTACACGCCCCAAGCATCATGCGTATTTATCAACTCAATAATCAACATAAATACAGAGAGACAGATGAAGGGGGAAGCTGAGAAAATGACAGGTGAAAGAGTGGGAACATGAAACTGCACACGTACCTCCATTAAATAAACAGTCTCTCTCCCTCGCTCTATGTGTAAACTGTCACGGTATAACCTCTAAGGTACTTTCACACAAACAGCCCTATACAATAAACAGACCCAGACTGCAATGTTAGTTTAAACTATGATTAAACACTTGCACTTGCAAACATAGACCCTACTTCTTTATTGTGTGTGTTAGCATGGGTGCTAAATGCTAGCATTATTTGGTCTTCTGAGACAGAATTGTGGAAAAGAGAATGGATAGTCTATAGAAATAGAAGGGAAGTGAAAGCAGTTTCGAAAAGAACAATTTGTTTGTTTGTATCTATCCCAGATGCTGGACCACTCAGGTGCGCCTATGCTACCCTAAGTTACCCTAATTGTTGGCAGCTCAAGTGCTTCATGTAATTCATTGGATTTTGGAACTATCTCATTGTTTTTAAGATTTCTTACAGAATGACATTAATGATGATAGACTAGATCTCTATTTCTTAGGCATTCATGACAAATTTAAAATGACAATATACTGTCACCTAGTGGTTTGACACTCAAAGTACACTTTGTTGCAAACAACACATTTAAGGCAATAATCAAGTAAAAAATATATAAATATAATACAAACTAGTTACATAAGTATAAGTAGTTATAAGTAATTATAATTATTAAAATCTATGCAATCTGTTACCCCCCTATCAGTATATTTTAAGTTGTAGATTTAGTCATTTTAGTACCTCAACTTAAACTTATTTATTTCAGTTAGTTGTCAAGGAACAAGTTTAACTTTATGGTTTTCATCTAATAATTATATTTTATTTTATTTAAGCTTAATTTAAATTTTAAGTCATTTAAAGTGATTGAATGACTTTAAATGATTTTGTTTCTAGTTTTAGTGAACAATAACAACAGTAATTCCAAACACTTCTCTGCTTACTCAGCTGTGTTCATGGACTCAAGCGCTTCTAGAGTGATGGATACACCAAGGTTGCTGTTAATTAGCAGTGAGACAAAAAAAGTGAGTTTCAAAAAGTGCAATCATTTCCTCGCAAAAAACAATGTTCTTGTTAGCTGGTTATTCAGTGTTTCACTGCATGCCAAAGTAATTTGTTATCCTGGGGACAGCAGCACAACCCCATTATGATATATATATATATATATATATATATATATATATATATATATATATATATATATATATATATATATATAACTTCTGAAGGTTATCTGGAAGAGCGTTGCCCCAATTACAATTTCAGAACTTCCTATTGAATTGTTCTGCTCTGTGAAGCCTATTATTTGAAACCAACCAGCCATAAACCACAGAAATGAATGAATCTGATGTAATCACATACTGATGCAATAGATTATGGAATCAAGTTTTAATCATTATACAAACAAAGAGATTCCTGTTGTGTGTGTGTGTGTGTGTGTGTGTGTGTGTGTGTGTGTGTGTGTAAGCAACACTCAAGGCAATTAATCAATCAAAGCATAATTTTTGAAAGCCAAGAATGGATCTGGCTCCTGAAAGAGCTGCAAAGGAATTATTTAAATAATTGTCTTTTGATGATTTGTATTGTTTGCACTGGGAATAATCTGGGAATCTGATCAACAACACTGGACACTCTGGCACAGTGTCTTCCTTCAAAGAGCTGCTCTCAGTCTTCATTAGTGGCTTCATTAGCGTTCTCACATCTCTGAGCACTCGTAATCAGGTTGATGATGAGAACTGGGTATTTCACGGCTCAAGTTGCCAACTGAAAGAATTATCGATTGAGTTATCTTTATTTTTTGTTTAAAAAAAATGTATCCATTGTGTTGTCTTTATTTTTAGTAAAATAAATATATGCCTGTAAAAGCAAAATTTGTCCAAAATTGTACAATTTGTTGTAGTTGTATATATATATATGTATATACACTCACCTAAAGGATTATTAGGAACACCTGTTCAATTTTTCATTAATGCAATTATCTAATCAACCAATCACATGGCAGTTGCTTCAATGCATTTAGGGGTGTGGTCCTGGTCAAGACAATCTCCTGAACTCCAAACTGAATGTCAGAATGGGAAAGAAAGGTGATTTAAGCAATTTTGAGCGTGGCATGGTTGTTGGTGCCAGACGGGCCAGTCTGAGTATTTCACAATCTGCTCAGTTACTGGGATTTTCACGCACAACCATTTCTAGGGTTTACAAAGAATGGTGTGAAAAGGGAAAAACATCCAGTATGCGGCAGTCCTGTGGGCGAAAATGCCTTGTTGATGCTAGAGGTCAGAGGAGAATGGGCCGACTGATTCAAGCTGATAGAAGAGCAACTTTGACTGAAATAACCACTCGTTACAACCGAGGTATGCAGCAAAGCATTTGTGAAGCCACAACACGCACAACCTTGAGGCGGATGGGCTACAACAGCAGAAGACCCCACCGGGTACCACTCATCTCCACTACAAATAGGAAAAAGAGGCTACAATTTGCACGAGCTCACCAAAATTGGACAGCTGAAGACTGGAAAAATGTTGCCTGGTCTGATGAGTCTCGATTTCTGTTGAGACATTCAGATGGTAGAGTCAGAATTTGGCGTAAACAGAATGAGAACATGGATCCATCATGCCTTGTTACCACTGTGCAGGCTGGTGGTGGTGGTGTAATGGTGTGGGGGATGTTTTCTTGGCACACTTTAGGCCCCTTAGTGCCAATTGGGCATCGTTTAAATGCCACGGCCTACCTGAGCATTGTTTCTGACCATGTCCATCCCTTTATGACCACCATGTACCCATCCTCTGATGGCTACTTCCAGCAGGATAATGCACCATGTCACAAAGCTCCAATCATTTCAAATTGGTTTCTTGAACATGACAATGAGTTCACTGTACTAAAATGGCCCCCACAGTCACCAGATCTCAACCCAATAGAGCATCTTTGGGATGTGGTGGAACGGGAGCTTCGTGCCCTGGATGTGCATCCCACAAATCTCCATCAACTGCAAGATGCTATCCTATCAATATGGGCCAACATTTCTAAAGAATGCTTTCAGCACCTTGTTGAATCAATGCCACGTAGAATTAAGGCAGTTCTGAAGGCGAAAGGGGGTCAAACACAGTATTAGTATGGTGTCCCTAATAATCCTTTAGGTGAGTGTATATATATATAGACATACATACATACGTATATTTATTTACAGTATGTAGTGTGTGTGTGTTAAGCCTATTCGTGTAAGCCTATACTTGTATTATTTTTTATCAAATCTATAAATATATGCTAACTAAAATATGAAACGCTACAATAATTTTTAAAAAGGACTTATTTTTTTGTACTTCTGAAGTGAACAAACTTTAAACACTTGAGAAGCAAGTGTGTATTATCTGCTATTGTATATTGGTAATACTGTATATTCTTTTTATTCATAAATAAATATATTAAATAGGCCTATATATAAATATAATATAAACAAAAAAAAATTCTTAATAAATCTGTAGTATTTTATATTATACATCTATTAATATGATCGAGTTAAATATGATAAATATTTAAAATATATATTTTATTTATATATATTTTTTTCAATATATTTTTGTATGCAAATTTGCACAAAACATTTTCCATTGATCTTGTTCCCTACAGAGGCCTCGTCATTTGGCTGAACACAGGGGTGCAGAATTCTGGGTGATGGTCCCAGGACTTGTGGGATTGATGGTGAGAGCACCAGATGGCTCATTAGTGGCACTGCACCAAGCTGGCACTGTAGGGAATACCGGATTCACCAAGCTAAACCAACATCTCCAGACGCTATAAAAGGAGTTCATGCAATTTAGGCCTAAACACAGACAGACAAACACGCATATCATACATGCATGGACCACTCACTCATTTACACACACACTCGACAATGTCACTCATACAAAAGCACACACATTTTTGATTAGAGCGAGGTAGGCCTATATGCAATAACTCATATTGACAGCCGCCTGAGCAACTTGGCTCGGTGCAACAGGAAAGCAAATCTAATCATTGTACGGTCTAAAAATAACTCCTTTCTCGCTCTCGCTCACTTTTGTTCATGTTTATCTCACCCTCCCTCTACACGGCTCCTTCTGTTTGCTGTCTCACAGCATATTGTCTTTCTCTGCCAACTGACAGCGTAACTGTTTCTGCTCATCTGTCTTTGCCGCCGTTCTG
The DNA here is from genome assembly GCF_951802725.1 of Rutilus rutilus. NCBI lineage: Eukaryota > Metazoa > Chordata > Actinopteri > Cypriniformes > Leuciscidae > Rutilus > Rutilus rutilus. The sequence continues at coordinate 11,590,455 of NC_140212.1, read as the reverse complement.
GATGTGCCAAGTTCAGGAGCACACGGGCGAATGCAAGTAACGTCTGTTTTTTGTTTCACGAACACGGTGAGAGTGTTATTGTCGTTAAATGGCACTTTCGGGTGTGGCAGTCTCGTGGAGGGGGTTATACACAGCTCAAAAGTCCCCTTGAGATTTTTATTGACTATTTGAGCTGATATAACAAATTGAAACAGTAGAGGGCGCCACAAGAATATGATCAGGGGTTTTCAAGGTATTATTAAAGACGATATTCGAAACCATTTAATTCTTTCCCATGATATTTCTTTCTCTCTCTCACTGTCTAGATGTCAAACTCAACTTATTAAGAGTCAATACAAGAGTCAAAATATCTTAAAATGACTTGAATTTTCACTGGAATCTGATGAAACTTCATGTGAGCCAATCGATATCTGTCATAGAGCCACTCAAAACATGACCAGTGAAGTAAAAAATGACCTGTTCTGTCTGCTACTGTCTTGTTTTTGATTTGTCAGATGATTCAGTCATCTATTTCTCATCATTTGCTGAAAGAGGTGTGACATTCTGAGCAACGGGGCTGTTTGAGAGAAAATAGAACAATGGTTGTAGATGACAGCCAGCTTTGTGTGTTCCACGCTCGGGCACAATGCCATATCATTCTACCTGACAGCTATCATTATTTTCTCTGATTTTCTGTCTCGTTCCTTCGCTGCTCCTGTTATATTTCTTGTGTTTTGATCATCTTCAAATTTTCCATGCATTTTACACTCTATAATATATGAGAAAAAGGCATTTAGGAGGGTTGAGAGAGAGAGAGAGAGAGAGAGAGAGAGAGAAATAATAAATGGGAAAAAAAGCAAAGCATCTCTGTCCCTACAGGCCTTGGGGCAAAGACCGCACTCTTTTCCTTCAGACAGACTAATTTCCATAGTCATGAATTATTCAAATCATTCAGCCTTGACACTCGGGTCCAACTACAACATACACACACTTTTGCTGCAATAACACACGGGGGTCCAAAACAATATTTTTAAAGAGACACTGCATTAATGATGTTTCTCATGTTACCCAGAGCGTCCTCTGAAGGCAAAGCTTTTCTTACTTCAAAGACCTCGGCTACCTGTGGATGACAGAAGAATTTGGTGGGTTTATGAAGGTCAATCGGTTAAATAACTCAAAGCCTGCCAAATTAAAGCATCAGGAAGGTTCAAAAGTCAAGAAGTTTTCTGAGTTGATCATTTTGTGCAAATTTTGTACATTTTTAATGTTATTAAAATTATGATTTTTATAATGAATATTTACAACACTGGCACCATTTTGTTTATTATTATTATTATTATTATTATTTTCTCTTTTTTGTCACTGTTTTTGTGTATTCATGCTTTGGCAATATCACATGCAAAATAATCATGTCAATAAAATACCTTGAATTTGAAAATTTTATAATTATACTTTTAATTAAAATGTTACATTTATTGATTTTAAATTTTATTGTAGCCTACTTCATTTTATCTATTAAATGTACTATTTTATTACAATTATTGACCCCTGTTTGTTTTTTGTTGTTGTTTTTTTCTGTTTTGATGTAGGCTATTGATTTTTTTTTTGAAACATTGCTTGTCAAACTGTTAAACTGCATTATTCTTATCTGAATATTAATCTTCAAAACAGCACCAAAAACATTGGACTAATGAAAGAGGTGAGCTTAAATATGTTGTCGCAACACAATTTTCTGGGTCCATCCTTAATATCTGTCCTTTGATTATGATTTACAATTGGTTTGGCCTTAATCTCAGTCTCAGCATGAGCCAGATTACCGCAAATCTCAGATTTAGTGTAGGTGGGAGAGGAAAGGATCATTCTTTGATTCCAGCTCAGGCTTCACAGAGGGCCTGTGGGGGACCTCAAGGATGTTTGAAGCAAGGTTGGAGCAAAGAACTATTTCTGATTCCCACTTCCACTTTGGAAAAGGCATTTTTCAAGCACTTTTGTAGACTGATACAGGAGGAATGGGTCTGATAACGGAAGAGAGACTTCAAACAGACCGGGACCTAAACATTTGGAAGAATGTCTCATCACCATCAGAGATAAAAAGTAGATAAATCCTTACCAAATGACTCAGTGATCACAAGTAGCCACAGTTATTAAAGTATTAAGAGACAATCATGTAGTAAAGGAACAACCATTGAAGCTGTCTGTTTTATACTGCAATTTCTTAATGTATTAACTTTACTGAGACTAATATTTCTGGTACCATGCATATTTTGTTTTATTTTGTGATAGTTTTTTTTTTGTAAATTAATAATTTAGCAACATTGCATGCCATAGGCTAAAGTTGAAATTAATCTCAGTTATCTGTTATATTTTATTATTATTTAGGCCTACAATTTATTTGAATGTATCTTATTTCATTATGTCATTGTACTGAAACGTTGGCAATATTACATGCAAAAGTATGCCATTCATAACTTGAAATTGATAAAGAGATAGATAGAGACCAATAGAGAGAGAGAGGGAGAGCGCGCGCGCGCGTGTGCGGGTGGGTGAGAGAGCGCGCGAGTGCTCCCTCTGGTCAGTCGGGCAGGTCCAGATGAGTCCTGTATGTCCTCATCCATCAGCTGTGGGGACTTTTGCTCTACCGATTTTCCTTCAAAACTCACACAGGTCTCAGTGAACATTCAGACTTAACGCGCACCTGGCGGTTGATCTGAAGCCCATCCTACAGGGCGTGGAAGAATTGTTTTCGACACTGGATTCCCAACATCGCCCATAGTTCTTCGGATTTCCCTAACAAAGTGTACTGCCTCCCCGGCTTTTTTCCTAAGGAATACTGGTTTTTTTTTCTTCTACTAGCTTCAGTGATCTATTTGGGAGACGAATAATGTAAATCTTTCCTCGCGATCGGTCTCTGGCAGTTTACGAACAGAAATCTTGATCTGCCTTCGCGAGTTGTTTCTCCAGAAAGGTGAGTGTTGAACTTTCTGTTTGTTTCAACTGTATGGTTTACATTTTTCAGTCGCGCGTGTTTGTAAACGTTTAAAACAACGTCTGTTCGCTTTATTTCCTTGAGTCTCGCGCGTTACTTACGGCTTTAACTGTTATCGTTACGTTTGGGAAATTCTTGTTAATTAAATCAGATGATTTATGTGATTTAAGTGGATTCACAGTTACCGCTTTTGAAGCTTTGTAACACTTACAACTGAAACATCGTGTCTAACTGACATGCAACTTTGTAGCGTATTGTTTCAGTTTTACGTTGATTGTTTAAATATGTAAATAAGCGATTAAGCACGCTCTGGCGTTGCGAGAATGTGGAAAGATATGCGACGTCGATTAGCCTATGTTCCTTACAAAAAGTACCATGGTACTGATAGCTATTCTTTACCACAGTGTTTACGTGTATTCCAGGGTACTTCCAAGAATTCCATGATACTGTGTCCAAAACACCATAGCAGTACCACGGTATTCAGATAAAAACATGATAGGCTACTATGCTTATGCTTACATGTCAAAAAACATAGAAGTACCATGATACTTTTGTTAAGTGCCACAATTTGGCTTCTATTCACTCGTATTTTTGCCTTCAAATCTTTGAGGTCTTAAAGAAACAAGATTTTCGGGATTAACACAAATTTGCATGTTGTTGATCGTATAACACAAACTGCTCTCCTTTACTCATCCTGTTGGCTTTTTGTAGCCGGATGTTTGTTCCTGTAACACTGTGCTGATGCTTGACATATGTTTTCTTAATAGTACATCTGGCCCATTCCCACCTAAGATGCTCTTTAGTAATGTGAAACAAGGTTTAATGATGGGATATTTAGTTCTACATGTTGTGTTTGATTGGCCGTGAACCATTTGTCACAGCCCGAAGAAAGCACAGCTATCTCTGTTCCTGTCGTCATCATCTGAAGAGTTTCACTTACCTTCATTTCATTTTCTCCCGGCTTGTTTATTCTCCCAATTACACCCAGCTCTCATATTATACAAGCTGTTGTGATAAAATCAACTGTAATGAGGTAATCAAATTTCCCTTTGCTCTGTAATTGGATGGCTGCGTTGCTGTTTGTATTGCAGTGAAGTTCATTGCTGACAATGTTACACAACTGATCACTTTGAATGTTTATTTATGAGTTAAAGGCATATTACGGTAAAGCGTTGAACCTTTTTACTTGAATGTTCAAGTCCAAGTGTAGTCGTGGTGTACAGGTGTTCAACTTGAAAAGCTCACCTGGATGGTTATTCCAGATTGACATTCAATCTCAGTCTTTGACATTGACAGTAGACGACATCTAATACTAATACGCAATGTTTCTGTGTGCTTAATCCTTATAAAAACCCATCCTAACCACAATCCCAACTACCTCTTATAATATAAAGAGCAGTAGTGTTTTTGATTTCATTCATTTCAGTGGGATTGCATGAATGTGATGACTGTTATTAGTGGAATATTAGCTCCATTAAAGGGGGGTTATTAACAATTAACACTCACATGCAATAAGACTTTTGGTCATCTTCAAAACATAAAAGAAGATATTTTTCATAATATCTGAGAGATTTCTGTCTCTCCATTGAAAGACTTCTGCGATCTCTTTATGAACGTTTTGAAGTGTCCGAATTTTGGGTGAATAGACTTGCAATCGGCTTGTTAAGTCTGACACGTTACGCTTCACTGTTTCAGATGCCAAAAGCAAACTACTGAAAAATCATAATCCTAACCTTTGTCTCTATACTGAAATCCCAGATGGCCAGACAGTGATTTATCTTTTATAAATCGTTAAAATATTGCTGTCCGTGAGACCAGAGACTCTAGCGTGCGTGCACTGTGAATTTATAAAAGCTTAGCTTAAATGTGCACTATGAATAAATATTGCTCATGGCTGTTGAGATGGTATTCTCACTTGAGTGGAGGCTTGGACCTGGAAACGGTATTCTGTTCCCTGGAATACAGTATTTACGACTTAACAAGTGGATGGAGGGACAAAAATCTCTGAGATTTCATTCAAAAATATTTTCATTTGTGTTCTGAAGATGAACAAAGTCTTATGGGTTTTGAACAACATGAAGGTGAATAAATAATAACAGATTTAAATAATATGTGGAAATATTCATAAACTTGAAACCCAATTTGCCCTAATTATTAGGCCTATATAAATAAGTTGTTAATTATTAAAGTCATTTGTACATAAACGGGCGCAAAACGGGCTTTATTTGGATTCTTCCGTATGAGAAGGATCCTGTAGCTTGAGTGATTCAGAGCAGGAAGTCATTCGGCCCCCTCAAGGTCAAAGATCAATGGTCAAAAACAGAGAGCGTGGAGAGAGAGAGAGAGAGAGAGAGTGCTCTTTTTACCCCTCTTTCTTCCTCCATTCTTTTTCTCTTATGAGCAATGACTGTGTTTATTTGTGTTTCTTGTCGAGGAACAAGCACGCAGTACACAGTGGCCTCATTCATGCACTTCCTGAGGACTTTGTGTTTGTATTTGTTCATGTTGGCCATAAAACATGGAGCTGGCTTCTGTGAGTCTTGATTAAAGAATCATGATAATCATGTGAAAACCCTCATCTTCCTGTTTTGAGTCACTGACAAGGTCCTTTTGACTGTGATATCAGTGTTGATTGTTATGAGAGTGACAGTGCTGAATAATTGTCATTAAAGATAGGCGAAGTTGCTGACAGTACAGCATGTTGCTTTGTTTGTACTTCTTCGCGGGGCCTCCTGGATAAGCCCATCTGTGATCTGGATGTTCTCACTTCCTGAGCAACCCACTCATTTATGAGCTAATCATAAAGGCTTTTTTCTCTGGTGTTCTGTATTATGACCGTCAAGAACACATTTGGTGCTGGAATAGTAAAAGGCGAACTGTTTTTGCAAGGTTAGGTACGTTTAATGCTGGGCCGTGCACAGACATTTTGAGGGGCAGTGGCCTAAACCAAAAAAAGGGGCACTAAGGGGGTGGTTGCTTGTTAACACAAATTATCCAGTTATTACAAAACATACAATTAAAAGAGAAGACAGCACACGCTCAAATACATTTTAGACTTTATTGTAGATGTTTTGATAGAACATCACAATCACACATTGCTGATAATAACAGAAACTATTTGCTGTTTTACATTTTTATATTTACCTGTTCTATTTACAGCAACACTTTTTTATTTGGTACCATGTCCTGAAAGATCTTGATAACCTAATTTTTTATGATTCACAATTACACATTGGTGATGATAACAGAAACTATTTACCGTTTTACATTTTGGTATTTACCTTTTCCTTTTACAGCAAAACCTTTCTATTTGGTACCATGTCCTGAAAGATCTTAAAGGTCCCATTGCATGGATTATTTTATTATTTTATTATGTGTCCTGGGGTGCCCTTATAATGTTAGTATGTTTTTAAGATCAAAAGTTGTTATAATTTAGAAATAAAAGGCATATTTCCTAGCCTGATTTTAGCCTCTGATTTGAACGCTCTGTTTGAAGGGGCGTGTCTGCTGTGAGACTTCAGTGTAAACGCCCACTGCTGTGATTGGCTGTAAGACTTCAGTGTAAACGCCCACTGCTGTGATTGGCTGCTGTGAGACTTCAGTGTAAACGCCCACTGCTGTGATTGGCTGACATGCTTGCATATGAAATAGCTAGCATTACATGTGGAACTCTCTCGAATACTTTTACTATTACAGCTATTATACGGTTTTACTATTACAGCTATCGAGATTAACGAATCGTGAGAAGTTTCGTGTGGGGAAGAGGGGCACCTCAGTTGATGAGGGCAGAGGGGCAGTGGCTCTAGCCACCGGGCCACCCCCCTGTGCACGGCCCTGGTTTAATGTTGCTTATAATTATGTAACTCCAATTCATTAATTTTCTCTTTGCGCTGTGGACATGAGTTTTGCATAATATAAAATAAGTTTAGACATTATGCTGAAATGGATCTCAGAACAGGGACCTAAAAATAAATACTTGTCATTTGATTCACCCTCATGTTGTTTTCAAACCTGTATGACTTACTTCCATGGAACTTCTGAAGCCATACTTTGGAATCATTTTGAGTCAGTGTGTTGATCTTGAGAATCAAGAAT